>NC_083709.1:34384642-34693214 GCF_033118175.1 Dama dama
TAGAGTCTGAATCTCAGGAAACCAAAGAGGTGTAGATGCAACATGACTGAGTCCAGCCCTGGGCGTCAGTGAATGCTGGATGGTGTCCTGGCAATTTCTATTATTTTTAAATAACTATTTTATGCCAGGAACTGTGTTAGACTCTTTAATCAGGGGTCCTTGTGTCTGGTGGTGCTACTGTCTGAATGTTTGTGTCCCCTAAATTCATATGTTGAAATCCTAATCCCTTCAAGGTAATGATAAGAGTACCTTTGGGAGATGATTATGTCAGGAAGGCGGAGCGCTCATGATTGACATTGAAGTGAAGTGAAGAGAAGTGAAGTCGCTCAATCGTGTCCGACTCTTTGCGACCCCGTGAACTGTAGCCTACCAGGCTCCTCTGTCCATGGGATTTTCCACGCAAGAGTACTGGAGTGGGGTGCCATTTCCTTCTCCAGGGGATCTTCCTGACCCAGGGATCAAACCTGGGTCTCCCGCATTGCAGGTGGGCGCTTTACCGTCTGAGCCACCAAGGGAAGTCCTGATTGACATTAGGATCCTTATAACAGAGACCCCCGAGAGCTTGCTTGTCCCTTCTGCTATACGAGGGTGCAGTAAGAAGCCACCATTCTGCTGCCATGGAGAAGGCCTTCACCAGTCTGACCATGACGGCACTTGGATTCTAGACTTCTGGTCTCCAGACAGGTGAGGAACAAACTGCTGTTGTCTAAAAGCCACCTGCGCTCAGTTGGGCAGTCCTGTCTGACTCTCTGTGACCCCATGGACTGTAGCCTGCCAGGCTCCTCTGTCCATGGGATTTCCCAGGCAAGAATACTGGAGTGTGCCATTTCCTTCTCCACGTAAGTCACCCAATCTGTGGCTGCTTTCCTATAGCAGCTGGACCGGACTAAGAAGAGGGGTACACATGTGGACTTAAGGTGGACTAGAGTATATACGAACTTCCTAAAATTATATGAGAAATTTTGTACTTATGAATTTTTCTCAACAAGGTAGTCTGTAGTTTTTGTCTGAATCTCAAAGCAGTCCTTAATATAGAAGGAGTTAAGAAAAACTGCCTGTTACCTCTATTTGTACCTCCCCTGCCCGCCCACGATGGGCAATCTTGTTTTCTACACAGAGACCAGGATCTAAGGCTTAGCAAGGTTAAGTGATTGCCCAAGGTCACACAATGTAGACCCAGGGTTCTAGCTGACCTCTGCTTGGTTTCTTGGCCCCTCGGTTTGTGTTCTCTCCACTGGGAGGCCCTAAGGTGGGGAGAAGGGAAGGGATGTCGATTTTACCTTCATGCATTTAATTGGATCAGGGCAGGAGGTGGTGAGGGTGGGTCAGACAGTCACCCCAGTGGGGCCCACCAGGGGCAGCCAGCCTCACGGTGTTTACCTAGGATGAAGAGCTCGCTGCTCTCAGTCAGCTCCCCGTGCAGATTGGCCGCCTTGCAGGAGTACCGGCCCTGATCCAAGGAGGACACGGCTGTAAGCACCAAGGCGCCCTCCTGCAGAGGGGGAGATGAGGCCAGTTTGCTTTTATTTCTGAACCAGGTGACTTCAGCTTCAGGGACACCTAGGAGGAAAAAATAAAATAAAATAAATGCATCAGCCACCACATTCAGGTGACCTGGAGATACTTATAGCCTCTTGGTGGACCCGCCCCAGGGCTGCTCTGCAGGAAGCATCTGCCTGGGCGTCTTCTATGCTCCTTCGGCCAAACTAAATAAGGTCTCTGACCTCTCAGCTGTCTTGAGATCTTTTGCCTTTAAAAGCTTCCAGAGATAAGGCAGGAAGAGAAAGACTGGTTAAAAGAAGAGGAAGAGGGCAGCTGAGAAAGGCACTAGCCAGGGTGGAAGGAGTGAACCAAAAGCCTTTGGAGAAAACACCCAAGAATGAAATCTATGTATCAGTGAAAATGAATAACTTGAGAACCAAATGAAACAAACCTAATGCAGAATAAGAGAAGGCAGACTCGAAACAGCATACACTGTATGATTTCCTTTCTGAACATAGAAAAGAAAAACTGGTAACGTCAGGCCCTGTTGTCAGCAATCAGAATGGGGGGTTCCTCTGAGGGACTGGGATGGAAGGGAGGTGCTGTCCCTGAGAGTAGGCACAAAGAACCTGGCTGCTAGTAGTTGCTTTTTGACTTGGGGGCTATGTTTGGTGGGCTTGGGGCCTTTACAATATATGCACTTTTCAGTATAAATATTATACCTCAGTAGAAAGTTAAATGGGGTCCATAGGGTCACAAAGAGTTGGACATGCCTGAGCGACTGAACAAGAAAGGTAAAATCTATAGAATATTAATATATTCATGAGCCAGACAAATGAAAGCTGCTAGATCCTTACCAGAGTTGGCACTCTATGTAGAAAACAAGGGTGTATTTTTTGAGGCCTAAGTATTTTCTTAGAAAAAGAGAAGATGGAACCATGGCATGAGGTTCATCACCACAGAAAAAAAGAGAGACAAAAAGGGAGCTCTCTGCTCTCTCCTCAGTTCAAGTTTATTATTGTGAGAGAGCTGGGGAGAGTGCGCACATCTGAACTGGGGTGGGGTTCCAGTCTTCGGAAGTTAGGCTCTGTTCTCAAGGGCTGTTATGCACTCGGTCTTTGTGACCTCTACAAATGCACATGTTGGCGTCCTAACCAACCTCAGTGTGACGGTGGTAGGAGATGAGGACTTGGAAATTTTTAGGTTCAGATGAAGTCCTCCTGAAGGGAATGTCCATTGTGATGGCATCAGTGCCCTTATAAGAAGAGGCCCTCTCTTTCTCTTTCTTTTTTCTTCCCTTTTTTCTCTCTTTCCCTCCCTCCATCATGTGAGGACACAGCAAGAAGATAGCTATCTACAAGCCAGGAAGAGTCCTCCTCAGGAACTGAATGGGCTGGCACCTTGATTTCGGAATTCTCGGCCTCCAGAACCATGAGAAACAAACTTCTGTGGTTTAAGCTGCACAATCTGTGGCATTTTGTTACAGCAGCCTGAGTGACTGAGACAAGGGAATGGCTTTCATTCCTGAGGGCGTTTCCCTGCGGGTGGCATGCCTGCAAGCAGTCCTCAGTTTAGGACAAGCCTGCTGAGATGGTCTCCATAGGAGGCTCCAGGGCAAGCCCGGCTCTAGTGAGCTGAGAGACAGGAATGATGTGGCGTGAATTCAGTCTCCAGGGAATGGACAGCTCCGCTTTTGTACTTTTTAGCTTATTGACCCATCTCACAATGTTTGCTCATGAAACTTGTGGACATGTATCCAGGGCATGTTTAGAAAGTCAAATCAGGTAAACGGGGTCAAAACCCAGAATAGGCAGAGCCGGAATTTTAGTCCTCTACTTTCTCAGAGTTGGGGATGGATTTTGCCCTTGGGGCAGGGGCAGCCTTACCCTTCGTGGGCAGCCTACAGCTGAGAATGCAGACACCGTCGTGGCATCACCTGTGTGCCCACTGCTTGTCTCTGATGAATAAAATGTACTCAGTGTCTCCTCTGTAACAGCCAGCTCTCATCCTGAGCCCTGGAGCACTTGCTGCTCCCGGGATCCCAATGGCAGGAAGTGGGGCTGTGTGGGAGACTGCTCTCTTGTTGCCTCATTAACAATGAATTATTCTGCATGAATTCACTGGTGTCCTGGCTGCCCTGCTGCTTCAGGCATGGTTTCCAGTGGTGGAATGGTCGCCTATGGTGGGCGGCCCAAGCGTTTGGCCAAGCTATAGAGCTTTTCTCTCCCTGTCTATAAGGAACAGGAGAGTGACTCTCTGGTCCTCTTTTTCTGTCAAGGCGCAGATTACCCATAATTCACTGTGGATCCCTAGGGGCTGGTGGACTGGCTGGAGGAAGGAGGCAGGTCTGTTAAAAGAGGGAGAGACTTGGGTACCGCAGCCCTGATCCATCAGAGAGGTGCACACACTGTGAAACTTGATGCTCAGGTGCATGAGAGGGGCCAGGCTGGTATTATTGTCTCTAAACACACCTGGAGTAAAGATGCAGGTGAGAGGCAGGAAGGCTGATTTTTCACTGCAACACCACTAGAGAGAGCAAGAGCATCACAATGCCCCACCATGCCAGTTTAGACTGTGGACTCTGAGCTCCGATTTCATGTTGGGGGAAAAAAAATCCATACCCTTTAGGAGAAAGCCTTTGTAAAGTAAGTTGAAAACAACCCCCCCCCCCCCGCCCCCACATCAATTCTCTCCTGAAAGTGCAAGGAAAAATGAGGTTCTACAAACCAGCTTCTGCAAATATTCACCCTTTTCCTGTCACCATAAACTGCTCACACATAGTACCTGTCAATGGCACCTGCCTTGGAGGAGGTCTGTGGGCAGCAAGCGCACAGTCCCTGATAGGAACTGAGGCTGTTCTAGAGCGAGGAGGCAGAGTAAGAGACATGGACTAGTGGGCTGTCAGTTCCACAAGCAGATGGTAGGGGTGAATGCTCTGTCTCCATGATGGTGCCCATAGGCCATGACTTGTGTGCCTCCAGGGCCAACATTGTGTTTACATGGTCAGCTGCCACAGCCAGACTTGCAGCCCCCCTGTGTGACCTTCTTTGGTCAGGGTAGCCAGGGAGAGAGACAGGGATGGTGAGAAAGAGAAGGAGGAGGAGGGAGAGAGATGACCCAGGGATGCAGCCATTTCTCATGTTTCCAGGAAGTGGGGGTAAGCTTCTTCCATTTTTGTCATCACTCTTGGCCTCATGTCCTTATGAAATCAAGTCTGTTTAACAGGACAAAACAGAGTCTTTACCAATAGGGCTGAATCCCTCAATTGAGAGCAGGGGAGTTCATGGGAGAAAAGGACATGTTCAGGATAATGAAGGTAGATGGAAGGGACTTCCAATCTCTAAAACTGGGACCACAGAGAGACAGCAGTGCTGAGGGAAGCCAAATATTATAAGGATCATTCTGTGATAGACAGATTAGCAAACCTCTCTTAGACTCATTCAAACACAGACCTGCATCAATAATTTACCAATGCTGCTGGTGTCACATTTTGAAGGATTCCTGCCTGGGACTGTGTGCTTTAAAGAGAATGACACGAAAAAGATGCTTTGGAATGACAGCCAGCCCTGCCATGACTGATTGTGATGTATTACAAAGTTGGAACAAGGGAACAGGGAAAAGAAAAATGAGGCATCTTTTTTCTTTTTCTCTCAAGACATGACAATGATGCCTCAGAAAATATCATCAGCCCTCATACACGCCAGAGTCCCTTGAAAAGGTACTATATATACACGCCTAACCCTGATGTTTAGAATACTAAGACATCAGGAATGCACTGAGGTCAGAAGCTATACATATCCTGAACACATCAGAGGGAGAAAGAACATTAACTGAATATTTACTATAAGCCAAACATTTAATAAACATATCATACATAATCACAGAGTTACCATGAAGCATTATTATTAACCCCAGTTTACTGATGAGGAAATTGGGACTCAAAAAGATTATGAAATCTGCCCAAAGAGACATTAGTTTGGATTCCCGAATGATTACATGAGAACAGAGTCCATCTCTACTTTGCCACCAATCAGGGACCTACGAATGGTCCCAGGGGATCCAAACTCAGTACATTTGATGCCATGAAACCCCATTCTAACAAGTACATGACACTGTCTGCCATCATACGAGACTGCCTCCTTTGAGAAGCTCTGAATTGCTGTATGTTATTTCTGGTGACAATCCTTAAACACTCTCTGCTTTTGGAATTAACCTTTCTACTGTAATTGTAACATCAAGATTATTGTTAGGGGGGAAGTTTCTAGAATCCATTGTTAGTACACTTGGTGCACTTCTCACTTGGTGAGAAGCATATCAGGTTGTAGAAGATGATTTTTTCCCTAGCCTGTTGTGATATGACAGCACATTCTACAGAAAGAAATGTTTGAAAAATGACAAAAAACACACTCTACTGCAGAGCAAAGTCCAAAGCTATACTGTTGACAAGTTAGTTGGATTGGCTCCACACTCTGGACTCCCTGGTATGATCTGTGTCTAAAATAGGAAGTAAAAGGACCTGCTTTTACTTTTCCTGCTTTGTGGCATATCTTATCAACAACACAGTGGTCTCCCTGCTGCTTGAAAGGATCAATAAATGAGTGTAGTCATAATGGGCTGTAACTTGATTTGATTATGAGGATTAGTGCTTTTAATATCCACTGAGCTGCCAGGTAGGGTGATGCTATAATAATCTTTTTTTAAAAATCCCAGATAGGATATGCTTGTTAACTAGACCACTTGTTATACTTGGAAGGCTGCCTGCACCATGACACCTTGTCAACATCTTGAGGTGGGGCATCCACTGAAAAGCACACCTTGACATGATAAGTTCTAGAAGTTTCTTTAAAGGCTTGGTGCAAGACAAGGAAAGAATATAGTAACTTAAATGTCAATCTGAGCAATTCTAAAGAACCATGGCAGTCTCATAAGGAGGCTTTTAGTCTTCCACATTTCTTCACACTAACTGTGGCAGATGCTGACAGCTATTCCTTCTTTTTCCTGGGTACCCAGCCTGGGCTTCCCTGGTAGCTCAGATGGTAAGGAATCTGCTTGCAATGAAAGGAGACCTGGGTTCAATTCCTAGGTTGGGAAGATCCCCTGGGGAAGGGAATGGCAACCTACTCCAATATTCTTGCCTAGAGAATCCCACAGACAGAGGAGCCTGGCGGGCTACAGTACATGGGATCATAAAGCGGCGGACACAACTGAGCGACTAATACCTCCTCCTCCTCAGCCTGGCAACATTCCCCAACAGCCCTTGGCAACTGTGAGTGGCCATGTGACTAAGAAGGAATCTGAGAAGCAGTAATGTGTGCTACTGGCTTGGCCAAAAAAAGTTTGTTCTGGTTTGCCAAGTATCTCCCTTAAAACCATTTCAACCATCCTCTACACTTTGTTTTCCCCTTGTCTTATTCACAGGGTAGAAAGAACCTCTGGGGAGACCTTGGAAGGCATGTATTCAGGAAAATAGAACCACCAGTGTCCAGGGATACTGAAGGACTGTTGGGGGCAGATCCCTTCCCCTCCAGCTGACCAGGACCACTCTTTGGACTCCTAGGTAGGCAAGTAATAAACTTCTATTGTGTTTGAGTCATCATTATACATTTGGGGGTCTACCTGTTACCATAGGCTAGCCTTCCTGGCTAATACACTGCCCATCATTGACTCCTCAACTATTTATTTCTACATGACTAGTCCTGACAATTTTATATCCTAAGTAGGTCTTCAAAAGCTTCCCCTGTTCCAAAATGTACCATAACCTAGGAAAGCATAAGATTTAGCTCCTGCCTACTATCCCCCACCTCTCAACCACAAGTCACCCTACTGTCTTCTAGCCTCTCCATCTTACAGCCAAGCCAGCCACATTTCACTTCTTTAAATGCAACATACTTTTTCTCAGGCCCTTTGCACATCCTATTCCCAATGACTGAAACTCTTCCTCCTCCTCTAACCCCTTATCTCACATTCAGTTTTCTGAATTCTTCTCCAATAGAGAACAAGTATGGGAGTGGTATAGGAGACTGAATCACTTGTCAAGAAAAAGCCTCATCAGACTTGTTGTTTAATGGTTTTTATGTTTAAGGGTTGGGAATAATTTGTGAGTCTGCATTTTACATGTTGAAAGCATACATGTGCAAAAGCTATTTAATGAAAAACTGCTAACAACTCAAACATGTAAGGACATGAGTTATTCTATGTAAATTATGTGATATTCTTAAAATATACTATTATATAGCCATTAAAATTATATCACAAGAGAGTCATAAAAGCCACTTGTAGCATCAAAGTAAAAATAGTTTCTTCTGCTATTTGGTATTATAGCTGTCAGTATTTCGACTGGAGACTCAGCTCAAGAATGATTTCTTTGTCCAGTAAATTCACAGACCAACAGTTTAATCAAAAGCAGGCTCTTTCCCATCTATGTTGAGTAAAAGTGAAAGTGAAAGTGAAAGTCACTCAGTCATGTCCAATCCTTTGTGACCCCATGGTCTATACATGTCCATGGAATTCTTCAGGCCAGAATACTGGAGTGGGAAGCCTTTCCCTTCTCCAGGAGATCTTCCCAATCCAGGGATTGAACCCAGGTCTCCCACATTGTAGACAGATTCTTTACCAACTGAGCTACAAGGGAAGCCCATGTTGAATAAAAACTTTATTTAATAAAAGGCATAGTGACAGAGACACAAATTTATTTTATTTAACTATGATTAATACAAACGGTCCTATGAATAAAACTAAGTTTTTAGTAATGCAATGTGCATGGCCAGGCAAAAACTGGACCTTACAACCTAGGATTTCACTATCAGTTACCAAGAGTGAATCTCTGGATGAAGTTGGAGACATGGCGCTGGGTGGCCCAGAAGAGCTGACCAAAGCTGTTTTGACTTTTCTAGTTTTCCTGTGATAAATACTTTTCCACCTGAATTCTGGTTTTTTCAACCTCCTTCAGATGCTCAAGTCCTGGTTTTGCTGCCCTTTGCTTCCCACTCTTTTAGTCCTACCACTCCCAACACTCAAGAGGAGACCCAATATGGTCCATTATATTGGGAGACCCATCTTATCTCCAGTTGGTGTTCTGTCTTCAAGGCACATGTTCCTAGCGATCAGATGGGGAGTGATGGTCCTGCATAAAGGATCTGGCCTTCGCCATCAGTCTGTGTACAGAGGGGCAACTCATTCATGGGACACCCTGATTGAGACTATAGAGCTTGAAGGGATTTAGTTCTACAGGCTTTCACTGAGGCGGCTGGATGCACAGGCCAAGGGAAGCTTTACCAAGAAGAAGCTAATGTATTATGACAGAGAGAGACTTATATTTTGGGCTTCCTAGAGCTACCAGAACACTTCAGGGAAAACCAGACCTCCCTGTTCTTAGGAAACAACATGCTCTAGATGAAGATCTTCCTCCTACTTCTTCTAAAATGGATTCTCTCTGGCCTTATAAATCACAGGTGGAGGTAAACTTTCCAAAGCTGGGGCTGAGATCTAAGATGAAGAAACACCCAGAACAGGGGCTGCCAATGCCTGTCCTCTTTTCAGACAGGGTATGACGTGGGAAACTTGGTTGGGGTGCCATGGGAGGGTATATCTGAGGAGGACAGCAATCAGGGGACTGTTGCTGGGCCCTGGCATGGGAGTCATCTATTTCCCCTTTGTGTCGCGGCAGTGAAAACCCTTAGGGCAGACAGGCCAGCAGTTCACAGGAAGGGAGATTGGTAGCTAAGCTTTGTGTCATTCTATGTGGGTGTTTTCTGTTTTAAATTGAACGTAAATGCCTTTATGAAGGGCATACTACCACCTCCTCTGGTCTACCCCTCCTCCACTTTCTGACTTCCTGGTCCCTAGAGGCCTCTGAGTTTACAAGAGCTACCCAAAGGCAACATCTATATCACACGTCCAAGGGCAGTGGCTGTTTTCATAAACAACTCCTACACACTTCTGAAAGGAGCTTCCCTGCTGACTCAGCAGTGAAGACTCTGCCTGCAAGGTAGGAGACCTGGGTTTGATCCTTGGGTCTGGAAGATCCCCTGGAGCAGGAAATGGTAACCCACTCCAGTACCCTTGGCTGGGAAATCCCATGGACAGAGGAGCCTGGTGGGCTACAGTCCATGAGGTTATAAGAGTCAGACACTAAACCACCACCACCCACCCATTTCGAATGTAAGCTCCAGGTTGCTGTTGTTCTTACCCCTGCCATCCACTCCTGAACTTTCCCCCACCACTGTCCTGAGTTTAGGCCCCCGGTACCTCTGCTCTCAACTACTGCTGTTCATCGCTATTGTCTACACTAAGTATTCTTCCCTGGGAAGGCAAGAATACTGGAGTGGGTTGCCATTTCCTTCTTCAGGGGATCTTCCCCACCCTGGGGTAGAGCTCATGTCTCCTGCTGGGCAGGCAGATTCTTTACCACTGTTCCATCTAAACTACTGTGGGTTCTTTTATATATATATATTTGGCTGCACAAAGTCTTCATTGTGGCATGTGGGCTCAGTTGCCCCACAAAAATGTGGGGTCTTAGTTTTCTGACCAAGGATCAGACCCATGTCCCCTGCATTGCAAGGCAAATTCCCAATCAGTGGTCCATTGGGGAAGTCCCTAAACTATGATGGCTTCTTAACTGGCCCCTCTCAGTATTTTTTTTTTTCTTCAACCTATTTTATACACTGCACAACCCCTAATGCCACTTCCAACCTGCTTTGTCTGAATGCCTCATCTAAGTGTTCAGAGTCTCCCATGGCACAGTTGCAACCCACGTGACTAAAGTTTAAGCCCCTCTACCCACCCCATCTTTGAGCTCCGTGTTCCCACTAGACCAAAGCAGTCACATTTCCCTTGAAGTCCTGCAGCTCCCCTACTTAAATGATTTTTCTCACATTCTTTAAGCCACTGGAACACCCTTTGTCCCCATCCTTGCATGCTCATGTTCTATCAGTATGTGGGATGGAGATAAAAACCACCTTTTCCCCCACATTTATCCCAGTTTTCCTCTGATCAGCTTCAGTAGCACTTTCCACTTTCAGAGTGACTGAGTGTGCTTGACTTGCTCTAGTAGCCCCAATTCCCTGAGAGCAGAATTTGTGCTATCTTTTCAGCCCCCAACCTAGCACAGGGCTCCATTAATATCTGAACAAATGAATTAACAAATGAATGCATCTCTTACCTGCAACTTGGCAGTTAATAGTCACATTCACGCCTTGTACTGTTTTGATAGTGCTTCCTACATCAACTGTGATTGCAGGCTCCTCCGTGTTGATCACCATCTCTCGGGATGTTTTCACTAGTGGCTTTCCTGAGGGTGAGACAGAATGTGGCATTTTATTAGATGGGGGGCTTTGGACACTCCCTTGAAACATGATCGACAATGAACAAGGGATATACCCATCTTTTTCCACTGACCATGTTTTCCTTTTCTAACTGTAACTATAAAAACCATCCACCCATCTGCTTATCTAGCTACTACAGAATTGTCAGAAAAGAACAAGGATTGAAGAATCTGAGGCCGGAGCAAGGCAACAGTTGGGATGATTGTACATCTTACCATTAAACTACCAAGGTTTAGTAGATTCCATTTTCATGGAATTAAATTTTTATTTTTAGATAGTTGCAGAGTCACATTCAGTTATAAGAAATAACATAGAGCAATACTGTGTACGCTTTACCCAGTTTCTTCCAATGGCAGTATCTTACTGGTATCTTATGATATCATGACTAGGACATCGATACTACATTTCCATCGCTACAAGGATCCCTCATATTGATCCCAGCCCTGCCTTAATCCTTTGGCAACCATTAATCTGTTCTCTATTTCTTACACTTTTGTCATTTCAAGGATGTTACATAAGTGGAATCATACAGTATGTAACTTTTCTTGATTGGCTTTTTTTCACTCAGAATGACTCTCAGGAGATTCTTCCAGGTCTGACATAGTATGGTGGCATGTATCAGCACTTTGTTCCCTTCTATTGCTGAGGAGTAGTCCATGGGATGGATGTACCAAGTATGTTCAGCCATTTACTTACTGAAGGACACGTGGGTTGTGTCCACATTTTGGCTATTCAAATAAAGCATATAAAAACATTCCTCTCCAAGTTTTTGTGTGAACATTTGTCTTCATTTCCTCTGGGAAAAATGCCCAGGAGTGTAATTGCTAGGTCACATGGTAGTTACATGTTTAGATTTTTAAGGAACTGCTGAACTGTTTCCCCAAGTGGCTGTATCATTTAACATTTCCACCAGTAATATGTAAGTGATGTGGTTTTTCTGCATTCTTGTCAGCATTTGAGTTTTACCTTTATTTTTATTTTTGAACTTTTAATTTTATGTTGGAGTAAAGTCAGTTAGCAATGTGATAGTTTCAGGTGGACAGCTAAGGGACTCAGCCATACAAATACATGCAGGGTCTATGATATATTCTGAGTTAATTTTTGTGTAAGGTGTGAGATTTAGGTCAAAGTTTGTTTTTTGCCTATGGATACACAATTGTTCCATGATCATTAATTGAACAAGCTATCTTTCTTCCACTGAATTGCTTTTGCATGTTTGTCAAAATCATCTGGGTATATTTCTGTGGTTCTACTTCTGCATTCTCCTTCTGTTCCAACCAATTTCAAGATACCAGTACCACACAGTCTTAATTACTGTAATTATATAATTATCTTGAAATTTATTCTTGAATCTGATTCTTCCCACTTTATTCTTCTTTGCTATTCTAGTTTCTTTGCCTTTCTACATACATCTTAAAATAATATTATCTACAGCTATAAAATTTTGCTGTGATTTTGATAGGAAATACATAAACATCTATCATTTTAGAGATAATTGACATCTTTACTGTGTTGAGTCTTCCAATCCATGAACATTGTGTGTCGATTTATTTATATCTCCTTTCTTTCATCCGAGTTCTGTAGTTTCCAGTACACAAGTCTTGCATATTGTTAGATTTATACCCAATTATTCTTTTTTCAAGGGATGGTAAATGATACTGTATTTTTAATTTCAGTGTTTATATGTTCATTGCTAGTATATAGAAACAGTTGAGTTTTACACAGCATGTAACCTTACTAATATATGTTAGTTCTGTAACTTTTTCTTTTTAGAATTTCTGGTATTTTCTTAGAAGGCAATCATGTCTCTGCAAACAATTTTAGTCCTTCCCTTTGATGTATATGCCTTTTATTTCCTTTTCTCAGATTATTTCATTAGATAGAACTTCCATCACTATGTTGAATAAAAAGTGTTGGTAAAAGTGGGATATTAGTATGATGAGTGATTTTTCATTTGGAATCTGGACATTTTCATATCATGCTCTGCAACTTTGGACCTTATTAAAATCTGTTTTAGCGGCTGTTCTCTGAAACCACTCGGGTGGGGGAGACGGAGGTGCCACCTGGCTACCCCCCAGTGGAGGCAGAAGTCCACGTTCTCCCCTTGGCCTCCTCTGTGACCTATGTGGGGGCGCCTCTTAACTGCTGGGCCTGGGCGGAGCTTCTGGCTTCCCACCGACTCTGCTGCCAGAAGGGTGTTGTTGCTGCTGGTGGTGGGCTGAAGTCCTAACTCTCCAGGAGGCTTCCTCTACCCAGAGGGAAGGGGCACTGCAGGGTGAGAGGAGAGGCCCCAGGCCCCCGTGTGATCTCCACATTGCACCCTGTGGGGATTAAATCCATCTTCTCTGTCCAGGGGTCTTGGGGAACCACGCTCCCGTCTGATGAGGAGTCCAATCTTTCCATTCAGGCTTTGCTGGTATAGGTAGTGGTGGACCACACGGTTTTCTGTGGTGTTTGAAATAGAGCAACATTTTCTAAGAGTTCACTGCCCTGCGAGGCTGTCCCTTTCCTGGTCTTTTGGGTAGAGGGAGCAAGCTTTAGTGGGGACTTTTTTTTTTTCTGTTTCTGTGTATTTCCTGACAGCCACCTTCTTCAGCTCCAAGTTTGAGATTTATGATACAAACAAACACACAAACAAGCCACCCCCCAACCCAGTGAAGTCACACTTGTGTTCTTCCTCAGTACCCATGGACCCTAGCCAGTCTGCTTATTTCTCTCCACTTTCAGTCTTCTTATGTTTTGTATAGAATGTCTGGATTTTACTTGCATTTACCAGGAAGAATAGGGGAAAATATATCTATACCATCTTCCCAGATGTAGCAGTTCTGTGTACGTTATACTTTAATAGGCCTTTATCAGGTGGGGCTAACAATATAGCACTTCATGTATATGATCATTAAACACAATGAAAAGATACATTTATTGAGCACCTTGGGGAAATAAGGGTCTACGTGAGATCATTTTCATATACTCAAAGCTTAACTTTTGTAAGTGAAATGGATTTAATTTTCCTTCATCGATTTTATAGGCAAGACAATCTACAATGGCATTTACTCCTCTGTGCCTTCATTAACTGTGAAGAAAACCATAATTCTCCAATGCCCTTCAGAGTCTCACACCTGCTTTTCATGTTTTGTTTTCTTCATCAACTATTTACCTTTCCTTCCTGTGTATACTACCACATGGCCTCATATCAGAAGCCATTCTTTTTTCTCCTCTTCCTTCCTTTTAATTGCCTTCTAGGCATAGGTTATCAGCTTATTGGGATTATGTCTAAGGACAGAAACTTGAGAATGTTCTGAGAAGTTCACCTTTGAATATATGCACAGGCTCTCTCTGTTCTGATTGTTTAGGCACTTTTTCCCCTTATTTCACTTATATTCAATGTGTTTGAGATTATGTATGTGCCTTTTCCCTTATTTAACTGGTATTCAATATGTTTGAGATTATTTATGACCTGATGTGAAGATAAGTGATTTCATACTTAATGCTGAGACTAATTAATGCATGTTGATAATCAGAGAATGCAGTGGGAATGATACTGAATTAATATGGGCCTACTGACTTTACCTCCTGACACTAAGAGGCTCCTGGCCCTAACATTAAAAGTACCTTGAATCTCACCAGCCCCTCCGCTGCTATAATCTGATGTTGCCATGTTCTCTGGCTGGACCACTCTACCAGTCAGTCTGGTCAGTCAGCCTGACTGGTTTCCTTGCTCTGACTGCCCCTTCATATTAAGTCTCTTCTGGTGACAGCCAGGGTGATCTTCAGAAAAGTAACACAGGTTCACAAAAAACTAACCATTCTAATCACACAGACCACAGCCATGTCTAACTCAGTGAAACTAAGCCATGCCCTGTGGGGCCACCCAAGACAGACGGGTCATGGTGGAGAGGTCTGACAGAATGTGGTCCACTGGAGAAGGGAATGGCAAACCAATTCAGTATTTCTACCTTGAGAACCCCATGAACAGTATGAGAAGGCAAGATGATAAGATACTGAAAGAGGAACTCCCCAGGTCGGTAGCTGCCCAATATGCTACTAGAGATCAGTAGAGAAATAACTCCAGAAAGACTGAAGAGATGGAGCCAGAGGAAAAACACCACCCAGTTGTGAATGTCACTGGTGACAGAAGCAAGGTCGGATGCTGTAAAGAGCAATATTGCATAGGCACCTGGAATGTTAGGTCCATGAATCAAGGCAAATTGGAAGTGGTCAAAAAGGAGATGGCAAGAGTGAATACAGACATTTTAGGAATTAGCAAACTAAAATGAACTGGAATGTGTGAATTTAACTCAGATGACCATTATATCTACTACTGTGGGCAAGAATCCCTTAGAAGAAATGGAGTAGCCATTATGGTCAACAAAATAGTCTGAAATGCAGTACTTGGATGCAATCTCAAAAACAACAGAATGATCTCTGTTTGTTTCCAAGGCAAACCATTCAATATCATGGTAATCCAAGTCTATGCCCCGACCAGGAATGCTGAAGAAGCTGAAGTTGAACGGTTCTATGAAGACCTACAAGACCTTTTAGAACTAACACCCAAAAAAGACGTCCTTTTCATTACAGGTGACTGGAATGCAAAAGTAGGAAGTCAAGAAACACCTGGAGTAACAGGCAAATTTGGCCTTGGAGTACAGAATGAAGCAGGGCAAAGGCTAATAGAGTTTTGCCAAGAGAACACACTGGTGACAGCAAACACCCTCTTTGATCAACACAAGAGAAGACTCTACACATGGACATCACCAGATGGTCAACACTGAAATCAGATTGATTATATTCTTTGCAGCCAAAGATGGAGAAGCTCTATACAGTCAGCAAAAACAAGACTGGGAGTGGACTGTGGCTCAGATCATGCACTCCTTATTGCCAAATTCAGGCTTAAATTGAAGAAAAGTAGGGAAAACCACTAGACCATTCAGGTATGACCTAAATCAAATCACTTACGATTATACAGTGGAAGTGAGAAATAGATTTAAGGGACTAGATCTGCTAGAGTGCTTGATAAACTATGGACGGAGGTTCATGACATTGTACAGAAGATAGGGATTATGACCATCCCCAAGAAAAAGAAATGCAAAAAGGCAAAATGGTTGTCTGAGGAGGCCTTACAAATAGTTGTGAAAAGAAGAGAAGCAAAAAGCAAAGGAGAAAAGGAAGGATATACCCATTTGAATGCAGAGTTCCAAAGAATAGCAAGGAGAGATAAGAAAGCCTACCTCAGTGATCAGTGCAAAGAAATAGAGGAAAATAATAGAATGGGAAAGACTAGAGATCTCTTCAAGAAAATTAGAGATACCAAGGGAACATTTCATGCAAAGATGGGTTCGATAAAGGACAGAAATGGTATGGACCTAACAGAAGCAGAAGATATTAAGAAGAGGTGGCAAGAATACACAGAAGAACTGTACAAAAAAGTTCTTCATGACCCAGATAATCATGATGGTATGCTCACTCACACTCACCTAGAGCCAGACATCCTGGAATGTGAAGTCAAGTGGGCCTCAGGAAGCATCACTACGAACAAAGCTAGTGGAGGTGATGGAATTGCAGTTGAGCTATTTCAAATCCTAAAAGATGATGCTGTGAAAGTGCTGCAGTCACTATGCCAGCAAATATGGGAAACTCAGCAGTGGCCACAGGACTGGAAAAGGTCAGTTTTCATTCCAATCCCAAAGAAAGGCAATGCCAAAGAATGCTCAAACTACCGCACAATTGTATTCATCTCGCATGCTAGTAAAGTAATGCTCAAAATTCTCCAAGCCAGGCTTCAACAGTACATGAACCATGAACTTCCAGATGTTCAAGCTGGTTTTAGAAAAGGCAGAGGAACCAGAGATCAAATTGCCAACATCCGCTGGACCATCAAAAAGCAAGAGAGTTCCAGAAAAACATCTATTTCTGCTTTATTGACTATGCCAAAGCCTATGCCTGTGTGGATCACAATAAACTGTGGAAAATTCTTCAAGAGATGGGAATACCAGACCAGCTGACCTGCCTCTAGAGAAATCTGTATGCAGGTCAGGAAGTAACAGTTAGAACTGGACCTGGAACAACAGACTGGTTGCAAATAGGAGAAGGAGCATGTCAACGCTGTATATTGTCACCCTGCTTATTTAACTGATATGCAGAGTACATCTGAGAAATGCTGGACTGGATGAAGCTCAAGCTGGAATCCAGATTGCCGGGAGAAACATCCATAACCTCAGATATGCAGATGACACCACCCTTATGGCAGAAAGTGAAGAAGAACTAAAGAGCCTCTTGATGAAAGTGAGAGAGGAGAGTGAAAAAGTTGGCTTAAAGCTCAACATTCAGAAAACTAAGATCATGGCATCTGGTCCCATCACTTCATGGCAAATAGATGGGGAAACAATGGAAATAGTGATAGACTTTATTTTTTTGGGATCCAAAATCACTGCAGATGGTGACTGCCGGCATGAAATTAAAAGATGCTTACTCCTTGGAAGGAAGTTATAACCAACCTAGACAGCATATTAAAAAGCAGTGATATTACTTTGCCAACAAAGGTCCATCTAGTCAAATCTATGGTTTTTCCAGTAGTCATGTAAGGATGTGAGAGTTGAACTATAAAGAAAGCTGAGCGCCGAAGAATTGATGCTTTTGAACTGTGGTGTTGGAGAAGACTCTTGAGAGTCCCTTGGACTGCAAGGAGATACAACCAGTCCATCCTGAAGGAGATCAGTCCTAGGTGTTCATTGGAAGGACTGATGTTGAAGCTGAAACTCCAATACTTTGGCCACCTGATGCAAGAGCTGACTCATTTGCGACGACCCTGATGCTGGGAAAGATTGAGGGTAGGAGGAGAAGGGGATGACAGAGGATGAGATGGTTGGATGGCATCACTCACTCAATGGACATGAGTTTGGGTGGACTCCAGGAGTTGGTGATGGATAGAGAGGCCTGGCGTGCTGCAGTCTATGCGGTCACAAAGAGTCACATACGACTAAGTGACTGAACTGAACTGAACTCAACTGAGGGTGATCTTTCTAAAACATGAATCAGATCACACAGTGCCTCTGCTTAGACTATCTAGTACTTTTCAGTGTAGTTAGAACAAAACTTCAAGCCTCCTTTCACGACCTACAATCCTCTAGGTGTTCAGGCCAGCTGCCTACATCCCAGCTCCTTACCTCACTGAGGTCACACTCCCCATGGATTGCTGTGGCTCTGGCCACACTGGCCTTCAGTCCCTTCCTCCGGAACATCAGCCCACTTGTCCCAGCTGTTCCCTTTCCCCGACATCCTCCACCTGAAGACTTCTGCACAGTTATCTTCTGGTCATTCATGTCTCTACACAAATGTCTCCTCCTACTGGGGCCTTTCCCAACCACGCCATCTAAAGCATGCATGCCACCCCTCTCCTGCCTGTCATTACATAGCTCACTGCCAATTTTATTTTCTTCCTAAGCACGAGAACTACCTAAAATCATCTTACTTGTGTGTTCTCTGCCTCCCACTCCTCATCATGTAAATTCCGTAAAATCAGGGATCACATCCCTCTGTTCTCGTCTTTATTCCTACCACTTAGTCCTGGCACACTGTAGGTCCTTGATAAATATCTAGTAAATGAATATATATGTGCATATAGGATAGTATGTACATTACCTGAATTTGTTTTTGTTGTCAGAATAACCCTGAGAGGCAGGTAAAGAATTTCCATCTTTTATATAGATAAGGGCTTCCCAGGTGGCGCTAGTGGTAAAGAACCTCCCTGCCAATGCAGGAGACATGAAACACAAGTTCAGTCCCTGGGTTGGGAAGATCCCCTGGAGGAGGGCATGGCAACCCACTCCAGTATTCTTGCCTGGAGAATTCCATGGCTAGAGGAGTCTGGCAGGATAGAGTCCATAGGGTCTCAAGGAATTGGACGCGACTGAAGTGACTTAGCACTCACACATGCAAGGAACTTAGGCTCAGAAAGGCCCCAGGGTTTGCCCAAGGCCAGAAAGCAAGCAAAGAGTAGGGCTGAACTGGATCCCAGAACTCTGACCTCAAGTTCGGTCCTTGTAACCAGAGATCCCAAATCCTTGTCTGTGGACTGGCTGCCTCAGAACCCCCAGGACACCTGTTAAAAACATAATCTGTCCTGCTGTATATAATATAGCTGTCTCACTATGTAATAAAAACAACTGTGCCAATGGGGAAAAGCAGGTTAGGGACCAGAGAGTTTCAGACTCACAATTACCAAGTTATTTTTCCTACAGGAATTTTAATAATAAAGGTGGTTTTATAGCTGCAAGTGTATAGCTATAAAATTCAAATGTCACCGAATTAAAACCAGCCCTTAATTAATTACATTGAGTTTTGCTGAAAGTAACAACTGTGCATCCTGTCACGAGAGGCACTTTTGTTAGCACAGGCTACTTAGGTGTTATTACCTTCATTATAAAGACAAAGCACAGAGTTACTGAAGCATTTACAGTTTACAGAAGTTTATATTAAACACGATTCTTCTTAATCAATTGACCCTCTTACATCTATCAGAAAAAGCACAGTTACCAAAGCATTTACAATTAATAGAAGTTTATATTGAACACACGGTTCTTCTTAATCAGTTGACCCTCCTACATCTATTAGAAAAGCTTGTACATATTATTGAGTCATACAGTGAGACCTCCTAAACCTGACTCTCAGGTGGTGGGATGGAAGCTCTAGTTTCTATTTTGAACAAATTTTGAGGCAATTCTGACACGTAGGCAGGTTTGTTCATTAATGAATTACACTGTGTTACTTTTTCTTGAGTCCTGGTGAGAGCTGAAGTTTTTTTGAAAGCCCACTAGTTCAATATTAGAAAATTTCAGGTTGGAAACATGCACCCCAAAGTTCACTGCAGCACTATTTACAACAGCCAAGGCATGGAAGCAACCTAAGTGTCTCTCAACAGAGGCATGGACAAAGATGATGTGGTACATATTATGACAGAATATTACTCGGCCATGAAAAAGGAAAAAATGGCATTTGCAGCAACATGGATGGGCCTAGAGATCATTATACTAAGTGGAATAAGTCAAGACAGATGAACATCATATGATATAACTTATATGTGGAATCTAAAAAAAAGTGAACGTATTTACAAAACAGAAACAGACTCATAGATCTTGTAATCAAGTTAAGGATAACAAAGGGGAGACAGGGAGGGAAATGAGTAGGTAACACACATACACAGACATGTATAACTGATTCACTTCGCTGTATACCTGAAACTAATACAACATTGTAAATCAACTGTATTTCAATAAAAATTAAAAAAAAGAAAAACAAAGGAAAAATAATTTAAGTCCACTTTTGATCACCTAGATAGTCACCTAGTGAGGTGAGTACTGCTGAGAAATGCCACGCCTGTGTTTGTGCTTGATTACAATCCCATCAGCTAGTATTACTTTAATTATGGAAGTTAATTAGAAGAAAAAGAAGAGAGATGCAGAGAGGGAGTGAGATGATAAATTATGTATTTGTACTAAGACAATGTTAAAAAAGGTCTGACCAAAAAGACTTTTACAACGGGCAAAACAAAACAAAAAAAGAGACTGATTCAGAGAGCTGGTGTAGATATACCTGAGCAGACCCTGGGCTGGAACTCTCTGTTCCCATAGCATGGGGCACACACCCTGACTGTTGGAGCTGATGGGGCCACCTGAGGGAGGGGGCAGCCACCAATGTTTCTGGCCAGATCCAGAGAAGTGACAGGAGGCATGGACAGGACAAGGGCCAATGCTTTCCTTCCAATAAACAAAAACATTACCCTAAATTAAAAAAAAAAGAGGCTGAATGTAATCATGGAGCCTCTGCAGTGTGGGTGGAGCCTCACTGTCAGGACCACATTCACCTGTAGTCCGGTCATCTCTGCAGGTCAGCATCAGCTAGCAGATTACATGTGTGTTGATTTTTGGAAACTGTCAGGGTTTATAGATCACTCTGTCACTGAATCTGCAAACTGGTCATATATACAAATACAGGAAGAACAAGGAAATAGAAAC
Organism: Dama dama; assembly: GCF_033118175.1. Taxonomy (NCBI): domain Eukaryota; kingdom Metazoa; phylum Chordata; class Mammalia; order Artiodactyla; family Cervidae; genus Dama; species Dama dama. Next base: position 34,405,458 of record NC_083709.1, read on the forward strand.
AAAGGCAAGCGTTTCAATTTATCACAACCAATATAAGGAAGCAAGCCTCTTCAAGAGTCAGAAATAGGAGCATTAAGAGAATCATTTCCTGTAGACCTCATGAAACTGCTTAGCTTTTGGATCATGGCTCCTGTTGAAATGAGATGGAACAGGGGTTCCAGAGCCTCAGTGGTAAGCAAGGGCAGCCCGGGCACAGGATGAACCTGGGTTAGCTAATACTTGCCTGTCAATCAATATCCAGTGATGGGGGGGAGTGCCACCTTGGGCTGCCTTCACAGTAGAGGCATTCGACCAAATAGGCACTGTCCTGACCTGGGAGGACAGGCAGCGGGAGAGACAGGCAGGGACGGATGAGCAGCCCTGGGAGCAAATGCTTGGAACCATTAATACATTCCTGTGCATAGTCTGGGCTCTGGCTCACGCCTCTTTCCCTCATGTGTGACTCTGGGTAAAATCAAAATCCAATGGGAAAAAATCTGAACATATGTGCTTGAAAAATATCTTTGGCCCAGTATAAAGGTGATGGAGAGAGGAGCCAGAGGAGATGAAGGTTTCTCTTTTTGAGCGCAGCCAAGAACAGAGAGCATTGAAAGCAACTTTTTCTCAGGTCCGAAGTCCAGGTCTCTGCTAACAGCAACTTTGTTTTCAATAGCAGGATGGCAGAGACAGATCTGTTATCAACCAGATCCTTTTCTTTTCCTTCCTGGGCACACAGTTAGGCCATTTGTCAGCCTCTCTGCAGTGAGATGTGGGCAGGGTGCTGGTCTCTAGCAGATGAAATGTGAGCAGAAGTCAACTGTGCCATTTCTTGACCCAAACCACAAAAACCCTCTTGTGAAATAATTTGTTTTAGATGTTAGGTGAGTGAGAAAAAAAAAAAAATCTATTTTAGCTATCATATACTTATGGTTTGGTTTGTTAAGCAGGCAAATAGAAAAAAGTGCCTAGTAAGCGCACATGCTAATTATTCCATGTTTAATCTTCTTTCCCCTCTTCTAATATTATGAGTCACAAATGGCATTTGAAAATGGTTCTCTACAATCATTAGCCATCAAAAATAACAAGGACCTACTGTATAGCGCAGGGAACTATATTCAATATCTCGTAATAACTTATAATGGAAAAGCCTGAAAAAGAATACATTTCTCTCTCTATAAATATAACTGAATCACTTTGTGGTACACCCAAAACATTGTAGGGCAACTATACTTCAGTAAAAAAATAAAAATTGAAAAATGAAGAGGAAAGAATGAATTGTACTTTGAACCCTTCAGATTCTCACTGTTGAGTAAGAGGCAATCTACCCCAGGAAGTGTGCATGTATATTCATTAGCAAGGAGAATGAGAAGACTTGCTAAAGGTGACTGGGAACCTCGGCAATATTGGAAACCAGGACTGCAGGAGGCAGGTTTGGAGACAACACAAGAGCTCTGGGAAGGATGTAAAAATGGCAAATAGGTTTGAGAAGATGGAACACTGCTCAGATAGAGATTCTGGGTTACATCCAGGAGGGGATGCATGTTTTACCACTCAGTCTCTTTGGGACCCCATGGACTGTAGCCTGCCAGGCTCCTTTGTCCATGGGATTCTCCAGGCAAGATTGCTGGAGTGAGATGTTATTTCCTCCTCCAGGGGATATTCCCAGGCCAGGGATCGAACCCCTGTCTCCTGTGGTTCCTGCATTGGCAGGCTAGTTCTTTACCACTGAGTTACCCAGGAAGACACACCCAGGAAGACTGAACAGCAGCAAAAGAATGTGATAAATCATGATGCTTCCAGGGGGCATGGGTGTAGGAAGTGGTGCCTACATGGCAGGTGTTCAGACTCCATCCCTCGATAGCTGAGTGGCCTCGGGAGAGTTATTTAGTCTCTGTATACCTTCGTTTTCTACTTCTATGGTTGCTGAAAGCAGTAATGCTTGTAAAGTTGTTTGCACAACATGAGGTCTGAATATATGCTAGCTATCATCAGCATGATCCCTGGTATGATACAGGGAGAAAACACTGAGGAACAGTGTCTGGGACTTTTGATAAACCAAGAAAACACACAGAAAGGACAAGTGTAAAGAAAGAAAGGGAAAAACAAGAAAGAGGAGAGGGAACAAATCTTTTAGTGAGAAGGAACTCAGGTGTCTCTATTTTGAAGAACTGTGAGGGTTTCAGGCTAACCAGAAGAAATTATTTTCTCCTAGGGCTTCCCTTGCGGCTCAGCTGGTAAAGAATTCTCCTGCAATGCAGGAGATCTGGGTTTGATCTCTGGGTTGGGAAGATCCCCTGGAGAAGGGAAACGCTACCCACTCCGGTATTCTGGCCTGGAGAATATACAGCCCATGGGGCTGCAAAGAGTCAGACATGACTGAGCGACTTTCACTTGGCTTCTCCTGAAAGTAGTATTAGTCTCTGGACAGACGGTGTCAAGTCACATACTGGAGACCTCAGAAAGTAACTACTTCCAGAGAAATGGTGAAATAATGCATGCCAGGGTAACTTGCTGGTGCCCTCATGACTCTATTCGAGAAAATTGTAGTCAGATCCACAAAGACCCAAATCTTAATTCAAGAGAAAAGTGAATAAGGCAGTGATGCCAAATAATTAAAATATTTGCATACACAGCAGTAAGGTGTTATAAATCTCACCTGCTTTCACTTTCTAACACTAAGCAAGCTGTATTTTTCCAGATTTAATCAATGCATAATGCCTTGTAATTAGTGAGAATGCTTTAAGGAATATTAGCCTCTGCTTACACTGCAATGATCATAGGTTTCTCAGAAGGGCCACCAGAGTGAAATCTGTGAAAATTCCCTGAAATGAGAATTCTCAGTTGAAGAACTGAAGAACTCATGAGTCAAAATTTAAGGGACCACAATCCACATGAACCTATGAAAGCTTTTCTCAAAACACCAACACCATCTTGTACCTTTGACATCGGTAGTGCTGGATCCTGATTGTTAATGTCCAGTTACCATCTCCTGCTGTCCAGAAACTTTTCAGGATCTGGCTACCTGGCAGTTTCAACAAGAGTTTCTTTGTTACGGATAACAGTCATATTAAAATGCATGATATTTTCTTTAGTCTGGGTCTCCTTCCAAGTGCCTTTCACATTTTATAGCTCAGGAATTTTTAACTCCTTCCTGTCCTGCTGTCTCTCTTGCAAGGTCTCCTTCACTTCTACTTCCTGTCTCCTGAATCAGTGTTTGTCATTTCGGTCAACTCCACACCCTTTCTCTTCACCAATTCTCTGATACTTTTCCCCTTCATCTGCAATTTTCCCTAGATTTCATTGTAAAAGCTATCCTTTTTTGCCATCTAGTTTTCCAGTCTCCAAAAGATAAAGGAAATAAATTTGCAAATGTTAGAATTTTAAGTAAGGGGAGTTTATAGCTGGTAGTGGTGGGTGGAGACTACTGTACTTTATTTGTATATAAGAGATTCATAGGACTTTTAGGTCTAAAAAAGACCCAAGAGTGCATCTATTTAAAACTCCTCTGTTTACAATAAGGACACAGGTTTATAGTTCTAAATCTGCTCTAAGTTTTGTAATGAGACAAATACCCTAAAATCTTACCTATTCTATTGTTACAATAAGTCTCCCTTTTAGTAGTAGTGAAAAAAAGTAAATGTTTCTCTCCCATCCAAATCATTATATGGTTTTACTTAGTGTAATCTAATAAAATAAATTATTATACTTCAGTGACACTCTGACTATGCTGGAAAATGAGGTGTAATATTTGAGCAGAGAATATAGAAAATGGATGATTGAACCAGAGGGCACTGTAGCCTCCAGGCTATGTTCAGTCCACTCACATGTTTGGTCTGGAAAGAATTTTTTAAAAATTTGAACTTGCTGGACTCAGTTAAAAAAAGAAAGAAAGGAGAAATTAAAAAAAAAAAAAAGTGTGTGTGTATGTGTGTGTGTGTTTTGATTTGGCTTATATGGAAAAACTGGAAGGTCTACCAACATTAGATTTGTGATTTTCTTTGGCAATAGAAAGATAAAAACGAGTTGTGCCCTTCAGATAGGGTATGGTGCTGTCCATACTCTAATCCTTGGGATCTGTCACTATGTTGTATTACATGACAAAAGGAATTAAAGTTGCAGTTGCAATTAAGATTGCTAATGAATGGACAGTAAGATAGTGAGATTACTCTAGGTGGGCCAGTCTAATTATTTGAGCTCCTAAAATTGAAAGAGGGATACTAGAGAGCTTGTCAGAGAGAGGCAATATGAGAAAGACTCAATCTCCAACTGCTAGCTTTGAGATGGAGGAAGAGGGCCAAAAACTAAGGAATGCAACAGCCTCTAGAATTTGCGAATGACACTCAGTCTACAGCCAGCAAGAAATCAGGATCTCAGTCCTAGGTCACAGTGACCTAAATTCTGCCCACAATGCAAATGAACAGGAAAAGCTTTTTCTCCTGGAGTTTATAGAAAGGAGTGCACCCCTTTGACACCTTGGTTTTATCCTGGTAAGACTGTACTGGACTTTTGGCCTACAGAACTCTAAAACAAAATATTTGTGTTTTAGGACTCTAAGTTTGTGGTAAATTTGTTAGGGAAAAATAAAAGAATAATCTGCAGGCCATACACACTGCTTATATCACCAAAGTTACTACTTTGACAAAGAAGACATATAAACGAGTAATCAGCAGGAGAAAAGATGCTCAACATTGTTAGTCACCAGGGAAATGTAAATTAAAGTCACAATAAATGATCATTTGACATCCATGAGGATGGCTATGATTAAAAAAAATAGACAATAACAGATGTGGTGAGGATGTAGATACTGAAATCCTTATACTACTGATGGAAACACAGTTGACAGTTTTTTAAAAAGTTACACGTAAATGTGCCATACAACCCAGCAATTCTACTTTTCGGTATATACACCCAAGAGAAATGAAAAGATGTCCACACAAAAGCTTGCACATGAATGGTCACTTCAACACTATTCATGATAGCCAAAAAACTGGAAATAAGCCCAATGTCCATCAACTAGTGAATGGAAGAAAATGTGGTATATTCATACAATGGAATAGTATTACTCCACCACAAAAAGGAATGCAGCATACATGTCACAACATGGGTCAATCCTGAACACGTTATGCTAAGTCACTAACAAAGGACCATGTAGGACCCCACTTTTTTAAAGTATCTGGAATAGGCAGGTCTATGAAGATACAGTACACTCGTAGTTACTGAGGCCTCCAGGAAATGAGGGGATTGGGAAGTGATGGCTAAGAGGTGTGGAATTTATTTCGGGACAGTGAAAATGTTCTAAATATTTGAGTCTGGTGATGAATGTACAACTCTGAATGTACTAACAGCTACTGAATTGTATACTTTAAACAGTTGACTTGTACAGTATGTGAATTACACTTCAACAGTGTTTTTAAGAAAACAACAATCTTAGTTTGTTGTGATCATGGTTATACAACTTAAAAAATTTGCTAAAATATCACTGAATTGAACACTTATAACGGGTGGATATTATGGGATGTAAATTATGGCTCCAGAAAATTGATAAAACAATTTAAATCTAATTTAACCTTTTCTTGAGGAGTCAGGGTCAACAGTGTGACTACTAATTAATTATCTTACACAAAAAATAAGAAGGACTTGGTATTTCTTTGCCTTTGCGATTCTGTTTAGTTGGTGTGCCTTTGGTATCAATATTGCAGGGCCCTTAGGGTCCAAGGGCTTCCCTGATGGCTCAGATGGTAAAGAATCCACCTGCAATGTGGGAGACCTAGGTTCGATCCCTGGGTTGGGAAGATCCCCTGGGGTCTCAAGAGTCAGATATGGCTGAGTGACTAATACTAGGATCTAAGGAAGTCTAGGGCTTAGACTATCCTTACTTACATATCCCCAGGCTGCCTGGCTTCTTTTTCCTCCCTTGCTTCAATCATCATTCCCTAAACATATTTTTTTTTTACCAATGCCAGTATGTCAGATTACTACCATTACCTCTACAGATTATTCATTTGAAGTTAACAACTCTCCAGGACACTAAGGCAGCAACTTCTTTAGCATGTTCCACTGCAGAGTCCTAGAAGACGGACCCCATACCCAGGACAGCTGCATGATGCTACAGCCTCTTCAAGGAACAACACTCGAAGGATATGGTACCCACTACCTGTCTAGACTGAGTGCCTGATGAACTATGGACAGAGGTTCGTGACATTGTAGAGGAGACAGGGATCAAGACCATCCCCATGGAAAAGAAATGCAAAAAGGCAAAATGGTTGTCTGAGGAGGCCTTACAAATAGCTGTGAAAAGAAGAGAAGCAAAAAGCAAAGGAGAAAAGGAAAGATATTCCCATTTGAATGCAGAATTCCAAAGAATAGCAAGGAGAGATAAGAAAGCCTTCCTCAGCAATCAATGCAAAGAAATACAGGAAAACAACAGAATGGGAAAGACTAGACATCTCTTCAAGAAAATTAGAGATACCAAGGGAACATTTCATGCAAAGATGGGCTCAATAAAAAAATGGTATGGACCTAACAGAAGCAGAAGATATTAAGAAGAGGTGGCAAGAATACACAGAAGAACTGTATAAAAAAGATCTTCATGACCCAGATAATCATGATAGTGTGATCACTTATCTAGAGCCAGACATCCTGGAATGTGAAGTCAAGTGGGCCTTAGAAAGCATCACTATGAACAAAGCTAGTGGAGGTGATGGAATTCCTGTTGAGCTATTTCAAAACCTGAAAGATGATGCTGTGAAAGCACTGCACTCAATATGCCAGCAAATGTGGAAAACTCAGCAGTGGCCACAGGACTGGAAAAGGTCAGTTTTCATTCCAATCCCTAAGAAAGGCAATCCTAAAGAATGCTCAAACTACCACATAATTGCACTCATCTCACACGCTAGTAAAGTAATACTCAAAATTCTCCAAGCCAGGCTTCAGCAATACGTGAACTGTGAACTTCCAGATGTTCAAGCTGGTTTTAGAAAAGTCAGAGGAACCAGAGATCAAACTGCCAATATCCGCTGGATCATCAAAAAAGCAACAGAGTTCCAGAAAAACATCTATTTCTGCTTTCTTGACTATGCCAAAGCCTTTGACTGTGTGGATCACAATACACTGTGGAAAATTCTGAAAGAGATGGGAATACCAGACCACCTGACCTGCCTCTTGAGAAACCTATATTCAGGTCAGGAAGCAACAGTTAGAACTGGACATGGAACAACAGACTGGTTCCAAATAGGGAAAGGAGTACGTCAAGGCTGTATATTGTCACCCTGCTTATTTAACTTACATGCAGAGTAAATCATGAGAAATGCTGGGCTGGATGAAGAACAAGCTGGAATCAAGATTGCCGGGAGAAATATCAATAACTTCAGATATGCAGATGACACCACCCTTATGGCAGAAAATGAAGAGTAACTAAAAAGCCTCTTGATGAAAGTGAAAGAGGAGAGTGAAAAAGTTGGCTTAAAGCTCAACATTCAGAAAACTAAGATCATGGCATCCAGTCCCATCACTTCACGGCAAATAGATGGGGAAACAGTGGAAGAGGTGTCAGACTTTATTTTTTTGGGCTCCAGAGTCAGTGCAGATGGTGACTTCAGCCATGAAATTAAAAGATACTTACTCCTTGGAAGGAAGGTTATGACCAACCTAGATAGCATATTTTAAAGCAGAGACATTACTTTGCCAACAAAGGTCCGTTTAGTCAAGGCTATGGTTTTTCCAGTGGTCATGTATGGATGTGAGAGTTGGACTGTGAAGAAAGCTGAGCATCAAAAAATTGATGCTTTTGAACTATGGTGCTGGAGAAGATTCTTGAGAGTCTCTTGGACTGCAAGGAGATCCAACCAGTCTATCCTACAGGAGATCAGTCCTGGGTGTTCATTGGAAGGACTGATGTTGAAGCTGAAATGCCAGTACTTTGGCCACCTCATGCGAAGAGTTGACTCATTGGAAAAGACCCTGATGCTGAGATGGATTGGGGGCAGGAGGAGAAGGGGATGACAGAGGATGAGATGGCTGGATGGTATCACCGACTCGATGGACATGAGTTTGAGTAAACTCCGGGAGTTTGTGATGGACAGGGAGGCCTGGCATGCTGAGATTCATGGGGTTGCAAAGAGTCGGACACGACTGAGCAACTGAATTGAACTGAACCTGTCTCAGCACCCATGCTTCCTTCATTCCATTGAACAGATGTGAGAATTGTTTTCTCAGGATGTGAGATGGGCTAGACTAGATCATTTTCTTGTTTGCTTCCTCTATTCTGCTGGGGAGCAGAGAAAGTTGAATTCTCTTGCTGTACTCTCATCCCTTTCATCTGAATTCTATGAAAGCTAGGCTTCCTCAGTGGGCATGCTACACATCTATACATACTGAGGAAAACTTTAGAATCTTGGTTACTCAGTATTGTAACAGATAATGAAATCCCTTGATAGCAGCTTGAATGAATCAATGGCCATTACCCTGGTGCTCAGAGCATCACTAGGAACAAAGGTAAACTTCTGTGCTTTTCCCTCTGATCTGGTGCACTGGGGCAAATCTTTCATTGCTGGTTGTCACCACGGTGACAAAGTCCTCTCTGAGCCCAACTCTCTATGAAGCAGAACCCTCCCCTGGTGAACAGAGTTGCTGGATGAAGAATTCAGAAATGCCAATTCGAAATGACTTACATTATGAAAAGCTTACAAAACGGCTTGTCTTTATTGCAGCTACTAAATCATAATGAGGAGGGGGCTGAGACAGGAGAATTAAAAAAAACCAACCCAACTGCCTTTTATTTTTATTTTCCCAGTGAGGTTTCTGTGATCTCTTTGTTAGACACAATATGTGTCAGCTATTCAACTCATAGAAAAGCAGAAAAACATGCCAGGAAAGGAGAAATATTTTCTGTCTCTTTCTTCCTGTGAACACTTGGGATGAGCTCATCTGTGTTCTCTCCTTTCAATGAAAGATACACTCATCCCTCAGCCCCCATCTTCTTCTCATTTTCCATTGATGATGTCAAGCAGGCCTTACAGTATCTCTTTTGTGATCTTATAAAATCAATGACAACCAAAAGCGTTTCCCTTGTGGCTATGACCTCATCATTGGGCTACACCTGGACGGGCCTCATCTGCATTGGTGAGCAGAGCTCCCCTCCAGACTGAAGCAATTTACCAGGAAACCACTGCTTTCCTTCACAATGCTGCCTACAGCATTCGGATCTGGCAGTTTTCTGAGCAATGTTGGCTGAATGCGGAATCTCACTAGTCAAGACGGCTCTCCAATCTCCGTGCCTCATTTTCGCGCACACCAGAGATTCTCCTTTACCTATGGCTACAAATGCACACAGTCAACTGTCCTTCAACATGTTAGGTATGTGACACTTTGGTGACATTCTTAAACTCCTCCCTAGCCGCTGCTACCCTCCCATCTACCTTCTGAGCAGTGAAACATCCAGTGAAGCATCCAGTTGAGTCGAGTTTAGGACAGAAAGTTTTGTGCCACTGGGTCTACATGGCTGTGAGTTTCTGGAACCAGGGAGGTAGGTAGGGAAACCTTAGGCATCTCCACCCTGAGAGGCACTCGTAAAGTACTCTCAAAACCTTTGGGACTTAAAAGATAAAATCAACACATACTGATGAGTTTAGAGAGAAGCAAAGGGCTCTAAAGACAATACTTTACAGGCTTAAATAGGGCAGAGTAGGAAGGTTTGGTATATCTAAAACTAAATGGTGTTTCTATATTTAAACAAAAACTGTAGAGAGTACCAATGAACCTACCATAGATCTGAGCAGCAGAACTGACAACATACTCAACTCAGAGGATGGGGGAATAGGAATGTTCTAAGTATGGGCCAAGGAGGGTTCACCAGCTCTCCCTTCCTCTCCCATGTGAAATAGTCCTCGTGTAGCCACCTCCCTTGCTCTGAATCCAGGCACACTCAAACCACTTTTCAGATAGCGAATTCAGCTCTCCCCTTGACATTGAGACGTTGAGATATTAGACAGAGGTGCTCTACAAAGGGTTTGTGAGCGTTCCAGTCTCTGAAAAGGAATCTCCCCTACTGTAAAAATAACCTGGCTTTTGCTTTATCTTCACAGTAATAATAATAAGAGTGAACAGGTATTGAGTGCTTGCTACATGCCAGGCATACTTACAAGCATTTTACATGAAGGAAGGCATTTAATCTCTACAAGAACCTTCTGAGTCAAACACTATTATTATCACCATAAGTCAAATAAAGAAACTGAGTCAGAGAGTATGAAGAAGCTGCTCAGGAATATGTAGCTTGGACGTGACAGAGTCAGGATTCAAATGCAGACTGGGAGGCTCTGGAGCCTGCGGGCTTAACTGCCATACTATGCTTGCTCTCGTGAATTACTATGAACAAATTTCCCCACATCTGGTCAATTCAGGTGCATTAGCAAGACCCAAGTCTTGCTAATGTCAAGGGGACACCTGAGTGCTTTGAGCCTCAAATAAAATCCTTTTTTGGGGGGGGCCTACATTTATACTGAAGTCGAGGTGAAAAACAAAAAACAAAACCCACCACTCTACAATGTCTTTTAAAGCAGAGAGGTACTGAGGTTTACCATGAGGGTCTGATCAAAAGTGAGCTGGCAGGCTATGCCGTCCAGGGGGTTCCAAAGAGTTGGACGTGGCTGAACTGAGCATGAGCACAAAGAGCTGAATTAGCTCCTAATGGGCTTCTCTGATGGCTCAGAGGGTAAGGAATCTGCCTGCCATGCAGGAGACCTGTGTTCAAGCCCTAGCTCAGGAAGATCCCCTGGAGGAGGGAATGGCAAACCCACTCCAGTACTCTTGCCTGGAGAAGCCCATGGACAGAGGAGCCTGGTGGGCTACAGTCCATGGGGTCGCAAAGAGTTGCACATGACTGAGCAACTAACACTTATAAAGTATTGATTAGGCCAGAAAGTTCATTTGGGTTTGAGTTCTGGAAAAACCCAAATGAACTCTGTGGCCAACCCAATACTTGCAAATTTTCCGTGTGAAGATGTACACTGAAAAAACGCATGGATGCAAAGTTGGGCTGATGTTTTACACATTTCAGAATTGATTTCAGGATGTTTCATCTTAGAAGAGCTAGAGAAAGAAAGAGAAATATTTATTAGGTGTGAACTATGTGCCTGGCATTGGGCTCAGGGCTTTTTCACATGTGCAATCTTATTTACCCTCACAACAATCCTGTAAAATATGATTAATTTCACTCTTACAGATGAGAAGGAAGATTCAGTGAGCTTATACCCTTTGTTCAAGGTCACAGAGCTAACGAACAGTAGAACTGTATCCTTTAGAAATGCCTCACATCTCCCCCCCTGCAAAGTGCCCCTCCCACCACCACTTACATGGTATTTGCGTTGTATCTTATACATGGCTACGCAGGGTCTTAATGGGTACATTTGAAGGAAACTCTCTCTCTTGATTCTAGGTGGTCATGTATACATCTATTGCCTTCACTAGTCTGTAAGCATCACAGATCACAAAACTCAGGTCTAACTTACTGCTCCACACTGATAATACTTGGCAGAGGATATGCTCAGAACAGTAGCTGGTGAGTCACTTTAAAACTGTGAGTGTAGATGTTGACGTCGGGCTAGGTGATAATCCCAGGTAAGGATACAAATACAATATTAGAGCAACATCTCTATTTTGATCCTTAACTTTCAGAGGGATTGTCTGACAGACTTGCCAGCAGACCTGAACAAACCCCACCACCGAAGACAAAGACACAGCTCCCTAAGCTCTGGGTGTGGTGTCCGTGAACTACTTCATCGCTCAGCTCCTTTCCTCCTTCTTCCCCGGTGCCTCTTTGGCTGCTCTCTCTCTTTCCTGGCTTTGAACTTTTTGGCAGCCTCCAATAGCTCCTCTTCAAAGAGCTGAAGACAAGCCTGATGTTACAATTGCTTTGCTTAATCCCAGACAGGTTTCCATGAATTGTATTAAATTCAGGTGAACAAAGGGTATTTAGTCTGTGACAGAGCTGAACCGTATCTGGATAAATATAAACAAGAGACTTAATCCTGTAAGAGTTGGAAGGGTGTCTGTGCTGCCCTGAACAAGGCAGACTGTGTTGGGGGGCAGGTAAGGCAGAAGAGAATTAACCAGATGGGTGCCAAGCATCTGGACTCTGTACAAAGAGAGGCATAAAGATTATGACTGGAATACATTAGGAGCAAAGCAAATGTTCTATTCACAAAAAAATAGGCATTAATAATAGTCTGTAATCCACCTCAGGGCCCCTCAGCTGGCCTCACTCTGGTGACTTTCATCCTCTCTTCAGAGCGTCCTGCTCAGGGTCCCTTCCCAAATCAGCCTTAGGTCATGGGGGTAGAAATATTGTTGCCAAACAGATATGCAAGGGAGTAGCATGTGTGACTGGAAAACAGTGTGACAACATAATCCCGGCGTGGATGGATGAGGTCAGTGTGGGGTGATGTCGGCTTTTCTAGCAACGATTGAATCATCTCATGGGAGCGGCAATTGAAAAGAATAAATACAAACACATGCAACACATTGCCACAAAGGCTGCATGGCCCAGACCTGAGGAAAGGGAGCCCAGATTGAAAGCATCAGTGGGGAGATGAGGGGACAATGATCTGGAGGTTAGGAGACCTCAGTTTCCTTCTCTCTGCCACCAGCTGAGTGGCTGTGTGACCTCAGGTTGCCTGGTCCCTAAGAACTGTGGGCCCTGGTTCAGCGTTCAGCTGGTGTCTAAGGTCTCTTAGTTTTAAAGGCAAGGATCCGTCCTATGTAAGGAAGGTTTTATAAAAGTGCTTTACTGTACGACCACAACCTTACCAGGGGGAAGGGTGGGAGAATGGATAGTAAGGGAATTTGGGATTAACATATACACACTGCTATGTTTAAAATGGATAACCAATGAGGACCTACTGTATAGCACAGGGAACTCTGCTCAATGTTACGTGGCAGCCTGGATGCGAGGGGAGTTTGGGGGAGAATGCATATGTGCAAATGTATGGCTGAGTTCCTTTGCTATTCACCTGAAACTATTACAACACTGTTAATTGGCTATACCTCAACATAAAATAAAAATTTTTTAATAATTAAAAAAAAATCCCAAATTGCAACTTTGGGAGGCAGTGCACTCTGAATTGCAATTTTCTGAAGTGGCCACATATAGAATGGTTTGCCTAAGCTCTATGAATAAAGCTGAAGTACTGGCAGGTGCATTAGAGCAAAAGGTTGAAATAAACAGTCGGAGAGAAGAACACTTGTGCTCTAGCCCACAGTCACAGAATTCCAACTACCCAAGGGTCTTAAAGTTCCCTTTGTAATAGGTGGGAGGAGAAACGAAGAGATCATTTGATGACCTTAGGTCATGAGTCATGTTCCCCCATAGACTACTTCCTTGTATATACCCATGCTCATGTTCTTCCCTGCACCTCTGTTATCAAAATTCTACCCCAAGTCTAAGACCTCTCAGGTAGAATGAAACTGCACCCTCTTCGGTTATCAAAACTTATTTCATTCATTCTATCTCATATTACATGCTCTCTTTATTTAATTACAATTATAGGTCACAAACTTCCAAAGGCAGGGAATGGATCTCATTTATGTCTGTCTCCCTGACCCCACTGAGCACGCTGTAGGCACCGACTCAGCAGTTTCCAAACTGAACAGGGGTTTCCACATTACCTGCTAATGTGACGGCAATGGAGACAGAGTCATATCCCAAGGCATTTGAGGCATTACAAGTGTAGAAACCCACATCAGCTTCCACAGGTGCCAGGATCTGTAAGGAATCATCTGGCTGCAGAAGAATCCTGGAGCAACAGAAAAGAAATGTAGACCTGGTCAGGTCAGTTGACTCCTTTTTGGCACCGGACATGGGTAAAGCTGGAAGGAACCCCAGGCGATATTAGACAGAACCCTGTTTAACAACAGGCACAAACTAGCCACAGTGACATACGGGAAACCAGCCTCTTTTGCCACTTTGTTGAGTGTGATTCTGGAAGCGAGCCCAACTAAGGCAGTTTTGGATTGCTGACACAGTTTGTTGACTGCTTGGGCTAAATGCTGATAGTTGGAGCAGACAGCGTATGGACACTGAATACACATAACACATACACTGGGGGTGAGAGGAGACGTTAGAATGAATGGTGCAGAGGGATTTGGGGAAGGCTTCAGGAAAAGGCAAAGTTATAAAGGAAGAGTTATTAATGCTCTGGATGGTGGAGAGTAGGCAGAGCTTCCAGATATGGAGAAAGGCATCTGTTAAGGCTTGGAGGTGGGAGAGAGGAAGTCAGAAAGTGACTGCTGACGAGAGGATGCTGAAGGAAGCTGTATGTGTAACCATGTCTCAATTCTATTGTCTTCATCAGTCGATAAATATAACTGGGCATAAAAATTAGATCTTACTTATTGTTTCATTTCCCACAATTCTTGGCAGAGGGCCCTCTGTAGAGAAGATGCCAGAATAATGAAGGGAAAGCCTGCCCTACAGGGTCATGGTAGAGATAATTCTAGAATAATCACCATGGAGTTCATATACTTTGCTTTACCTGAAAGGAATTATGAGAATCAAATGGTGAGTACATACTATGAGCTTCAAAATCCACACCTATCTCAGTCTATTTTTTTCTTTTCTAGATGGATGCCATTTCTAAGAAGTACCTTTTATGGTAGTTAAGCAGATGAATGACTAATGATGACTTTAAGCTGATGTCATGGTGAGGCTGATAACTGGAGTGTGTATGTGGAGGTGGGAAATCTAGACGAGTTGGGGGAGGACTGGATGGGAACTTTAGAGGTCCAGTGCTGGACCTGACCAGGCCTTAGGTCAATACTTCATTCAACAGCATGGAAATTAGTGAGTGGTGGCTTTGCGATTCCTGGAGTTAGTCACTTCCATCTTTGTGATTCTTTCCACCCCTTATTAATTTCCAAAACCTCATATGTTGGCATCCATCCATGGGAGTCAAGCAGGTAAGGGGTTGCTTTTCAGGTAGGGCAGAAAACAAGATTTAATGATAAAATTAAGACTAGGAATCAGATCTCCTGTCCCACTGGCAGTCTCCCACCACACACTTCTTTTTCTTCACTAAGTCTCTGCTGGGGCCTCTCCAGACTCTACTGGTATGTGTAGTTTGGCATCGCTTCTAGTCAGCTCTTAATTATTCTGAAGTGGGTGACTAGTCTGGCAATGAATCAGGCCTTCTCAAATCTGTTCTCGGCCTTGGACGTACTGCACTGCTTTTTCTTACCTCCTGTTGGAGGAAAGGCAGGAGAGAGGAAAATCAGGGCTTGCATCAATCCTTCTCCAATCTCACTGTGTATGGGCAGTTCTCGTGACAATGAGGAAGGAAACTGAAAACCTTAGCTAAAGGGAAATTTCTGGATGACTGTGTTTGATTCATTGCCATTTTAGATCATCACTGCTATTACAGGAACAGTCTGGCTTCCGTGGCATTGAAGGAGAGCTGAAACTTTGTGAGGGATGACAGAGAGGCTATGAGACACTATGATTGAACTCATCCACTCATTCATTCACTCATCCACCCAAGTTAGGTGTTTTCTCTCAAAATCAACAATTACACTCTAATTGGTTAGTTTATTTCAAAGAGATAATAAGAGAAAGATGATTGTATAATTTGCTTATCTTTGCTAAGCCATACAATATTTTAGGTAATATCCTTTTTTTTTTTTTTAAGTAGGAATCTTAATAGATGCAGCATGGTATTATTGCTAAATCTTTTCATGTATTCAGGCTGTTTTAGATTAAAAAAATGAAACGCTGACTTGATGATTTAAATTTTTATGATCTCTCAGGAATATGGATGCCTCCAAACCAATTTCCAAACAGGAATAATCAAAGCAGGCTTAACAAACTGATCACTTAAGATGACTGAACTTGTTACTGTTGTTCAGTTTCTATGTCCTGTCCAACTCTTTGCAATCCCATGGACTATTGCACGCCACTCTCCTCTGTCCTCTGCTATCTCCTGGACTCAGTGGATCATTATTCAGTTTTACCATCCTCAAAAGGCAGGGATGAAGATTTGCTAAATTCCCAAGTCTGTTGGGGTAGTTGCTTCTCTATCAGAGTTCTATCAGAAGGGGTTCTTGAAGAGAATATATAGAGAAGGAGATTAGAAGATAGGTCTTCCGAATTTGATTTTGTTTCTAAGATTTATGTAGCTACCATTGGCATATCCCTTTATTTTTCTACATTTCAGCATATCAATTTCTAAAACCCAGTTGAAGTATGTTTTCCTATCCAGCAGAGGGAACTGTTAAAATGAGGTATATAAGGAAGCTGCAGACCTCCTCTTGGTATATCCAGTGACCCTTCCATTGGTAATGCTGCACACTGAGATAGAGAATTAAAACCGAGGAAGGACAGGGGGTGAAAAGATTGTGAGGAAGGAAGAGAGAGGGGTTCATGATACTGACCAATCCCCCCCTACCCCCAACCCCCAGGTAATTTATTAGCTTCTATAGTCAGATCATTTTGTTCCTTCCCATAGAACTACTGTACCTGCCTGATCTCATGCAGAGACTGTAAACTCTACTCTCACACTGGGCCTGACCTAACTTACTCTTGTAAAGTGGAGGTAAGCTTTTATACATGTATCAGTTCCTCCAGGCTACTGAGTGAGCCATGATGCTTCCCGACTATATAAGCCTGGAAAAGAACTCCCACAAAGTTGGTGAAGAGAAGTGGGGCGATCGATTACACTGGATACAAAGCCATAAGGGTGTGAACTAAGATGGGAATAATGGGAATGGAAAAACAAGAGAATCTAGATCTGAATATTTGGCATTCATATAGTCTTCTATTCCACAGACTGCATACAAAGATAAAGAAACTGAAGTATTTGCCGTCATAAAACAGTCTTAAATGTTGTCTTAAGACAAAATCTACACGGGATGAATCTGAATTTCTTGTTTACTGCATATACTTAGAAATTGCTTATAGTCATAAAATTAAACTCTTTAGCTCAAGGAGGTACATAGCTATTTGGCATCAAAGTCAGGATTTGAAATAAAGTTTCTTGGTCCAGTACTTTTTTTCAGTCACGTTTTTAATACGCCCATAAAATTGGTAGATGGGAGTTTGGAGGCTGCCACTAGGGGGCGCAATACTTCTGGAGAGGGCCCCCATGCAGGACTCTCTAGGAAATGTGACAAGGCAAAGAAAAGGGCTTGCTGGAGATTGAGGTTTACTTTAATCTATTTAGTCTGGCATCTAGAGAGAGAGAGACTCCTGGGGGAAAAACACTTCCTTTGTATTTCAGGCATCTCCTCTATTAATTTAACTTAATTTGTTGGTAGCTGATTTCTGTCAGTTTGTATTTAGGTTTCAGATTTGACAGACCTGTTTTAGAATGCACAGGCACAGAAACATAGTGTTGCTTTCCAAACAAAACCAGAAAGATTTCTCTGGGGTTGTTTTGGAATTTATGGAATTAGAGGACGAGGGGACATGGAATAGGGCATAATTGAGACCTACATAGCAAATGGCGCTGTGGTCATATTAGGTATATTACTACTCATTGCTTTCCTTCTACACCTACATTCCCTTTTGGTTTACTGGGTTAAAACTTATTGCTTAATTTCTTTGCCCATTATTTTTAGCTAGGAAATGAAAGAGCAGTTTTGCTTTTTTTGGTGACCTTTACTTGTAAAGGTGACAGCTTGCCTTCTCAAGCATTCTACAATTAAAGACCACCTGTGAGAGTACAAATAATTGCTTCAGTTACACAAGCCTTCATTGTCCAAATGAGCAGGTTATGGACAAAGTGCTCCTGGACCAGTCCTACCAAGCACAAGCTGCTGGAGGTGGAGTTCTCTCTTCTGCATTTGCAAGGAGGTTTCTCTGGGTGTCTTGAGGAAAGGTCTAGAAATCTTGTGTGTGGGGTGGTATCATGATGCCTTCAAAATCCTTGGCCCAGTGGGGACACCACTGTATGTAACTACCCACTTCTCAAAGTCATGTCCACAACCAACCATGTGAAACTGCAGTGGGGGGAAAAGGATTCCCAACTACAGTCAAGAGACCTGGACTTAGGTGGTAGTCTTGGGCAAGTGTTTTAGCTCTGTGAGTCTCTATGTTCCTTCTGCATATTGAGCAGAATACCTCAGAGAGATCTTGTGAGGATCAAACAAAGGAGTGAGCCTACAATTTTGGAAAACTATTTCTAAGAAGTAGTTTCTCACTATTTTCTAAGTAAAAAGGCATCAGCTTAAGCACCAGATACAGCTAATAAATTAGTAATTTTTAGTGGTACAGGTAGGGGTAATCTACATTTCCATTTTGAAATTCCTCTTTGGAATTTCCAGTTGTCAGAGGAAAATTTCAAGCTCTAGACACAGAAATACTCATTTGCTACACGGACCATGATGTACCATCTCAAGACTCTCATCCTAACAAATCATTCTTAAACCCATTTTCTCAACTAGAACTTGGAAATTATAGGTACATCCTTTCTCTTTAGAATAGTGTCTTCTTCATCTTTTCAAACTTATCTGTCCCGCATTCTAGCACAAACTTATCTTTCCATTCAATATGGCCTTGTTCACTCTCCTTGTCATTAGTTTTGAGCAGTGTTCATTTTCTTCCTCCTCCTGTTGATTCTTTCAAATTCTCCTCATCCCTAAAGAACAAGTTCTAGTTCAACCTTCTGTTTTCCCACAGTCCACAAAAATCCCTTCTTTTCTTGACATTACAGAGTTGTTTTACCTTGTACTATGAAGTCCTTTCACTCTACCACATCTCATCCCTTCAGTTAGATTGTAAACAAATACCTCAAAAGTTGTGGCACATATACACATTGGAATATTATTCAGCCATAAAAATGAATGCATTTGACTCAGTTCTAGTGAGGTGGATGAACCTAGAACCTATTATACAGAATGAAGTAGGTCAGAAAGAGAAAGAAAAATATCATATATTAACGCATATATATGGAATCTAGAAAGATGGTACTGATAAACCTATCTGTAGGGCAGCAGTGGAGATAAGGGACATAAAGAATAAACTCGTGGACACAGGGTGAAATGGCGAGGATGGGATGAATTGAGAGAGCAGCATTGAAACATACACATTACCACATGTAAAATTAGATAGCCAGTGGGAATTTACTGTATGATGTAGGGAGCTCTAATCTGGTGTTCTGTGACAACCTAGAGGGGTAGGATGGGGTGGGAGGTGGGAGGGAGGTTCGAGAGGAAGGGGACATACATATACCTATGGCTGATTCATGTTGATATATGGTAGAAACCAACACAATACCATAAAGCAATTATCCTCCAATTAAAAATAAATAAAAAAATACTTCAAGGATTCCTTTTTATAGTTGTCACTTCAGTATTCAGTGTAGTGCTGACATACTAAATAAGTGGGGATTCCCAGCTGGTAAAGAATCTGCCTGGCAATGCAGGAGATGCAAGAGACCTGGGTTTGATCCCTGGTCGAGAAGATCCCCTGGAGTAGGAAATGGCAACCCACTCTAGTATTCTTGCCTAGAAAATTCAACGGAAAGAAGAGCCTGGCATGCTACAGTCCATGGGTTTGCAAAGAGTCTAACAGGACTGAGCATGCACACACAATGAATGGGTACTTAATAAACACATTTGTGCTGTGCTGAGTCGCTCAGCCATGTCTGACTCTTTGCAACCCCGTGGACTGTAGCCCGCCAGGCTCCTCTGTCTATGGGGATTCTCCAGGCAAGAATACTGGAGTGGGTTGCCATGCCCTCCTCCAGGGGATCTTCGCAACCCAGGGATCAAACCCAGGTCACCCTCATGGCAGGTGGATTCTTTACTATCTGAGCTACCAAGGAAGCCAAAACACTTGTTTAATGACCTTCCAAGCAGTGGAGCTGAAAATGATCATTTTGACAATATAGCACAGTGGATAAGAGCACAGACTCCAGAGCCAGAGGGACTAGGCCCCAACCCCCAGTTGTCCCACTCAGTATCTCTGTAACCTAGCACAAGTAATTTACTTCTGAGTGGCAAAGTTTTCTCAACCACAGAATGAGGAGCATTACTACACCAACTGAGGGGTGTTGTGAATATTCTATGTTGAGCCCAAGTATTTCAAAAACATAGAAAAGTTGTGACAAGTAGTAAATACTAGGGAAGTACAGGTTATTATTAATATTTAGTGGTTGTTTTTGATATAACCAAGAAAATAGAATCTCACAGACTTTATTTTTCCTGGGCTCCAAAATCACTGAGGATGGTGACCACAACCATAAAATTAAAAGACACTTGCCCCTTGGAATGAGAGCTATGACAAACCTACTGTACTAAAAAGCAGACACATCACTTTGCTGACAAGATCCATATAGTCAAAGCTATGGGTTTTCTAGTAGTCCTACGGATGCTAGAATTGGACCATAAAGAAGGCTAAGTGCCAAGGAATTGATGTTTTCGCACTGTGGTGCTAGAGAAGCGTCTTGAGAGTCCTTTGCACAGCAAGAAGATAAAACCAGTCAATCCTAAAGGAAATCAACCCTGACTATTCATTAGAAAATTGACTACCTGACGTGAAGTGCTGACTCATTGGAAAAGAACCTGATGCTGGGAAAGACTGAAGGCCAAAGGAGAAGGGAGCGACAGAGGATGAGATAGATGAGGTAGCTTCATTGACTCAGTGGACATGAACCTGAGCAAACTCCAGAAGACCGTGGAAGACAGAGGAGCTTGATGTGCTGTAGTCCATGAAGTCACAGAGTCAGACACAACTAAGCGACTGAACAACATTAACATTACCATTGCCATCATCATTCACTCTTCATTTCTGAGCCTATGTAATCTGGATGTTGTGATGAGCTGCTTAGACATGGGTAAATGACTGAGAAATGAACAGTTTTCAAGAAAAAAACACATAAATCAGGGCCACGGGGGAAGAGGTGAGGGGTCTGCTGTGTGAGCGAGCAGGGTGCGGGCCACAGTGTGTTTATCTTGGTGGAAGCCCTGCGGGTGGGAAAGACAAGCGGAGGACCGAGGCCACGTGGCACACTGGCTTGGCAACAGCCTCCATTCTATTCTTGACTCAGGAATCTCGGAATAAAGACAACTAGTTATTTCCATAACTGTTTTAACACTATTGACCAGATACTGATATTTTAGAACACTTTTAAAAATGCCAAAATTCTGCAATTGCAAAAAAAAAAAAAAATGAGTAAAAGAATAAGAATTGGGAAAAAGTGAGCTTAGAAGCAATTAAAGAATATTGTGCAAAGAATATTAGCTCACAACTCCAAGGAGGTGGTGTTGAGGTCTTTGCCTTACCCTGAAATGCAGACTTTTTTTCTGCTTAGGGATTCCTAAGATTAGGATAATCAAATCTACCACAAAGGGAGAGTGGAAACAGGTACTTAGTAGACAAGTGTACGAGCTTCATACAATTTCATTCCTGTTACTGGTCTGACATTATCATATTTTAGAGAGGACACAAAAAGCTCTGAGAAGTAACTTGCTCAGTTGGTGCAGGGAATTGGGAATGGGGAATGACCTTTGACCTTAAAAAAACTGACTCTATTCAAACATCCACTGGGGCCTAGTAAGAAGGCATGTGGTTTGGCTTTATTTTTGGCTGAGTGTAATATATGCCAATGTTTCTCAGGGACATGGACAATCACTAATAAGAATATTCTGGATTTTAAATAGCTGGAAGGCATGTGGTTTGGCCTCAATTTTGTTGGGGGGTAATTTGTGCCAAGGTTTGTTGTTACTCAGGGAAATGGACAATTGAGAACAAGAATTTTCTAGATTTTAAGCAGCTTGAAGCTAGAGGACAGAAAGAATATTGTGAGAAGACACTGCAAGAATGTTTTTCTGAAACCAAAAATTATAGTAGCCCAGACACTTGCAAGGGAGAGTTTTATTTTGTACAGACATTTTGGGGAACAGACTTGAGGTTCATGAAGAGTTTTTGTATCACCATTTGGCAAGGGCAACTTTTTTTTTTTTTTTTTTTAACTTTGTCTGCTTTTAATTTAATTGCCAACTAAAAGTTACTTAACTTAATGCTGGAAGCTCCATATGACTGCTCCAGGTGGAAGTATAGAAAATATTTTTGGAATGGGAAAGGTCAACTGACCACACATTCTTAAGTCTGTCCTAATACTTTCTGCCAAACCCTTAAGCTTCCTTCTCTTAACAAATTCATAAAGTCTTGAATTTGCTAATATGAGTAGTTCTATCTTCCTGCCAGGTAATTCATTTCAAACTGCAGACCTCTGCATGAAACGACTGACTGGATTTCCTATTTACTTTGAATAGAGATCATCAAACTGTAGCCAGCTGTCACCTGCTTTTGTAAATAAAGTTTTATTGGCACTCAGCCATAGCAGATTAAGAATCTATGGCTGCTTTTATGCTCCATTGGCAGAACTGAATAGTTGAGACAGATGGGATAGCCCGCAAAGCTAAAATGTTTGCTGTTTGGCCTTTTGCAAGAAAAGTTTGCTGACCCCAACCTAGAACACGGAAGCACTTTCATTTCTGGTTTGTTCTGGTGTCTTCCTCATTTATACTAAAATGTTAACCATTTTTTCAGAAATGCTATTTGCTAGGACCACTTTTCTAGGAAGAATAAATTAACTGTTAGGGGGATCTTTGGAGACTCTCCAGCTTTTCGGAGAGTAAACAGTGACTGGTTGTCACTAATTGTCTTGTGTCCTCTAATGTTCTCTGATTCATGCCGGTCACTTCTGTGACCTTGCACTGATCTATCTTTTTTTTTTTTTTTTTGGCTAAGCTTTACCTGTTTACTGAGATGGCTCCTTTTTCTCTGACTTGCTTTTCTTATACTTTTCAACTGAGAAAAACATTTGTCATCTCCATTTCCTTTGGTTCTAAAAGGAAACAAGCCAAACCAAATTGAAACTGGTTTCTTCTTCTCTCACTATCTGCCCAGCCTCCAGTTTTTATATGATCTACAAACTTAGAAACTGCATTTCATGTGCTTATGACTTTTACATATAGCATTATTCACAACTGTGGTTCTGAAATTGACCCTGGAGGCATTTTCCATCTGATTCTCTCTTCCATTCGAATAAGTTTCCATCTGTGGATACTCTGTGTTGCCCGAGCTAAAGCCTTCCAAATACTCCTTAATTCATCTTCTATTCAACACCACTTTGGAACACTGTCCAGAGCTTTCTGGGAAGTATAAACATTTAGAGCATACATCTCTCTCTATCCTACCAGATCAAAAACATCAGAAAAAACTGTCCATAGAGTATAAGACACTCTCCTGTTGTCTGGATACAGGCTGACAATTCTCCACCACACTGTGTTTTCCTAGACACCTTTCTAGTGCTAGTCTTCCAACAACTGCCCAGGGGTTCCTCAAAATAAGAGTAATGCTCCTGATGTTGTGACATCCTGGAAGATGGTGTGTGGTACACTGGCCTCATCTCTAAGAACAATGATCATACTATCAAATGTGTATCCACTGTGTGCCAGGCATACTACAGATATTTCTCTTCTTTACTCCTTCGCTTTTCTGCAGGGTGGTTATGATGATTTTAACTAATGAGAAAACAAGGGTTCAGAGCTGTTAGACTCCTGTGGTTATTAAGCAGCAGAACTAAGATGCTATGATTCTAGGCTTCCGGTTCGCTACCATTGTGGGCTGTCCTCAGGGTTAATTGCTGTACCATTAGCTTGCTCCTCCTGACCAAAGGGATGGTGGAGTGAGGTGGGTGCACCCAGACCCACAACAGAAAGAAAGCAGGGACTGGCTTAGGGATCAAAAGGCAGAGACTCTTTGGCATTAGCCTGTTCCCTAGGGCTCCATATAGATGGAATGGCACCTCTGAGCTGTTTCTCCATCCCTAAGAAGGGGAGGAGAACGGGACAACAGAGGATGAGATGGCTGGATGGCATCACTGACTCGATGACATGAATTTGAGCAAGCTCCAGGAGTTGGTGATGGACAGGGAAGCCTGGCACGCTGCAGTCCATGGGTTGCAAAGAGTCAGACAGGACCAAGCGACTGAACTGAAGAAGGAATCAGTATTTTCTCCCAAGTCTCTAATTTCATATTTGTCTTTATGTTCATCTGCATTCCTCTGAAAAGTCACATGACCTTTAGGAAAGTCTTGTTTAAATGCTTTAAGACTTCGATCAGCTGAGCTACGACGAGTATGTGACTACAGGCTCACTCTTAGACCAAAGGTGTTGGGTAGGAAGTGGCGGCTTCCTTGCCAGTGTGGGACTATCAGCAGTACGTAGATCTTTCTCAGAGGAAAAGATCAATCTTCATGCAGCCTTCCTTTTCAGTTTGGTAACCCAGCTCCCTGTGGCAATTTGGGAGAATCTGAACATCCTTATAGGTATTGTTTCTGGAGTTGGATTCAGATGGAGGAATACTGGACATATATTTGTCCATAATGACATAAGCCTCCTGCTATTAGATGTGGGGTGGAGTTACAAGATTTTTCAGCTAGCATGCCCCATCTCCAAATGCAAATTCAGCTTTTGCCTGAATCTCAACTCAAAGTGTGGTGCAGAATAGAAAGGCCCGAGGTAGTGTTCAATATTTATCAGAATGACTGAAAAGCAAGAAATGGTTCAGTTTCATCTTGTTTGTGGTCGAGGTATCTAAACACATATATGCACAGGCTGTCAGTGCTGTAAACATACATGATTAGAGACACAAACACAGATGTGACAATAATAATGTTTACTGAGTGCCCATTATGTGCCGAGCACTGTGCGTATTCACAGCTGGGTGTGTACATGTAAAGGCAGAGAGACAGAGAAGAAAAGTCTTTCCCTGAAACAGATATGCCACAATAAAAACCAAAGCCTCACAAACTGGAAGCCAGTTGGCTAGAGGACAGAATGCTGGATTACGCTATGTTCAGCTGACCCCAGTGGCTTCTTTCTAAAACAGGGGCAAGCCCATGTATTCAACTAAGGTTAAAATCAATACAAAGAAACAGGGTCCCTGGAGCCAGACTGAATCTAACAATCTCTGTGCTTCAATTTTAATATTTGTAAAATTGGAATAGTAACCTGAAAGGGTTATTCTAGGAATAAATGGCGGGCTTCCCTGGCAGCTCAATGGTAGGGAATCTACCTGACAATGCAAGAGATGCGGGTTCAATCCCTGGGTTGGTAAGATCCCCTGGAGAGGGAAATGGTTACCCACTCCAGTATTCTTGCCTGGGAGATCCCATGGACAGAGGAGCCTGGTGGGCTATAGTCTATAGGGTGGCAAAGAGTTAGACACGACTTAGCAACTAAACAATAACAACAAAATAAATGGACATCTATAAAACACTGAGAACATCTTGTAGCTCAAAGCAAGTGTTCAATAACTGTTAGCAATGATGGCCATGATGAGGAGGATTTCTCCATTGGCCTGGACGTGATGGGCGATTAAGGCACCACAAGATATTGACTCTTTGCTCTTACTCACTTCTAGTGGCTGGAAGTTCCCAGACAAACTCATAAACAGCAAGTAACTGGGTATTGTGGAAGGGCAGAGCTCAGTGGGGTGAAGTGAGGGGTCTGGTAAGAGATGAAGCCAGAAAGGTAGGTGGATGTCAGAGGATAAAGGACACTGTATATCATGCTAGGGCATTTGGAAATTACCCTCAAATGCTGGCAGGCCAAGGGAAAAATTTTAAGCCTGGGAGCATCACGGACAACTGCTAGAAAGGTGCTCTGGCAGTAGCATGTCAATGATCTAGGGCAGAAGTGAGAATCCATTTACTCTAAAGGGACATATAGCAAATACATTAGACTTTCAGGGCCGCCTATGGTCTCTGTTGTATATTCCACTTTTTATTTGTCTTTAACAATCCTTTAAAAATACAAAAGCCATTCCTTTCATAATCCTTTAAGTTACCTGGGTTCAAATCCCAGCTCCACGACTTATTAAATGAGGGATCTTAAGCAAGTTAATTAA
This sequence comes from Dama dama, assembly GCF_033118175.1. Classification (NCBI taxonomy): domain Eukaryota; kingdom Metazoa; phylum Chordata; class Mammalia; order Artiodactyla; family Cervidae; genus Dama; species Dama dama. The sequence goes on from NC_083709.1 coordinate 34,431,340, forward strand.
ACAGCTCTGGGCTCAATTTCAATGGCTCTTTTAATAATCCTTTAAAAGCCATTCTTAACACGCCCTTTAAAAAATGTAAAGCCACTAGCTGGAATTTGCCAATCCCTCGTCTTGAGAAGGCAAATATAGAGTTAAGAGGCTGCTGCAATCATTGACAGCTGACACGTAAGCCAAGGACAGGCAGTGAGAATGGAGACCAGCGGAGGGTGAAAGAGCCACTGAAGAACTAGAACAGTCTAGAAATACAGGCAGACCTCATTTTATTGCACTTCACTTTCTTGTGCTTCAGAGATACTAATTTTTTTTCTTTTTAAATAAACTGAAGGTTTGTGGCAACTCTGCATGGGACAAGCCTATTGGTGCTATTTTTCCTTGTTTGTTTTCTTTTCCTTAGGATCCAGTGGATTCTATTGAACATTTTAAAAACTTTTTATGTTGTTTTGGGGTATACAATGAAAGTAACAAATAGATTCAAGGGATTAGATATGTAGACAGAGTGCCTGAAGAACTATGGATGGAGGTGTGTAAACACTGTCCAGGAGGTGATGACCAAAATATCCCGAAGAAAAAGAAATGCAAGAAGGCACAATGGTTGTCTGGGGAGGCCTTACAAATAGCTGAGAAAGGAAGAGAAACAAGGAAGGGAAAGATATACACAACTGAATGCAGAGTTCCAAAGAACAGCAAGGAGAGATAAGAAAGCCTTCTTAAGTGAACAATGCAAAGAAATAGAGGAAAAAATAGAATGGGAAAGACTAGACATCTTTTCAAGAAAATGATAGATACCAAGGGAACATTTCATGCGAAGATGAGCACAACAAAGGACAGAAATAGCAAGGACCTAACAGAAGCAGAAGAGATTAAGAAGAGGTGGCAAGAATACAAAGAACTATACAAAAAAGATCTTCATGAACCAGATAACCACGATGGAGTGGTCACTTCCCTAGAGTCAGATTCACCCCTGTTGTTGTAAAGTCAAGTGGGCCTTAGGAAGCATTACTATGAACAAACCAAGGGGAGGTGATGGAGTTCTAGCTGAGCTATTGAAAATCCTAAAAGATGATGCTGTGAAAGTGCTGTACTCAATATGCCATCAAATTTGGAATACTCAGCAGTGGCCACAGAACTGGAAAAGGTCAGTGTTCATTCCAATACCAAAGAAAGGGCAAATGTTCAAACTACCATACAATTGCCCTCATTTCAAATGTTAGCAAGATAACGCTCAAAATCCTTCATGCTAGGCTTCAACAGTATGTGAACTGAGAATTTACAGATGTATAAGCTGGATTTAGAAAAAGCAGAGGAACCAGAGATCAAACTGTCAACATCCAGAGGGATGGGATGGGGTAGGAGATGGGAGGGAGGTTCAAAAGGGAGGGATATATGTATACTTATGGCTGATTCATGTTGAGGTTTGACAGAAAACAGCAAAATTCTGTAAAGCAATTATCCTTCAATTAAAAAATAAATTAACTAAAAATATTGCCAACATCCACTGGATCACCAGAAAAACAACCGCTTTTACTTCATTGACTACACAAAAGCCTTTGACTGTGTGGATCACAACAAACTGTGGAAAATTCATAAAGAGATGGGAATACCATCTCTACCTTACCTACCTCCTGAGAAACCTGTATGCAGGTCAAGAAGTGACAGTTAGAACTGGACAGAGAACAACAGACTGGTTCAAAATAGGGAAAGGAGTATATCAAAGTTGTATATTGTCACCCTGCTTATTCAACTTATATGCAGAGTATATCATGCGAAATGCCAGGGTGGATGAATCATAAGCTGGAATCAAGACTGTCAAGAGAAATATCAATAACCTCAGATATGCAGATGACACCACCCTAATGGCAGAAAGTAAAGAGGAACTAAAGAGCCTCTTGATGAATGTAAAAGAAGAGAGTGTAAAGGCTGGCTTAAAACTCAACATTCAAAAAATGAAGACAGTGGCATTCAGTCCTATTACTTCATGGCAAATAGATGGGGAAACAATGGAAACAGTGGCAGATTTTATTTTTTGGGGCACCAAAATCACTGTAGACAGTGACTACAGCCATGAAATTAAAAGACACTTGCTCCTTGGAAGAAAGGCTATGACAAACCTAGACAATGTATTACAAAGCAGAGATATCACTTTGCCAACAAAGATCAGTATAGTCAAAGAATGGATGCTTTTGAACTTTCTGAAGACTTTGATGCTTTCTGAAGACTTTTGAGAATTCCTTGGACAGCAAGGAGATCAAACCAGTCAATCCTAAAGGAAATCAATCCTGAATATTCATTGGAAGGACTGATGCTAAGGCCATCTGATACAAACAGTCGACTCACTGGAAAAGACCCTAATGCTGGGCAAGAATGAGAGCAGGAGGAGGTGGGGATGACAGAGGATGAGATGGTTGGATGACATCACTGACTCAGTGAACATGAGTTTGAGCAAACTCCAGGAGATAGTGAAAGACAGGGAAGCCTCGTGTGCTGCAGTCCATGGAGTTGCAGAGTCAGACACGACTTAGTGACTGAACAAAAATAGATTAAGAATGTTGTTATAGTTTCGAGTGAATAGCAAAGAGACTCAGCCAGACATCTACGTGTATCCGTTCTCCACCAAACTCCGCTCATATCTAGGCTGTATTGGTACTATTTTTCTAATAGCATTTGCTCACTTCACACCTCTGTGTCAAATTTTGGTAGTTTTTGCAATATTTCAAACTTTTTCATCATTATTATATTTGTTATGGTGATCTGTGATTGGTGATCTTTGATGTTACTCCTGTGACTCTGTGAGGATTCAGATGATAGCAAGAAAATATTTTTAGATTAAGGAATACAGATTGGTATTTAAGACATAATGCTTTTGCACTCTACAGTGTAGTATAAACATAACTTTTATATATTCTGGGAAACCAAAAATTATTGACTAGCTTTATTGTGATATTGGCTTTATTGTGATCTGGAGCTGAACCTGCAGTATCTCCAAGGCATACCTATATTTTGGCTTGGAAAGCTGGATGGCTGGAGGTATTCTTTACTGAGATAAGGACTGAGGGGTTTAGTTTTAGAGATAATGTGCATGTGAGTTCAGTTGCTTCAGTCTGTGTCCAACTCTTAGTGACCCCCATGGGTTGTAGCCCACCAGGCTCCTCTGTCTATGGGATTCTCCAGGTAAGAATACTGGAGTGGGTTGCCATGCCCTCCTCCAGGGGATCTTCCCAACCCAGGGATCGAACCCACATCCTGCATTGGCAGGTAGGTTCTTTTCCACTAGCACCACCTGGGAAGCCCTTAGAGATACTGAGTTGACCTTTTGTGGGGCATCTGGGTTAGGATGTCTAGCAGACAATTTTACATCTGAATCAGAAGAAAGGTGTACTCTGTGCTAGATACGGGAGAATCAGCATACAGAGGGGTCCCGGAGCCAAGGGGTCACTAGTGTATACAGAGTGAGACTTCTAAGCGGGTAGCTAATAGGCGGGTAGAGAAAGAAGAATCCCAAAGATGCTGCGATAGAATAACCAGAGAAGTAGGAAGCAAGCCAAGTACATGTGGCTTCCAAAGTAGTAAGAGAGTGTTTTTAGAAAGATGGTTTCAGCCTGTGTAGAATGTTGTTGAGAGTTCAGATTAGATAAGGCATGTTTTGTGAGACAACTTTCTTCTTTTTGAACAAACGTGAAATAAACTTTTTGTGGGGGAGGAGGCTTTACACAAGAGGAGTGTATGTTCTATGTTGCATGTGGCCTCAGAATGCAAGGTGGGCAAATAGAAGACAACTTCATCATGAACTGAGTGGAAATATCAGGTAAGGATTTTAAAAACTAATAATTAACAACCTTGGTGGGGGACCTAAGATAGTCTTCTGTGTGTGAAATATTTCCAAGTTATAAATTAGCTACTTGAGAGTGATAATATTACTGTTTTCAAACCACTGGAGTGTAGTATTCTCTAGTAGCCCTCCAGTGTATCTCCGTTTCTGGAGAGCAGGGACATTTCCTTACTTATGATCTCATTCTCTGGCACCTATCACTACCAAATGGCCAACAGAGATACTCAGGGAGTTGAAGGGACAATGCAAAGGGCCCCCTGATCGCTCCCCAGCTTCTACTCATGCTTGGCTATAATCCACTCACCACAAAGTAGCCAGTGTGGGTCAACAAAAATGGAAATCAGATCATTTTACTTTCCTGATTAATAGCCTCTAAAATCTCCCTGTGGTGCTCAGATCGAAACCCCAACTTCTCATCCAGGTCTCTGGTTGCCGCCATGGCATCCCATATCACCTCTTCTTTCAGCCTGCCACACTCCAGCCAAATGACCTTCTTTTGAGTTCTTCCAACACAATAAACTCATCTTCCCTTTGGGAGTTTTGCACTGCTTCTCTCTTGCCCAGGAAGGCTCTTCCTTCTGATGTTCTATTGCTGGACCCTGGTCATCATTCAGCTCTCGGCTTTCAGGTCACCTCTTCAGAGTAACTCACCTACTGAGGTCACCAGATCATTCCTTCTCAAAGCCCTGTTTCATTTTCTGCCCAGCACTCATCACCATCTGATATTTTTCTTGTATCCTTTTCTGTGTTTACAGTCTTGCTTCACACTCACTCATTAATTCACTCACTGTTTATTTAGTACCTGTTTAGTGCCAGGTACTCTTTCCAGCACTGGGGACACAGCAGTAAAGAAAATTTCTACCATCATGGACAGGAAACCAACACATCCATATACAATATGTCAGAGGATGATAAAATTCTGTGAGTCAAATAGAGTTAAAGGGTCAGAGAATGATAAGGAGTGCTCTTTTAGACAGAATGAGCTGGGAAGATCTTTCCGACGTGTGCCATTTGAGCAGATATCTAAATGCACATGAAGTGCAAGAGAACACAGACTTGTGTTTCATTCACCACAATACTCTCAGCAAGTAGGTGCGTCTCTGGTATATGACAGATAGAGGAATACTTATGAGATAAAGAAATATGCCTTCCTTTCACTTAGCATTTACACCCTGCATTTACTTCTCTGGTTTCCAAACTAGGCTTTGAGTTGCCCTCACAGGGAATGAGCCTCTTTTCCCTCCATCCCTCATATCTAACATGGGGTCTGCTTCAGAGTAAGCATGGGAATGTATGTGAAATAAAGGAAGAAGTAGTAATTAGGAAGAACCAGAATGTTTTAATACACCGAGGGACATCCTGTAAATGATTGCTTAAGAAGCTGACATGTGCTTCTAAGAATGATGTGAATTCCTTTTAACTAGTAAGTTATACACCTGATGAGATGCAGTAGTATCTGAATTGTTAGTGATTCTTTCTGAAAGCCAGTTTCTTTTAAGTCAAGCTTTGGCATATTTAAAAGCCAAGACATAACAGACTTCAGTCACTTTCTTGGTGGCTCAGGCTATTCAGAGTGTACTTGAATATATCTGCAAAGTCCTTCAGACCAACAGCCGGCTGAAGTTTGCAGACTCTTTCGGAGAGATGGATTTGGGTACTAAGCAAAAACAGACTAAGTGAACTCTAACACTGAGCATTTCAGCACTTCTCTCTTTAAAAATAAATGAGCATTTCTGAAGCGCTACCAGACACAGGAATGATGACAAGCAATGAAATCCAACACAAAAGAGGTCACCAACAGCCATAGCAGAGCAGTCCCAATGGCAGTTCTGTGCCTCCTGTGTGTTCTGTACAGATGCAACCATTTTATTTTCTCAAACAGCACTTGGAAAACTGCATAAAACACTAAGCTCCAGCCATATTTCTTACTGGCTAGCTAAGAAAAATGGAAAAATTATGATGTCAAGGATCAGAAACGGAAATCTCTTATTTTTCCCTACTGCATGCCATTAACTTGCATTAAACAGTTCTGTTAAGGCTAGATCTGGAAAAAAATATCTTGATAGTGGCAAAAACTGTAATACTGTCTGCTCATGACCCCCATGTGGTTTTTTTTTTCTTCTTCTTTTTAATGTGGACCATTTCTTAAAAGTCTTTATTGAATTTGTTACAATATTGCTTCTGTTTTATGCTTTGTGTTGTTGGCCACAAGGCATGCAGGATCTTAGCTCCCCAACCAGGGATCGAACCCACACACCCTGCAATGGAAAGAGAAGTCTTAACCAGTGGAAGTACATTCCTTAAGCACAGGTAAGTCCCTGGGCTTTCCTTCTTAATGTTATCCCCTGTTCCCACCAATGTCCTGGTGACTCATGACCTAGAATTTGCTCTCTTCTGTCCTAGGCCTACAACTTTTCATCTTGAGCAACTGGCTGCCACATTTCTTTTTTTAGCAAGATTCTGTTTGTTGACGACTCTTCACCTTAAAGCCATTAGACTCCTAATGCCCATTAAGGTAAAAATTAAAAGGCAAAAGTAGTATTTTTAAGAATTATTGATGTCCTTGAGATTATTAGACCAAAAAATTATTCATTGATCAAAGAAATACTTGGAAAACACTGCATGCTATACATGTTGGAATGCTTATAGGAGTTGAAAATGGAAAAACCAAAATAATTTCCCTTGAGGGTTAGTTAAATACATTCAAGACCAGTAATCAGTGGTTAAAAAAGGTGATATCGACCTCTACATACTATTCTTAAATGCCTCCTGGACATGTCATTGAATAGAAATTAAGTCAAATTTGTAAACATAACATTGCATTAAAAAAACACAAATCTTATGTGTGTATGTGACATATATAATATATAATACAGTAAAATATATAAAAATTCCAAATGGGTGTATACTAACAGCCTCTGGGGAATAGAATTGGGGGCATGAAAGAGATCTGAATTTTTACTTTATAGATTCAGGTATTATTTGAATTGTTTTATAGCCTTTTCACTATTTTTATAAAAAAAGAAAAAATCAAATACTATATTAAAAAATAAAAGAAAGTCCAGCAGTAAATACATATGTTTAACTTTAAGCGAGCATATCCCAAACTCATGTGATCAGTGAACCTCTCTATCTATGAACCACTTGGAAGATAACTTGTAGGGCAAATTTTGAAGTGACATGCTCAAGGCTCTCCCCATTCTCCATCAACATGTGGGTTTTAACCTTCTGTGACCTTCTATCAAGGAATTAAGATGGTAGATCCGAGATGATTTGCTACAAGCTCCCTCACTTTTTAAATGAAGGGACTAAGGCCATGGAAAGTGAAAGGCCTTGGCAAGACCAGCCCAAAGACCTCAGTCCTTCTAATTCCTCCCACATTTTTCCTGCAGTCACCAGTGACCAAGACTGAGGCATGATCCTTGGATTTCATAAACTCTAGAACTCAAGGAAGTTGTCGGGACCCCCGACTAAGCCATGGCCTCAATATTCTCCCTGCAGTTCCAGGCAGAACAGAGTTCTGATCATCCCCTTCCCCATCTCAGTGGCCTACATCATTGTACACCCTTTAGGAGGAAGTAGTCACTATTCAAAGGAAGGGACTCTGGAAAAGGCTAGGAGAAAACAGCAGGGGTCTTGAGGCAACTTGGTATCCTGAGTCAAATATAGGAGATGCATGAAAACATGAACTTAATCACTCAAAACAGCATGAGCTTGTGTTGGGCAGAACTGAATTTTAATTTATTTTCTTGATTCTGCTATTTACTAGCTATTTAACAGGGGTCAGCTTCCTTAACTACTGTGAACCTTGGTTTCCTCATCTCTGAAATAGGGCTATCAGCACATATGTTATACCTGGCAGTGGACATTAAGAGATGATGTCTGTGGAAGTTGCTGGCATGCGGATACAGTAGCTGGAGTTAGCCGAGAAATGTTAATTCCCATCTTTTCCCTCACACAGCCAACTGCTACTCCCTTTGATCTCAATAACACCAGTTTCGGGCAACAGGCCCAGAGGATATGAATAAAATAGGAACTGACTGGCTGATGGCAGGCATGGCACGATTTGGGCATAATGGGTGTGACAGGGGCAATGACAGAGGCAGTCCCAGTGCACCACCCACCTGAGTACCAGGGCACAAGTTTCAGTCAGCACCCATCCTTCTGGGGGTCTGAGGCTGGAACTGCCCCCTGAGACCCAATGACCTCAATGGGATTTACTGCAACTTTAGCCTAGCCCACAAACTCCCTACAAAGATTTATGGAAAGAACTGCAGGGATCATAGCAGAAAAGCTCATCAAGGAAAGTCTATGCTGGGGAGGATCAAGAAGCAAACAAGAGGAGAGGTTACCATCATAGGCTCTCTGAACAAACTGTCTGCATTCAATCCTTGTCTCCAGTGCTTCTGTGTGGGTCCAACAACTGTGCCTTAGCTTTTTTATTACTGACGTTGTAACAATAATGGTACTTATCTCATAAGGCTTTTTTTTTTTTTGAAGATTAAACAAGATAATACCTTTAAAGCATTGAGCAGAGTGTCACAGAGAAAATGCTTAGTGTTGTTATTAAAGCTATTTGATCTGTAAGAGCTCAGGTTGAGAAGCAATATTGACGACATTTCAAAAACACAAAAGGTGTAGGCAGGATGGACAAAGTCATGTTTGTTCATCAAGTTTCGGAAGAGCAGACAGAACTATTCTTTGGAATCCAATAAACTTGATATTGAATCCTTTAATCAGGCCTTTCCTAAAGTGTGACCGTGAGTGAGCTGCCGAACCTCAATTTCTTATGCGAAACTGGAGGATAATGTCAATCTAGTGGCTTGACTGTCAGAAGAACAAATGTAGTGACATAAATAAACCTGGCACACTGCCTGACATAATATATCTTGCCTTCTTTCCTTCCTTACTCATAAGCAGGCCAGCAAAGAGGATTAACTGAACAACAGTATTTAAAAGGACATTTAATGAAAAGAGCATGCTTCATGAACTCAGTGAAGATAATAAGTTAAAACGAGAACTCTGAAGCACAGACCTTAAAGTTCCTCTCTCATCCATAGACCATGATTCTTCCATTGGCTGCCTTTCTTATTTCTGTCACATATCTTGGCTCTGCCACCTAATAAATGTGATCTTTAGTAAGTTACTAGGCTTGGTTTTCTCTTCTGTAAAGTGTGGATAAAAATTATACTGCCTCTTAGGGCTGCTGTTAGAATTTAGTGAGATAAAGCACAAAGAGCATTTACACCGGCCTCGAAGACACTTACTACTCAGTCAATGCCGGCTCTATTTGTTGTAAGGGCTGGACAAGGCTGTTTATAAAGATTACAGAGGAGGTGTGTAGGAAGCATGGCATGTTTTTGGCACACATGTAGTACTAAAAAAAATACTATTATTACCTCTTCTATCACTATTGATTCTACATTGTGAATGGCCATGGCCCAAGAAAACCAGCAAAGGCATGCTGTCATCCCAGTAAAGGCACATCAAAACAGAGACACCAAGAAATAATAGGATAATTAATCACAGATTCAACCGGGAATAAAAGCTTTCTGAACAAACAGCCTTGTCCAGCGCAGACAGAGGATGGGCTCACCCACTGGGAGCAGCAGGTGCTGGCTGCACTCTGTCCCCAACCCTGGGGGACCACACACACAGAGACAGTATCCTGGTGTACAAGCTTTTCAGCGGTTTATCTCACAAAAACGGTAATGCAATAATGCTCTGGTCTGGAATGATAGCTTCCTGCCAAAGGTTCAGAGCTATCCGGAGAGAATCTCATTAATCTCAGCGATCCTATGGGGCTTGAGGGTTGTAGGTATTCTTAATATTATCTTACAAAGATGAGAGCATACAGTTTAGAGAAATTAAATACTTTGTCTTTGCTTTAACAGTCCATCAGTATGGAGAGAGCTTGAAACCCAGGGTGAGAGCGGTCCCTGAGGCCCAGTACTCTAAGCTCTACCCTTGCAAACACCTTGAAGGAAGAATGAACAGGGTGCCTCCCACACAAGGTGACCCCTTCCCCGCAGCTCTTCCCAGACCAGGTAACTGCAGAACTCACCTGTCGCTGAACTGAACCTCTTCTCCATTCCTGGACCAGCTGATGGTGGGCCTCGGGTTGCCAATGGCCTCACAGTGCAGAAGCACGCTCAGTGTCCCGCTGGCCAGGGCCACCGTCTGCCCGAGATGGGTGACCACCTCGGAGGCAGAGAGCTGCTGGGCGGCGGATATCTTGCGCAGGATGACAGGCTTGCGGTACGGCCGGCGGGAGCCGCCCCCGCCCTCCCCAGTGGACAAGATCCGGGAGAAGCTGCTGAAGCCAGACACGTGCTTATGGGGAGGGATGGCCACCGGGGGGCCCCTCCGCTCCGACGGCTTGAGGAGCGCGTCCTGGTGCTCCAGGTGGCTGCGGAAGATCTCCTGCGCCAGCTGCGCCACCAGATGCTTGCTGTAGACGTCGCGGAGCTCCTCGGGTTGCTGCGAGAGGTTTCGGAGGATGTCGTCCAAGCGCTGCTGCTCCGTCACCATGGTGAAGGGCATACGCAGGAGGGCCTGCTCGGCGTTCTGGTCCTCCTCTGAAGACGCGTTCCTTTCCGTGGAGTCCTGCAGCTCCCACGACGCCAGCAGCTCTCCCGGCCAGCCCCCCTGCTCCAGCAGCCGCGAGACCAGGTCGTCATAGCGGCCCCCGGTGTCGGCGGGGAGGCCCCGCTTCTCGGCCTTGCTGCCGTTGGAGAAGATGCCGTTCTGGTGTTTGTGCGTCTGCAGGGCCTCCTTGGGGCTGGCCTTCCTCACCGCGAGGGCCTCCTCCTCGCTCCTCAGGCTCAAGGGCCTGGCCACCAACTTCCTGTTGCCTCCGATGAGCTTAATCACAAACTGCTCCCGGGCTGGTCCGGCCGAGCAGGTGTAGATTCCCGCATCAGAGGGCTTGAGGCGGTGGATCTTTAGGTACCCAAAGGGGGCCACAGTGACGTGGGCAGAGCTGATGAGGTGCTGGCCGTCCTTCTCCCAGGTGATGAGGGGCTTGCGGAAGCGCCGCGTGGGACAGCGCAGCACCACCGCGGTCTTGGGGAGCAAGTAGGCGAAGCCCCCCACCACGAAGTGCAGCTTCCTCTGCCGGCGCGTCTGGATGTAGACCTTCCTTGCTGCCGCGATGTGAGGACTATGCTTCGTGGATGGCCGCCCGGGCCCTGGAATGAAAGCAACGGAAGCAGACAGATGGAGAAAGAGAAGCAGAGAGTGGAGAAAAGGTAGAGTGAGGAGCAGCGACAAGAGAGAGGGGAAGAGGTCAGGGTGGAGAGAAAAAAGAGAGATGGGGGACCAAAGAAAGAAGAGGGAAAGCGCTTCAGAGTTTGCTTTGGTCAGGGCCTTCATTTCCTGACTTGTTTTAAGGGAGGAGCTGGCTACCAACTGTGGACCATCAAGCTGCTGCCACAATCAAGCACGGGAGAGCTAAGGAGGTGCAGCTGGGCAACCTGCGATCACTCTCTTGGGGCTTTCTACCCCTAGAAACTGAGAGGAAGGGTTCTAGATGGAGGGGGATTCCAGGAGAAAGACAGTTCCTCTCTTTAAAAGGACTTTTTTAAAAAAAGAAATATTACTCAGCTATTAAAAAGAACACATTTGAATCAGTTCTAGTGAAATGGATGAAACTGGAGCCTATTATACAGTGAAGTAAGTCAGAAAGAAAAACACTAATACAGTATATATATATATGGAATGCATATATGTGGAATTTAGAAAGATGGTAACGATGACCCTATATGTGAGACAGCAAAAGAGACACAGATATAAAGAACAGACTTTTAGACTCTGTGGGAGAAGGCGAGGGTGGGATGATTTGAGAGAATAGCATTGAAACATGTATATTACCATATGTGAAATAGATCGGTAGCCCAAGATTGATGCATGAAATGGCATTCAAAGCCGGTGCACTGGGACAACCCTGAGGGATGGGATGGGGAGGGAGGTGGGTTCAGGACGGGGGATGTACACCCAATGGCTGATTCATGTCAATGTATGGCAAAAACCACTACAATATTATAAAGTAATTAGCCTCCAATTAAAATAAATAATTTAAAAAAAATTTTTAAAAAGAAAGAAATCAGAATCATAAAAAGAGGCAGAGGACAAAGAGAAGGAGAATGTCTCCCTTTTGGGTCCTACAGAGCATCACGGCCCCCATATACATGAAGAGAAGACCTCAGAAGTGTTATACCTCTAGGGGTTACTAGTAAACAGAACACACTGTTAAGTGTAAAATCCTGGAGTGGGTCACATTAGACTTCATTAGTAATATATTGACTCCAGCCTCCAGATCTCCCTATGCCAGCAAGTGCACTTTGCCTTACCTCCTGCAAACTGGTTTCCCCCCAGTGGAGAAGAGCCTTCTGCCTGGCCACGTGTAATTAAGATTCCTTTCCCATCTCTAGCTGAGATCACCAGCCTGATGCCCTCTGAGGGCTTTACTGCCTGACCATCCCTACTGCTCTCGGGCTCAGGGTCAGCTACCGCTCTTGCTCTCTCCCCATCCCAGAGCACTGCCGTACTCACTTGCACAGGTGGCCAGCATACAGGGCCTGATGGATGAAGAGAATGGCAGGGGCGGGCACAGGGAGGAATTGACAATTGCTGAGACACCGGTTTTCAGCACCTTCCGGCAAACGGCACTTCGTGTCTGGGTGCCCTCCCCGCAGCTCGTGGAACACTGGTGGGGGAAGAAAGGCCAAATGCATGTAAATGCTGAGAACTGGAGGCTAATGGATTTTGTATGGACTCTCAAACTCACCAAAATATGAGAAAAATTGCTTGGAAAAGCAATAGCAACTGAGAAAGAGAGAAATTAATTATGTTACAGTATGAAAAGACACATCCATATTGTAGCCACACTCTTTTCTGGTCTCAGGTCTCCTGTGGACATTTCACCTATTTTTACTTTTATGGTCTGGGCTTTAGAGTTAGAGTTATAGAGTCCACTGTTCAAATTCCAGCTCAGTACTGCTTGTCACTAGTTGGCAAGTCACTTAAACTCTGTTTCCACTTCTTATAACTTACTTGGCAAGGCTGGGAATTCAATGATAATATATTTTAAAACTTCACACACAGAAATGACATTCAACTAATGCTAATTCCTTTCTCCTTCCTTTACAAATTAATTATAATATTTTAATGTCAAGTATCAGATAATTCTTATGTATCTACTTTGTTTGAGATGGGATGCTAAATGCTATGGGACAAAGATGTGTAAGGCGATTCCTAACCTCAAAGGGATGTTATCAAATAATGAGAAGAAATCCAAATGCATTATTAAAATGAAATGGTATATTATGGAACATGGAAATTAAAACCACAATGAAATAGCACTCTATATTCACTAGAATTTTAGTAATCAAAATGACAATAATAAGTGTTATTATCATAAGTGAGGATGTGGAAAAATTAGAGCCTTCCTGTAATGCTGCTGGGAATGTAAAATACAGCCCTTTTAGAAAAAGTTTGATGGTTTCGTAAAAAGTTAAGAAACATATATTTATCATGTGTGTGTTAGTTGCTCAGTCATGTTCAACTCTTTGCAACCCTATGAACTGTAGCCCACCAGGCTCATCTGTCCATGGACTTGTTTGGGAAAGAATACTGGAATCGGGAGCCATTCCCTTCTCCAGGGGATCTTCCCAACCCAGGGATCAAACCCAGGTCTTCTGCCTGCAAAACAATAGATTTATGTATGGATGAGAGAGTTGGACTATAAAGAAAGCTGAGCACAGAAGAATTAATGCTTTTGAACTGTGGTGTTGGAGAAGACTCTTGAGAGTCACTTGGACTGCAAGGAGATCCAACCAGTCCATCCTAAAGGAGATCAGTCCTAGGTGTTCATTGGAAGGACTGATGCTGAAGCTGAAACTCCAATACTTTGACCACCTGATGCGAAGAGCTGACTCATTTGAAAAGACCCTGATGCTGGGAAAGATTGAGGGCAAGAGGAGAAGGGGACGACAGAGGATGAGATGGTTGGGTGGCATCACTGACTCAATGGACATGGGTTTGGGTGGACTCTGGGAGTTGGTGATGGACAGGGAGGCCTGGCATGCTGCGGTTTATGGGGTCGCAAACAGTCGGATACAACTGAGCGACTAAACTGAACTGAAAGCTGTTTAAAGAAATAGCAATAAAAGAACTTAGTAAAAATACAAGATTGTAAGTGAAGTATTGATATCATAAAATGAATGCTAACAGTTGGTGAATGCTCATGGTATACCAGTGATTTCCTGGCCTAGTCTGGAAGATGGTTGGAGTCTGGATGGGTTTAGAGAACCCAGAGTAAGCATGGCAGTCAGGGAACTATCCAGAATCAAGGTGGAAGAGTTCAGTGCTCAAGGCCAAGGCAGGCTTAGGGACAGAGCTGAACCAGTTTGACTGAAGAGAGAGGCCAAGTGGAGAGTGTCAGGAGCTCAAGAGGTAGTTTGGGGCCAGATGTTGGAGACTTAATTTTCAGACGGAAGGTTTGGAATTGGTCCATAAGGCAATAAGGAGCCATTTAAGGGAGGAGTGAAATGATGAAGGAGGTGTTTTGAGAAGGTTAATCTGGCAACAGTGTCTGGGAGGGATAGGAGTAGGAGATGGATGGGAGGCAAGGATGTCAGTTAAGGAGGCTGCCACAGTAGTCCAGGGTTGAGATGATAAAGGCCTGAACTAGGGTCATGGCAGCATGCCACGTTAACTTGAAAAATGACAGTAGAAACCAAAAAATAGTATCTTAGGTTTCCAAGTTTCATATGCTAGCCCATGGAAATGAACTATTCTATGCAATACACTGAGATATCCACCACCCTAAAAGACATTTAAGATGCAAAAAATGGAGATGAGAATCAAGCCCATTGCTTTTGTTCCCTGAAGAATGTGGATTCCAGATTCCACCCACCCCTTATTTTATTGTAAATGACAGCACCAAATCCAGGGCTCAGGTGGAATGGGGGTAGAGAGCCTGGAAATTTTAAAAGCCTGGTCATCTGAGTGTTGCCAAGTACAGAAATGGAAAAATGGACCAAGTGTTGGAAGATCAGTTTATGATTCTGGTCAAATCTAGTTCTTTCTCTAGGCTCAATTTCCACATTTCTGAAACAGGGAAACTACACTCGAGCAGGGATTTTCAAAGTGTGTTCTTTAACTATGTTGAGGATGTGATTTAGGGGCTTCTCAGGTGATCTACAGACCCAACCATTTGGGGACCTGGGACCCTTACCCACACTTCCACCAAATAACTCTGATTCGTTCTGTTTTAGATTTCTGACTTCATTGAAACATTTCAATGGAAAAAAAGGGTTTTGTGGCTTTAATTTTTTAAAGAACCACTAGACTATAAGATCTCCTAAGTTCTTTCTAGCTTTAAAATTGACTGCTCTGACTTTAATTTCTTTTATGCTTGGGGGAGGAAGGAATTTCCATAAAAATATGACTTAAAAATATTGAATAGCCAACTCTTTCAAGAGATCCAAGTATTTCTTTTAAAGAAAAGAAGTAAGGTCTTTTGAGAGACCTTTTCTCAGAATAGAATCTGAAAGTAATTTTACTTGAAGTGTTTAAAACTTTGGCTTAATTCTGTCTCTAAGGGATTCTGTGCAGTAACCGTGAGATTAAGCCCAGATAGTTGAGGATGAAAAACACCCATAGATTATCCAGGTCTTCCTTTCTCCAAAGGGAGTCATGTGGGGTATGTGGAATGCATGTCTTATCCTAGCCAGAGGGCCAAAGGAAGGGTTGTGGGGATAACAGGGCCAAATGAAGCCTTTGTGAACACCCCCAGGAGCACTGTTGTATGGCACCAGCCATACTGAGTTTATCCCCAGTGAACAGGGGTTAAAATCCCACCACTCCCAGCCCCATCTCAATGTTTGGAATCTCCATTCATCAACCTAGATAGTGCAGAACCTGGTAACAATCCTTGGATAAGGGCTAACTAGTCCTAGTTCTAAAAATGTAACTTCTGCCTCCTAGGAAGACCAGCAGAGTCTGTGGGAGGTCTTGATCATAATCCTGGGTCCAGACAGTCAAGTTATGAGCTTTCTTTTATTTCTGTTCCTTTTCCTAACAATAAGGAGGGATAGAAGAAAATCACAACCATGATAAGGGTTAACTTTTACTAGGCACAGAGTACTTTATATGCATCGTTTATAACTGATAACCATGTTAGTGGACACAATTATCATCGCCAATATTCAAGTTCAGCAAACTAAAGCCTAGAAGGGTCAAGTAACCAGCCCAAGGTTACACAGCCAATAAGTAGCAGAGTCAGGATTTGAACCTGTTTGCCTGTCTGTGAGTCTGAACTCTCAAGTACACATGATACTACAGGTCTCCTTTACTTACTGGCACCTTAGTGCCTAACCACAAGAATCCTTCCTTTAGATCCTCTCTGAGTTCTATGTGCTCAGAGGTCACAAACTCCAGGAACTTGGAAGGACAACTCTAATATACACAAGTCCCCTTCTTGGCATCCCACTCATGGAAGACCGCCACTGACAGGCTTAGAAGAGCAATGCTTTTTGCAATACAACCCTGGGAGGCAGCCTTCATCCAGAGCCACTTACTCGGCTAATACATCAGTGCTCTCATCTGCACTGCTGGTAATGATTTTTCATACATGATTGTTGTTGTTGTTTAGTTGCTAAGTCATGTCTGACTCATTGTGACCCCATGGACTGCAGCACACTGGGCTCTTCTATGCTCCACTATGTCCTGGAGTTGGCTCAAATTTATATCCATTGAGTCGGTGATGCTATCTAACCATTTCATCTTCTCTTGCCCAGGTGGCTCAGGTGTAAAGAATCCACCTGCCAATGCAGGAGCTGCAGGAGACATGGGTTTGATCCCTGGGTTGGGAAGATTCCCTGGAAGAGGAAATAGCAACCCCCTCCAGTATTCTTGCCTGGAAAATCCCATGGATAGAG
Source organism: Dama dama (assembly GCF_033118175.1). NCBI lineage: Eukaryota > Metazoa > Chordata > Mammalia > Artiodactyla > Cervidae > Dama > Dama dama. Next base: position 34,448,110 of record NC_083709.1, read on the forward strand.
GAGTCTGTCAGGCTACAGCCCATGGGGTGGCAAAGAGTTGGACATGACTTTGCAACTGAGCACGCATGTGTGCACACACACACACACAAGGTGCCCATAGGTATGTGGGTTTAACTCGGGGTTTTCTATCTTGTTCCATTGATCTATATTTCCTATATGATACTAAACCCCAAATCAATATTCCACAGAAAAACTGTCACTAACATGTTCAAGCCTTCCTCAGTGATCAATGCAAAGAAATAGAGGAAAACAACAGAATGGGAAAGACTAGAGATCTCTTCAAGAAAATTAGAGATACCAAGGGAACATTTCATGCAAAGATGGGTTCAATAAAAAAATGGTATGGACCTAACAGAAGCAGAAGATATTAAGAAGAGGTGGCAAGAATACACAGAAGAACTGTACAAAAAAGATCTTCATGATCCAGATAATCATGATGGTGTGATCACTCACCTAGAGCCAGACATCCTGGAATGAGAAGTCAATTGGGCCTTAGGAAGCATCACTCTGATGCTAGTGGAGGAGGTGGAATTCCACTTGAACTATTTCAAATCCTGAAAGATGATGGTATAAAAGTGCTCCACTCAATATGCCAGCAAATGTGGAAAACTCAGCAGTGGCCACAGGACTGGAAAAGGTCAGTTTTCATTCCAATCCCAAAGAAAGGCAATGCCAAAGAATGCTTGAACTACGGCACAATTGCACTCATCTCACATGCTAGTAAAGTACTGCTCAACATTCTCCAAGCCAGGCTTCTGCAATACATGAACTGTGAACCTCCAGATGTTCAAGCTGGTTTTAGAAAAGGGAGGGGAACCAGAGATCAAATTGCCAATATCCGCTGGATCATCGAAAAAGCAAGAGAGTTCCAGAAAAACATCTATTTCTGCTTTATTGACTATGCCAAAGCCTTTGCCTGTGTGGATCACAATACACTGTGGAAAATTCTGAAAGAGATGGGAATACCAGATCATCTGACCTATCTCTTGAGAAACCTGTATGCAGGTCAGGAAGCAGCAGTTAGAACTGGACATGGAACCACAGACCGGTTCCAAATAGGAAAATGAGTATGTCAAGGCTGTATATTATCACCCTGATTATTTAACTTATATGCAGAGTACATCATGAGAAATGCTGGGCTGGATGAAGCACAAGCTAGAATGAAGACTGCTGGGAGAAATATCAATAACCTCAGATATGCAGATGACACCACCCTTACGGCAGAAAATGAAGAGTAACTAAAAAGCCTCTTGATGAAAGTGAAGGAGGAGAGTGAAAAAGTTGGCTTAAAGCTCAACATTCAGAAAACTAAGATCACGGCATCTGGTCCCATCACTTCATGGCAAATAGATGGGGAAACAGTGGAAACAGCGTCAGACTTTATTTTTTTGGGCTCCAGAGTCAGTGCAGATGGTGACTTCAGCCATGAAATTAAAAGACGCTTACTCCTTGGAAGGAAAGTTATGACCAACCTAGACAGCATATTAAAAAGCAGAGACTTTACTTTGCCAACAAAGGTCCATCTAGTCAAGGGTATGGTTTTTCCAGTGGTCATGTATGGATGTGAGAGTTGGACTGTGAAGAAAGCTGAGTGCCGAAAAATGGATGCTTTTGAACTGTGGTGTTGGAGAAGACTCTTGAGAGTCCCTTGGACTGCAAGGAGATCCAACCAGTCCATCCTAAAGGAGATCAGTCCCGGGTGTTCATTGAAAGGAACTGATGCAGAAGCTGAAACTCCAGTACTTTGGCCACCTGATGTGAAGAGTTGACTCATTGGAAAAGACCCTGATGCTGGGAGGGGTTTAGGGGCAGGAGGAGAAGGGGACGACAGAGGATGAGATGGCTGGATGGCATCACCGACTCAATGGACATGAGTTTGAGTAAACTTCAGGAGTTTGTGATGGACAGGGGGGCCTGGCGTGCTGTGATTCATGGAGTCGCAAGGAGTCAGACACGACTGAGCGACTGAACTGAACTGAACATGTTCACACATGCACATACGCTCATCCCACACATTAAATCCTTCATCCTTCTGAAACAAAATTACTTCTAAAAGATGATAAAAATCATTCCCCCTTCTGTTCTGAGACATTTGCAGGGAACTACCATCAGAAGACCAAATTTTACTGCCAAACTGCAAAACCTATGATGACATAGGTTAAATCTCAACTGCAGTGTACTCAGAACGTGTCATCTGATGGACCTCTGCATGGGCTAATAAAACACGGGGCGAGAATTCTCAGAACACAGGCTGAACAACGTGGCATCTTCATTTTTAGAGGCAGCTGCATTCCCCTCTGGGGCAGCAAGGACCTCTGTGATGGATTTCAAGCAGCAGCAGCGGCTCTGCCCTGTGAGTTGGATGGTCTACAAAGGAGGCAGTGAGATTGACAAGGCCAATCCAGAGGCTTCTAGGCAAGAAAGAGAAGGGTTTTGAATCTGGTTTGGGCCCTGAGATTTTCACTTCAGGCCTCGCAATTCCGTTCTTGGCTGAATCTACTTGCGAGGCGAGACTTTTGGTGGGGGTGGTTTCTATGAAAGACGCGGGGCCTATGAAGCTGGGGGAGTTGCACGCAAGTCAAAGAAGGAGTAGAGGCTGAAAACAAGTTGGAGCTGGGTGTCGATGAGTTAGTTCAGGAGAGTGTTGAAGTAGGAATGATTTAGAGAAGCAGGTTAGTCGGGGGTCTATCCTTAACTGATGAGGTAAGTCAGGAATGGTAATGCTGATGTGGTCATCTCCCCAGATGCAGGGCATCGGGGGAAATCAACTTCTCCTGTTGGGAAGCTGTTGACGTTTTGGATCCAGGAAACTGACAGGAAGGAGGCAGGATTTCCTTGGCCTTCTTTTCCTAATAAATCATATGCCTCATTGTCCAGTAACTTGGATGAGAAGAACTAGAGAGGCTTTGCCTTTCCTGAGGAGAGACTAGAAACATCTGGGAGTAAGAGATGTGGGGCGGGCGGCAGGGGGAGGGGGGAATGTCAGGAAGGTGGGAGTGAATGGAGCGGAGGGACCCGGTGTTCTCAGTAAAATCCTGGATCCAAATAGTACAAACGCAGCCTGGTTTGTTCCATGAAGGGCCTATTTTCAATTCTCTGCTCCTGATTGTTGAGTGAGGGCTGGTTGCTTAACAACTCCCATCCCTGCAGCCTAGTTAAAAGCTAGTTACACACTATGGTATCAACGCTTAGAAAAACTCTGTTCCACGTATAACTGATTCACTTTGCTCTACACCTGAAAGTAACCCCACACTGTAAATCACCTACACTGCAAAGAAGATTCAACAACAACAACAACAACAACAACTCAGGGACTTCCCTGATGGTCCACTGGTTAACAAGTCACTTTGCAATGCAGGGAACACACGTTAGATCCCTGGTTGGGGAACTAAGATCCCAAATGCTGCAGAGCAACTAAGCCCATGTGCCATAACTTGAGAGTCTGTGTGTTACAATGAAAGATCTCGCATGACACAACTAAGACCCAAGACACCCAGAAAATAAGTTTAAAAAACAAAACAACAACACTCCTCACCCCCCACAACTCTGTTCCACAGTGCCAGGAGGATTCTTTTGTTCTGTTCTCTCCTTCTGTATCTGTAAGTCTGGGTGCCTTCTCCTCTTTATGCCTCTTTTGTTATCTCCTTCTGAGGAGCACACGTACCTCTGTCCAGTCGGAGAGCAGCCACTCACTGGGACAGTCATCTTTCTTGCAGGCTTGCTGGGAGGCCAGTTTGGGGGCTGAACAGAAGGTCTCGGGAAGCTCCAGGAAGCTCCCATCAGCCATGCGCTGTTTGCAAAGAACCTCGCGTTTCTGGATGCCCCCGCCGCAGGTCCTGGAACACTGGGGGAGGAAGAGAAAGCAGACTCTGCATAAGACAGTAGCACGTTTGACTGCCAATCCAATCCTTACCTTAGCCTTGGCTTACTGCAGAGTGAGAAAAGAAAAAATAAATAAATAGGGAAGAAAACCCAGGAACCAACCCAAAGGAGATTGTTTCCGCACCTTGAAATGAATTTTGTAGCAAGGTCTATATCCTCTACTCTTAATCTTAAACATTTAACTAGAGCATCCAGGAATTCTGAGAGCCTTTAAATCTTAGAGAGTTGTTTCTAAACTATGATTTGCAGTCACCCAAGACAACTGGTTTAACAGGTGATATAATAGAGTGTTAAACATATTTACAATGCAGTGAAAATAATCTGTGCTTCTTCTAGAATAAAGGAGAGAGAGCTCCTGGCATCTATGTAAATCTGGAGGAATTAATCTGCAGAAAAGGCAGCCCTTCCTCTCTCCATGTAGAGAGCCCATCCTCTCTAACCTATTGGAGGGGTAGCAGGTCTGAGGCTTAGTTTTTTGAACTTCCTGTAATATGTTTCTTATAGGATTGGTGTTTTTTTTCTGGGCAGTTGGAGCAAAAGCCATGGAAATTTGGGATACAAGAAAAATCTCCCCATTTTAGTGGTTTTCAACAGGCCCCCAATCAAACAGGTCATTTACATGTAACTGAATGAATATCATCCAGTTGTTTGTAGGGGTGGGGCAGGAAGCTGTTATTCTAAGATTTTGACTCCTCCTTTGCAGTAGTACAGAAATGCTCAGTTTTTAGCTGGGCACATGACCCTTTGGCATACAGACTATATTTGCTGACCTCCCTTGAAGGTGCCATGTGACTAAGTGTTGGGCAAAGGTATGTACATGGAAGGTTGTGTGCAGCTTCACGGAAAAACACACAAGAAGAGAGTGTGGCATTTGTCCCTCCCCTTCTCCTTCTTGCTGGATGCAACATGAACATGTTGTCTAAAATTTAACCTTCCATCTTGGATAGTGATAGGCAAAAAGATGGAAGCAGCCTAACTTCCTGGTGGTGACACCATACTGGCCCTGGATGGCCTGTGTGTGTATAAGAGAAAAACGCTTTTCTCTCTTACTTAAGCTATTGTGACTTTGGGTTTCTTATTCTTTTTAATCTGTCCAACCCGTCGATCCTAAAGGAAATCAGTCCTGAATGTTCATTGGAAGGACTGATGCTGAAGCTGAAACTTCAATACTTTGGCCACCTGATGTAAAGAGCTGATTCATCTGAAAAGACCCTGATGCTGGGAAAGATTAAAGGCAGGAGGAGAAGGGGACGACAGCGGATGAGATTGTTGGATGAATGGTATCACCGACTCAATGGACATGAGTTTGAGTAAACTCCTGGAGTTGGTGATGGACAGGCCTGTCGTGCTGCAGTCCATGGGGTTGCAAAGAGTCAGACATACTGAGCAACTGAACTGAACTGAACCCTAATTAGAAAGACAAATACTGTAGGAAATCACTTATATGTGGAATATAAAAAATATAACAAACTAGCGAATACAACAAAAAAGACTCATAGAAAACAAAATAGTTGTTGTGGGGGGGATGGGGCAATATACAGGTGGGGGAGTGGGAGATAGCAACTACTGGGTGTAATGCAGGCTCAAGAATGTATGGAACAACATGTACTGTAAGTGGCAAGTAAACTTTAAAAATTGTATAAAAAATTTTACAGGAGGTATAGACACAAATGCTAAGAAACAGAAACAAGAAAAAAAAATCTAACCTTAAATAATATACCAATCATTACTATTCTGTGCTGGGGTAATTTTATTGTAAAAACTCTAAGGAGAGCTCCGTTTTCTTCAAGAAGAGTCCCTTTTCTTGAATCAGCTGCCCTTGTGCTTGTTGAAAATTTAGGGCTGGGTGTTTGTGCCATAGGAGCTTTTCCTGTTGCAGCAGTGGCCACTCAGAACTCATGGGGGTCTGTACTCAGTGGGCTGGACTCAGAACTCTAAGAGGGATGTGTGCCCAGAGTCAAGGTTAGGATGGTGATACAATGTCCTTGAGTAGAGTCAGAATGCTGCTGTGGCCCAGATGTCACTCTCTTACTCAATGCTCCCAATCCTGATATACTTTAAAGCCACCTGGGAGCTTTTAAAAAGTCCTGAGTCCTGGGCCCCATTTCATATATATTAAACTCTGGGAAATATGTCCCAGACATTAATTTTTTAAATTTAGAAAAAATTTAAAACTTCCCAGGTAATTCTGTATGACCAGGATTGACAGCCTCTTGATGATGGTGAAAGAGGAAGGTGAAAAAGTGAACTTAAAACTCAACATTCAAAATCTAAGATCATGGTATCTGGTCCCATCACTTCATGGCAAACAGAAGGGGAAAAAGTGGAAACAGTGACAGATTTTATTTCCTTGGGCTCCAAAATCACTGTGGACTTGACTGTAGCCACAAAATTAAAAGATGCTTGCTCCTTGGAAGAAAAGCTATGACAAACTTAGACAGCATATTAAAAAGCAGAGACATCACTTTGCCAACAAAGATCCTTATAGTCAAAGCTATGGTTTTTTCAGCAGTCATGTACAAATGTGAGAGTTGGACCATAAAGAAGGCTGAGCTCTGAAGAATTGATGCTTTTGAACTGTGGTGCTAGAGAAGACTCTTGAGAGTCCCTTGGACTGCAAGGAAATCAAACGAGTCAATCCTAAAGGAAATCAATCCTGAATATTTATTGGAAGGACTGATGCTGAAACTGAAGCTCCAAAACTTTGGCTACCTGATGCAAGGAGCTGACTCACTGGAAAAGACCCTGATGCTGAGAGACAGTGAAGGACAGGGAAGCCTAGCATGCTGCAGTTCATGGGGTCACAAAGAGTTGGATACATCATAGCGTCTGAACAAGGACTCAGAAACATCACTCTAAATGAATGCCTCTCTACCATTTCCAATGGGAATAAAATAAACATGGGGTAGACAGGGCAGGCGTGGGGACCTGACACCCAGAGCAGCTTCTGTTAGAACCACTGGTTGTTTGGAGTATCACATAAGGTGTATGGGGGTTCTTTCAATTTGACTAAATGCTTCCAAAATAAACAGGTGCCGGAATGAGAACCGCTCTCAGACTTAAGCATCTTAGTGAATGCGACGATAAGGAAAAGACGCAGGTAAACTTTCTCTCTCTCCAACTAAGGAAGTGGATGAAGATAACTGGCTTCATTTTAAGGGTGGAGATGTAATAAAATGTATATAGAGTGTAACCACTCAAAATATCAGAGCTGGGATATCACTTTTCAGATAGGACCTAATTTAAGGGCCAAACCCTCAGAAGACTCCCCCTAACACTGTACGGAATTCCGTGATAATTGGATGACAAAATACCTGCAAGAAAAGTAAAAACAAACAAACAAAAGAAAACAATCAGCTTGTTATTTTGAAGTTTAATTTGGATAGAAATGGGCTTTCCCAGGTGTCACTAGTGATAAAGAACCCGCCTGTGAATGCAGGAAACGAGGGAGATGCGTGTTTGATCCCTGGGTCGGGCAGATCTCCTGGAGGAGGGCATGACAACCATTATAGTATTCTTGCCTGGAGAATGCCATGGACAGAAGAGCCTGGTGGGCTACAGTCCATGGGGTCACAAAGAGTGGGATATGACTGAAGTGACTTAGCGTGCATGCTATATAGACAGCTTGCAGGAAGTCTCAACACTTGAAGATAAAGTCAGACTGGTGAGAATGTCCTTCAGGGCCCTCACACTCTCATCTGTGTTGAGCTTCCCGAGCACATGTCTTGCCGGCCTGCCATGCCTCTGCCTTAGCTGTGGTGGACAATCTGCCCTTCTCTGGGCACACAGATACCTCCTGTGCTATGGCCTTTGAACACATTGTTCATTATGGGAGCAATGCCCTTCACTTCTCTGTCCAGCCAGAAATTTCCAGGACACCCTTGAAGGTCCAGCTCACAGGCCACTGCTTCAGGAAAGCCTCTTCTAACCCCTCTGCTTCATGGTATGATGTCACCTCCTACCCCACCTTGATCTGGAAGGGTGCTGCACCTCCCCAGTTAGGGCTGGTCGTTTATGGCCCTGATCTTTCCCTCCACCTCCCTACATGTACACAGGATTATGTGACTTTGAGGAAAGGGAACACACTCATTTTTCTATTCCCCAGTGCCTACTATTGCATCTGGCAAAGAGTGTACTCTTCATAAATGTTTGTTGAACTGATGATTGGATGAACAAAAGAGCCAAAAAGCCAGATGTTGAAAAGATGTAAAACAAACATTCAGCTGATGGGCTGAATATCCACCTTTTATCAGACTGTTTTATCATCAGCCAGATGCTCCTTCTACATCAGTCATTGATGGGTTTCAGCCAGATGCACTGAGTGCTCTTCTGGGAACTGTGACCCTCCAGGGATGGCAGACAACCCTCTGGCTGGGTTAATGTCATCAGGGATTTGGCTTTTAAATACTTGTCTCATCTTTGCTCAAAAAGCTTCTCTGGTGTGTACACTGATGAAAAGGTGGTTTTCAAATTTTTAAAAAAATTGTAGAAGATGAAATTTCAAATTAATAAAGCTTCCAAAGTCTGTGGTGACTTTGTGAACAGATCAAGGTTACCTGGTGAGGCTGACAGTCCTGATGTGACAGGCAGAATGCAAAGCAGAAAAGTATTTAAAAAGGAGTGGCAAGAGAAATTTAATAAAACAAAATGAAAAATGTTTGCTTTATGAATCATCATTGAAAATAATATTGTGGTATGAAGAAGCAGATCTCTGGTAATGGGTATTATTTTAAAATATATGCCATAAACAGAATAAATAACCCAAAATAGCATTTATATTGCTTATCCTTGTTGCCATGCATATTTCATGATACAAGGTCATGGATTCATTAGTTTTATAAGAAAAGTAAAAACAATACAATATGAGGAATATTTAAAAGTTATGTTTCTATACAAAAATACAATGTCCATAATTTTTAAAGATTTCCCTATGATCAGCACAGTCATAAATTCTGCCTCCTTTGACATTTTTGGTTTTATCTTGGTAGTTCAATTCACTGGGAGCTGAGTTTATTTCCTTGGCACCTCAAGTCACATTATTGAGCCCAACACAAGTGATATCCACATTCTGTTTCTAAGGTCAACTTTCCAGTTTTAATATAATGTGCTCTGCTAATAGATTCTAATTCATTTCATGCCTTTCTTCATTTGCTCATCCATTCTTTCCTCAAACATTTCCTGAGTACTTGCTGATTGCCAGGCACTGTCTTAGGTGCTAGGGACTACAGATGACTGTGAGATGGTCACTTTGCTTCAGGTATCTGCAGTTCAGTCACTGTACTTTACCATAAAGTGAGATTAGTTTTGGGCCTCCAAGGTGGCAGTAGTGTTAAAGAACCCACTTGCCAATGCAGGAGATGTAAGAGATGTGGGTTCAATTTCTGGGTTGGGAAGATACCCCGAAGGAGGGCAAGGCAACCCACTCCAGTACTCTTGATGGAGAATCCCATGGACAGAGGAGCCTGGTGGGCCACAAGTCCATAGGGTCACAAAGAGTTGGACACGGCTGAAGCAATTTAGCATGCAGCATGCATGTGATCAGTTTTACAAAAGAGGAGAGTGCAACCCAGTCTTTATGGAAAATATGGAAGGCTTTGCGGAGGAAGTGACATAGGAGTGGATGGCCAGGGAAACAGGAGTGCTGGCAGAGTCGGACCATGTGTGTGCAGATAGTCTGTGAAGGAACATGGCATATTCACACTTTGAGCAGTCCTGAGAAGACAGAGGTTAGAGTTCACAGGGATGTGTAGTTGGGAAACAAGACTGAGTAGCAGCCGAAAGTGAAGGACCTTGGACATAATTGGATATACTTTTAAGACTCTGGGGTGTCATTAAGGGTTTTAAAGCAGGAGGTAACATGATTTAATTTGTAGAAATTAATTCAGGCAGCAAAGGCCAATGGGTTCCAACGAGTACTGCCCTGTGAGACAGTCACAGGTGTGCAAGGTTACCTGGTCCAAAATAAGTCAAAACATCTGTGCATGCCATTCCCTTATTTGGGGATTCCGGGCACATGTTAATATTTTAAAGGCTTTACAGAGGGCCTATAGTAAAAAACCAATGATACCAGGTTATGAAGCATTGGAGCAGAGTTAGGCAAGACTGAACAGGGACACCAAGTACAAGGATGTTTTATAATGGTCTGGCCAGTCGTGAGGACTGAAACCAAGGCAGTGAAAGAAGGATGTGAGAGGAAGAGAGCAATGGGGGCTGGGGAGATACAGGAAGTAGAATCAACAGGACTCGTGTGTTGAATGAGCGTGAAGGACAAATGAGGCTGAGATAGCTCCAGGTTCTCACGAAAGGATAGGCTAGACAGCGGTGTCACTCACAGTACCAGGCTCATGAGGGAAGATCAGGTCTGCTGGGGAAGGTGGCAGGTAGGTGTGTTATCAAGATTGGTGTTAGACCTTTGTAGTTGGAGGTAACTTGGTGATATATGAGACTGAGAGGCTCAGAGGGCAGTTAGGGAGAGCGCTTAGTATATAACAGGGGTCAAAACTGAGTCAAACTGCAGGAGGGCTCAGAAAAACAAAGAACATGAGGACTGGAATCTCACTTACTAAATAAAATTATTAAATAAAAACAGAATTTCTATCTGGATCATTTTGTGAATTAAAATTATCTTGGTCATCTAATATGAATTAAGCTTTCTTAATCTTGGAAGTACAAGGAGTGTGCAGGGCATCTTCTGGGTTTAATAGTCCTGTTACCACGTGGAGCATGGATAGCATTTGCTGTTAGTTGCAACTTGTGTTTGACAGTTTGTGACCCCCTGGAATGTAGCCCACCAGGCTCCTCTGTTCATGGAATTTCCCAGGCAAGAATACTGGAGTAGGTCGCCACTTCCTCTTCCAGGGGTCCTCTTCTGGACCCAGGGATCAAACAAGCATCTCCTGCATTGGCACAGGTTTTTTTTTTTTTTAAACCACTGAGCTACCAGGTATCATACACCCATTTCTTTATGAAGTACACTACTAAAAATAAGATAAATATTCCAATAGGCTTTTTTGTTTTCCTTTCTGGATACAACATTTTAAATCAAGATGTCTCTGATTCATGAGGATTTACATCTTAGTCACTGGTATATAACAAAACTGATGACCACATTGACTCTTTTTGCCAGAATTCAGCCCTCTAATCCAGACCAAAGTTATTCTTCTCTGTGTGGTGTGTTTAGATCTAGAAAATGAAAAATTTAATTCACAAGCATTTATGGTTATCATTAAAAGTCTCTCTTTTCTTCCTGAATATTACCAGCAGGGCCTCTTCTCTCATATGTCTTTTTACATAGCTAAACTACAGGCATTTTGAATTGTAACCCTGATTAAAAAAAAAGAAAGAAAAAGAAAAGGTTTACAGGGAAATCACCACATACTCACAGTTTTAAGCAAGGGAGGAAAATAGGGGTTGTGGTGACTTTTCAGTCTCTACACAGATGTGTGCAATATGTATGTACAGTGGGTGGATACAATCCTGCACATAAAACACAAGTAATATAGATAAATATAAACGATGCTTCAGAGTGGAGTTTCTCGTGGCAGTTTAATCTTTCCTGCATCTTTCTCTTTTTTTCTCACTTCTGTTTTAAAGTTATTTTTTAGAATAAAAGCAAAGAAGATTGATGCATATAAGGCTCAAAAACAGTGACAAGAGGAAGAGCAGTAGAAAGCAAACTTTGAATCTCAAGGACCTTGCGCTAATGGAGACTAATAGGCCTTGTCAGCCCACAGTCTAGCAGACTATAGTAGGCTGAGTCATGACCCCAGAGATACCTATATTCTTATCACTGAAACCCATGAACATGTGACCTGACCTGGTAAAAGGGACTTTGTAGATGGGATTCAGTTAACTCTCTTGAGACATGGCGATTACCTGGGTTATCACAGTGAGCCTGATGTAGTCTTGATGGTATAAGAGGGTGGCAGGAGGATCAGAGTCAGACAGAGAGGATATAAGGACAGAATCTGAGGTTGGAGTGAAGTGCTTTGAAGCTGGAGAAAGGGGCCATGAGCCAAGGAAGCCAGGATCCTCTAGAAGCTGGAAGAAGCAAGATGACACATCTTCCCGTAGAGCTTCAAGAAGGAATGAAGACCTGATTTTAAAATCAGCACCTTGATTTTAGCCAGTAGGAACTGATTTCAGACTTCTGACCTCCCAAGAAGTAAGATAATAAATTCATGGTGTTCTAAGCCATTGAGTGTGTGGTAATTTGTTATAGCAGCAGTAGGAGCCATACGCAGATGAACAACTCTGGGTAAGGTAACAAATCCTGACTTTTACCTAAACTGATACTAGGGCTGATATCAGATTTCCTCACGCTTTAATACTTTAGAGCAAACAGCAAGGACATTCTGGGAATGATGCACAGCACAGTGGAAAAGAGAACGGGTTTTGAAGCACACAGACTTCTCTTGCATTTACGGGCTGTGTGAGCTGGGGCAAGCACAGCTTCTCTGAGCCTTGTTTACTCAGGGGGTTGCTATAAGGATTAAGAGAGAAAATGAAGGACTTCCCTGGGACTCCAGTGGTTTAGAGTCTGCCTGCTAACGTGGGGGGACACAGGTTCCATCTGGATCCAGGAAGATTTCACATGCTACAGGGGCAACTGAGCCCATGTGCCACAACTACTAAAGCCAGTGCTCTAGAGCCTGTGAGCGCAACCAGAGAAAGCTCCGCGATGAGAAGACTAGAGAGCGGCCCCCATTCGTTGCAACCGGAGAAGGCCTGCGTGCAGCAATGAAGACCCAGCACAGCCAAAAACAAACAAACAAACAAAAAATTTAAAAGAGAAAATGAAGCTCAGTAGAATGAACTCTACTACATAAAACCTGAATTCACATTAATCTCACAGTGCTTCAGTTTCCTCATCTGTAAAATGGGGATCATAGTAGTAACTATCCCATTAAAGCTACTGAGGACTATATGAGTTGAGTATAAAATTAAGTGCCTTGATACTGCACTTGATACATAGTAAGTGCTGCTCTTATTAGAATAAGAAGCTTCTGAAATGTACCAAGTGCTCAATAAATGAACAGGCACACGTGCCATGTACTTTTTTGCATCCTTCTCTATGCTTCACCTGCCCAAGCACTGTGCGATCTCACTGTTAAATGAGCAGCACTGACCTTGAACGGCATGTGGCTGCAGAGCAGGACAGGAGAGGAGTGTTGGCGGGAGAGGTGGGACTCCTGGGGGCTCTGACAGGTAGACAGGAGGAAAACTGCGGGTAGGCAGAGAGAAATGTGGGCAGAAGCAATGTACAAGCAGGGATGGGAGAACCAGAGTCAGAGATGTGAAGGGGCAGACATGCGGAGGAATGACGGCCTGACTAAGCCATTTGGCTTTATGATATGACCATGGAGAGTCATCAAGATTGCCGGGAGAAATATCAATAACCTCAGATATGCAGATGACACCACTCTTATGGAGGAAAGTGAAGAAGAACTAAAAAGGCTCTTGATGACAGTGAAAGAGGAGAGTGAAAAAGTTGGCTTAAAGCTCAACATTCAGACAACTAAGATCATGGCATCTGGTCCCATCACTTCATGGCAAATAGATGGGGAAACAGGGGAAACAGTGTCAGACTTTACTTTTTGGGCTCCAAAATCACTGCAGATGGTAACTACAGCCATGAAATTAAAAGACACTTATTCCTTGGGAGGAAAGTTATGACCAACCTAGATAGCATATTTTAAAGCAGAGACATTACTTTGTCAACAAAGGTCCATCTAGTCAAAGCTATGGTTTTTCCAGTAGTCATGTATGGATGTGAGAGTTGGACTATAAAGAAAGCTGAGCACAGGAGAATTGATGCTTTTGAACTGTGGTGTTGGAGAAGACTCTTGAGAGTCCCTTGGACTGAAAGGAGATCCAACCAGTCCATCCTAAAGGAGATCAGTCCTGGGTGTTCATTGGAAGGACTGATGTTGAAGCTGAAACTCCAATACTTTGGCCTCCTCATGCGAAGAGTTGACTCATTGGAAAAGACCCTGATGCTGGGACGGACTGGAGGCAGGAGGAGAAGAGGACGACAGAGGATGAGATGGCTGGATGGCATCACTGACTCGATGGACATGAGTTTGAGTAAACTCCGGGAGTTGGTGATGGACAGGGAGGCCTGGCGTGCTGTGATTGATGGGGTTGCAAAGAGTCAGACACGACTGAGTGACTGAACTGAACTGATGGAGAGTCAAAGAAAAAAATCCTCACAGAAGACTGTCATGATCAAGGTGTCTCACACTTACTCGTGCATATATATATCAAAGGTTCTCAATCATGGTGGTGTAACATACATGTGAAAATGATCTCTCATGAGATATATAAAAAGCAATTAATATACATAGATGGACTTAGAGGTTATCATATTAAGTGAAGGAAGTCAAAGATATATATCATATAATATCACTGCTGCTGCTGCGTCTCTTCAGTCGTGTCCGACTCTGTGCGACCCCCATAGACGGCAGCCCACCAGGCTCCCCCATCCCTGGGATTCTCCAGGCAAGAACACTGGAGTGGGTTGCCATTTTCTTCTCCAATGCGTGAAACTGAAAAGTAAAAGTGAAGTCACTTAGTTTGGACTGTAGCCTACCAGGCTCCTCCATTCAGGGGATTTTCCAGGCAAGAGTACTGGAGTGGGGTGCCATTGCCTTCTCCATATGATATCACTAATATATGGAATCCAAAAAGTGATACAAATGAACTTATTTACAAAACTGAGAAATAGCCTCAGACATAGAAAACAAATTTATGGTTACTGAAGTAGATAGCAGGGTTTAGAGGAGAGATAAACTAGGACTTTGAGATTAGCAGATACATACACAAGGACCTATGGTATAGCACAGGGGACTACCTTGTAATAACATATAATGAAAAAGAATCTGAAAAAAAAAAAAAAACTGAACCACTTTGCTGTATACCAGAAACTAATGCAGCATTGTAAATTAACTATAATTCAATAAAAAGAATTAGAAGTAATATATATAGTCAACATGAAAGATGAGGAGGAGGAGAAGAAGCAGGAGTGTGGGTGCATGTTTAATAAATTATAAAGGATTCAGGAGACTAATGCACGAAATGTGTAAGTGTTTCAAAAGTGAAAATGTTAATCGCTCAGTCATGTCCGACTCTCTGCGACCTCATGGACTGGGGCCCAAGTCAACCATAAAACCTCAACGAGCCATTATAGCTAAATTGATAAATATTGAGTCCTTCACACAAGACCAAAGATGAAAACCAAGAGATGCAGTAGGGACTAAGAGGTAGAAATGAAATAAAGATGGAACCCTAAAAACCAAAGCTAGAATTAGGAATTAGATTTGTGCTTCATTTTGGCATAACTATTTCTAAACTAAAATATTAACATAAATCCTTGGACTTCTCAGACCTGTAGAACGTGTAAATATTGGCTACATATTACTTGTTAGTAAATGCTCTATGAAGGACAAAGGAGGTTGCATTCCTAGTTGGTAAATGACAACTTAACATAATTTATGTTTTTTTTCCCCCAGAAAGAAAAGCATATGCAATATGCATGAGGTCAGTGGTAGCCCAATATTCAAAGAGCAAGGAGGGGGACTTTCTCCCCTCAGACAGGCCAGTGTTCATCAGGATGTAATCTGTCTTCCTTTAAATGAAGCAGTTATCTACCCTCTCCTTTTCTTTTGTAAGAAAAAAAACTGTACATTGGCTGTTGAAGGATGAAAGACCTCAGCCCTCTCTCCTGGTGCATCTAGGCAGCTGAATAGAAAAGACATTTCTGTGTACTACAGGGTCCCCTGTCCCAGCAAGGGTTGCCAAGGGACCAGGCAAATGGATAGTCAATAGCTGATATCTCAACCAAGTGGTGTCTGAGGACAACTGCTAATTAGACTGGAGATGTTTAAATTATTCCTGACTTATTCCATAAGCATAAACAATGACTTCCTTTCTCCGAGTAAGTGGTCAGTGGTAGCTGATTTTGCCTAAAAAACTAAAGATGTAAGATCCTAAGAAATAATATAAGAAGAATAGTCTATTGTTTTCTCTAGGTTCAGAGAGGTTCCTAAAAGTGACCAAGGATTCCCATGTATCAAGTGTTTAACAGGAATTTTCCCGTGGAAGACAGAATCCCTAGAGGCTTTCACTTTCTATGCTCTTTATTCATTATGATTGAATATTTTTCACAACGATTATGTATTGGGTTTGAAACAAGACCTTTTTAAAGGTCCTGATAAAGTATAGTCAGTGGTTCATTGGCTAGACTTCAAAGAGTTCTTTACTATTACTTCCTTGATCTGAAAAGTGAATTTAAATCCAACTTATCTCAAAGGCTTCTTCCTAATGAAATGAAATAGAAAGCTTTCAAAATAAATACATATCTTAAAAGGCCCAAGGTCAATGGACAATGGAAGAATAATTGACTCTTTAGAAATCCACTGATTCAATAGGACCGCTGGGCATGGGGGTGGTAATGTTGGCAATAGACCAAAAGAGACCATGTATATGGATGTGCTGTAAAAACTGAAAGAACAGCATAGGTCCCTGACATTACTCAGCATCATGTGCAACTACTGAAAAAGGCTGTGCCTCACTGACTTTCATCATCAATATTATGACCTACAATCATGAAACAAACCCATCAGTGGGATATAAAGTAAAAAACATTTCAGGGTTTGTGGGTGGTACTATTGATCTGTTCATTCATTTTATTATTCAATAAACATTTTACCCAGAACTTATTAGGTAATTAATGGCAACACAAACTAAAAATACAGGGCTTAGTTTCAACAGTAGAGGTTGATCTAGGCTGATTCCTCATCCTTTCTTAGTGTGGCCATAAGTTAGTGGTGCAGTATGGAGCCGGAGTATAGTTAAAGGTAAAAGTATAAATGCACCAGAAATCAGGAGACCTGGGTTCTGAATTCAGTTCAGTTCAGTCGCTCAGTCGTGTCTGACTCTTTGCGACCCCATGAATCGCAGCACACCAGGCCTCCCTGTCCATCACCAACTCCCAGAGTTTACTCAAACCCATGTCCATCGAGTTGGTGATGCCATACAACCATCTCATCCTCTGCTGTCCCCTTCTCTTCCTGCCTCTAATCCCTCCCAGCATCAGGGCTTTGTCCACTGAGTCAACTCTTTGCATGAGGTGGCCAAAGTACTAGAGTTTCAGCTTCAGCATCGTTCTGGATTAGGCTTTGTGATTTTGGGCAAAACTATATCTTGGTCTCAGTTACATCATCCATAAAACAAGGGGGCTTCTATGTAATCCCTTGAGGGCCTTTTCTGCCACAGTGGTTTCCAACAATGGGGTACCGTGGGAAGGATCACATAAAACTGGGCTGATGTCCACTCCTAAGTTTGCTAGTTCTATGAGCCTCAGCTTCCTCAAAACTAAAATGAAGACAATAAAATCTCCTTATCACTGGCCTGTTATGAGGATTAACTTCAATTAGGTGTATAATAATATATATTTCTCAACAGAACAATGGTATACAAAGTGTTCAAAGTACATAATATTCTCTTGATTTCCACATGACACAGTAGCATGGAAGTTATGAACTTAATCATATACATTTAGGTTCTAAAAGGATATTTATCCAAGCGGACATGGACAGTATAGTGTCCATGCCTGCTTCTAGATGCTTTACACCTAGTCTTTTGCTCACTTATTACTATTTGATTCTTTGGGGACTGAACCAGGAAAGGGAAGGAGGAAGGAAGGGGTCCTGTCCACTGGTTTGAAGAAGCACAGAGGATGTGTGGAAATGGCAGCTCCTTGTCTCATCATCAAAACTGCCTTCTCTCTCCTTCTCAGTCTGATGACTGACTACATCATTTATCATTCTAATTGGGCCACTTCTGAGAGTAAAAACTGTTTCAGTAAAACTGGGATGTATGTCTCCCTCACCTTTCAGGCTTATTTTCTATGACCTTTTTTTTTTGTCACTTTAAAACTATGAGGGATATTCTAATAGGAAGGCAATTGCACAGTAAGATTTTATCCAAGTAATTAATCTAAAATCTTGTGTCTTTTCATAAGGTGTGAGTGAAATTGCAGTTTGCTGTCCATTTCCTATTGCTGACGACCCTTCAGCTCTCCCATCTTCTACCTTCTCTCCCTCCTCTGTCAGTAACTCTTCTTGCCTATTCTCCTGAATCTGGCCCCTGTATACCAGCTGTTGTACTGTACTACTGTACTTTTCAAGGTACTGCACTGTAAGATTAAAAGTGTTTTTGTTAAAAAAAAAAATCCTATGTTTTTTAAAGGCATGCAAAAAAAGTTACTTAACTTTAGTTTGATAAATATATATTAATTTTAGATAGGATATGAGGATAAAATAATTGTGTTTTTATTATTATAATAAATGCTTTAGAGTGGGGTCAGCCATCTATTCTGTAAAGAGGTAGAGTAAATGCTTTAGCTTTTGGGGACCATATAGTTTCTGTCACAACCAAGCAGTTATGCCCATGTAGTGCAAGAGTATGGCTGTATTCCAAAAAACCGGTATTTACAATAATTGGTCATGAACTGGGTTTGGTTTTGGGCAGCAGTTTGCCAGCCCTTGCTTTAAAATGACAATTCCCCATGGATCAGGAAAATTTTAAAAGTCTGGAATTGACTTGATTTCTAACATCTTATTTTGCTAAGGAATTATGTTTAAAAAAAAAAAAGAAAACAAAACCCATCTCCTGGTATCTTTATCTCTTAGAATTTTAAACAGAAAAAAAAAAAAACTAGAAAGAGCACACATTCAGAAAAGTTAGCTTTAAGGAAATTTACCCACCACACAGTCCTTATTTAAAAAATTTTTCTTTAGCTCAGTGGAAACTTTGTCAGGAATATCTTCAGGTTAAGAGATGGGTCATTTGAGTTGCTTTTGGAGATCACTGTGGGTGGTAGAATAGAAAGAGCTTGCTATTTGTAATGAAAATATCTGAATTGAATAAGGTTGTAGGAGGACTGGGAAGCCCCAGTGACTCAAGAGGTAAAGAATCCCTCTGCCAATGTAGGGGATGCAGAAGGCAAGGGTTCAGTCCCTGGGTTGGGAAGATCCCCCGGAGAAGGGAAAGGCTACCCACGCCAGTATTCTTGCCTGGAGAATTCCATGGACAGAGGAGCCTGGTGGGCTACAGTCCACAAGGTCGCAGAGTCGGACATGACTGAGCAGATCTTGAACGTTCCTTTAATGGGACAACACTCTCAGACAACACAGTCCCCTGTCCTGGGCTCCTGCTGCAAACACAAGCTCCAACACTGTGTAACCCCAGAACTCACCGGCTGCCACTGTGCTGGGTACCAGGCTGGGGGGCAGTTGAAGCGGTTACAAGCTTGCACCGTGGTAGGCTTGGGCTGGCGACACAGCTCATCAGCCAGGATTACTGTTTCATTTATCTCTCTGGAAAGCAGGTGGGAGCAGAAGACATCTCTGGTCTGCAGCCCAACCCCACAGGTGAGACTGCAAGGACTCCACTTGCCAATTTCCCACCTGTGAAGAAAGCAGAGGAAGAGAATACACTGAGAACCCGTGCACTGAACAGTTCCCTTGACGCCAAGTGTTATCCTAATGGAGTGAAAACACCTATGTGGCTATTTCGGAAGGTCCAGCCCAAGCTTGGCTGGGAATTCTATCCCAAGCCAAGAACTCATCTTTTCTCTTCATGTTCAAGAATCTATTTAGAGTAAACTAAGAGGGTGATAAAATGAAACATCCAATTTTTACCACAAAATCACCAGAAATGGTCACAATCATGCCTATTTTGATGGAAGCATTAGTTGCTCACTTGTGCCTGACTCTTCGTGACCCCATGGACTAGAGCCCGCCATGCTCCTCTGTTTATGGACTTCTCCATGCAAGAATTCTGGAGTGAGTAGCCATTCCCTTCTCCAGGGGATATTCCCGACCCAGGGATTGAACCTGGGTCTCCTGCATTGCAGGCAGATTCTTTACCATCTGAGCCATCAGGGAATCCCTACCTTTTTTTCACTTTCTATGTCTATTTTGATGAAACATGTAAGTGTCATCAAAATAAGAGGGTATGTTAGATAAGATATAAGTTGTGCACATAAAGACTTTGGACACCATATAGTGAATGGCAGGTCTAGAAGAAGGCTTTCTGCTTCTCTCTCTAGCCTCCATTCTCAGCAAGACTGAAACATTCATGTTTATTTTTCTTTGGCTTCAAAATGAAAGGTTGCCAGTTCCAACTTCCTTCAAGCTGCCATCATAGCATAGAAATGTCCCTGTCTTATGTATAAATATCATCACTGTCTGGGACTGGAGAATGTAACAAAAGTGAAAGTTGCTAAACATATCATCCTTCTTGAGGAGGAATAAGTGGAGAGGACAGCTTATTATCTGGAAGAGGAAGTCAAACACAGAGATGAGTTAAGTGCATAAACTGGCCATTCCAATTGGCCAAGTCTTGACAAGTACATTTATAGTGAGCTAAGGGCCTATAAAAACAGTTTCCCTGTTGATGCAGCCTCCAAAATGGGAATACCAAATAAAAAACTGAGTTTCTTGGGTTTAGAGTGACAAGTGTTCTTTAATGATCAGTTTTAGAAAGTTCTGTTTACAAAGTGAGACACAAAGGTTCTACAGGAGCCAGCCAAGAAAAGCATGGCAAGTAGACCCTTCAGTAGCTAGGACTGCCTAACTTTTGTAGCCAGCCCTGAAAACTGGTTTAAAAGTCTCTGACTTTATGGACCTAGAGTCTGTCATACAGAGTGAAGTAAACCAGAGAGAGAAAAACACATATTTTACATTAAAGGCATACACATGGAATCCAGAAAAATGGTACAGATCAATCTATTTGCAAGGCAGAAATAGAGACATGGATGTAGAGAACAAATGTAGAGACACTAAACGGGGAAGGGGAGAGTGGGATGAACTTGAAGACTGGGACTGACATATATACACTAGTATGTATAAAACAGGTAACTAGTGAGAACCTACTATATAATATAGGGAACTCTGCCTAATGCTCTGTGGTAATCTAAATGGGGAAGGATATCCAAAATAGAGGAGGTATATGTACGCACATAGCTGATTCACTCTGCTGTAGAGCAGAAATGAATACAACATTGTAAAGCAACTTTACTCCAATTAAAAAAAAAAAAAGTCACTGGCTTTAAAGTTTCTCATCAGAGTGTAAAGCTGAATGGAGCTCTCTCAATCCTTTCCAGGTACTCTGTTAGGGTAATTATCTTTCCAATTCCTATTTCCACAACTTCCTTTCCTACCCTGGATTCAAGCCACATCAGTAATGAAGTTCTTTCTTGTTCTCAGTTCAGGCCCCCTGGTTTTCTAGCTCTATCTTTACTCAAGTGATTACTCCTAATCTGTAATACTTCTGGTCTTTTCCTTGCCCCTCAAAATTTCTTCCATTTCCATATATCCAAACTTAATCCCTATTTAGTTGTAAATAAATTGTATCTATATTTGTTCCAGACACTAAATATTTTCTCAGTAGTATTACAGTTATTCTGCCTGTCAAGGGCCCTATGAGAATATATACTTGTAGAATAATATATACTTGTGTCTCTCACAGGGTTCATCATAGCTCCTTTTAAACAGTTAATATATATGGTTACTACTTTTTAAAATAAATGAACAAATGGAAGGGATCTACCACCATAGTGGGCACTGTATACACATTATCTCATTTAATTACTTCCAGAACACTATGAGATAGGCTGTATTGATTTTCCCTATTTTAAAGTTGAAGGAATCTGAGAATCTAAGAGGTTGCTTGCCCAAATACCCGTAATTAGTAAGTAGTGAACCCAGGATTCAAACTTGGGTATGTCTGGCTCTGAAGCCTTTGTACTTTCTATTATGCCATCTTATTTTTAGGAAATACCTTGAAAACTGCCCTATAAATATTCACAGAATTTTAAATGAATAAAAGAGGAGAGGCTGAGTTGAATATATTTCTTTTAGATCCTTTTATGAATGTCTGTAAACTTATTTTTAGATTCCCAGTTTGGGTAAATTCCAAGCTTTAAAATATTAAAGGGCTACTGGTTTAAAAAATATGTCCACACAATCTTTGCCTCTTCCCCATTCTAAATGGAGTCGTGAGTATGGGCTGGACTTACTGGCTCACTTGTAAGGAATACAATGAGGCAGAAGGGGTTCTATGTGACTTCCAAGGCTAAATTAGAAAAAGGATATTGTTTCTACATGGCTCTCTCTGACTGCCCACTCTGGGGGACGCCAGCCAGCATGTCATGAGGACCCCGAGACAATGTGGAGAAAAGTCCATATGCAAAGGAAATCGGGCTGCTCACCAACAGTCAGGATCAACCTGCCAGTGATAGGGGTGAGCTACCTTGAAAGCAGTCCTACTGGACTAGGTACAGCCTTCAGATGATTCCAACCTCCTAAGAGATCCTGAGCCTGAACTGTCTTTCCAAACTGCTCCCAAATTTCTCATTCATTTAACTGCAAGAAGTAATAAATGTTTATTTTTGTTGTGAGCTCTTACTTGTGGGGAAAATTTACTGTGGAACAACAGAAAACTAATTATGTATCTCAAAGCACATGTTGTACACTTGAAATATATATAATTGGGCTTCCCACATGGCACAAATGGTAAAGAACCCCCCTGGCAACTCAGGAGACATAAGAGAAGTGGGTTTGATCCCTGGGTTGGGAAGATCACCTGGAGGAGGGCATAGCAACCCACTCCAGGATTCTTGCCTGGAGAATCCCAAGGACAGAGGAGCCTGGAAGGCTACAGTCCACGGGGTCACAAAGAGATGGACATGACTGAAGCAACTTAGCATGCATGCAATACAAGTATATATCCTCCCCCAAAAGTTGTATATGTTCATCAAAAGACATATGCAAGAATGTTCAGGGCGTCCCTGGTGGTCCAGTGGTTAAGAATCCACCTTGAAATGCAAGAGACACAGGTTTGATCCCTGGTCCGGGAAGATCTCACATGCTGCAGGGCAAGTGAGTCTGTGTGCCACAATAATGAGCCTGTGCCCTAGAACCTGCGAGCTATGACTCCTGAAGCCAGTGTGCCCTAGAGCCTGTGCTCCACACCAAGAGAATCCACCTCGATGGGGAGCCCACACTGTAACTGCAGAGCAGCATGCACTCGCTGCAAGACGCTTCATTGCGAGCAGCAATGAAGACCCAACACAGCCAATAGAAACGAAAGATACTTCCTTTTAAAAAATCAATGTTCACAGAAGCACTATTCCTAAGAGCCCAGATGGAAAACAACTTAAATGCTCATCAACAGGTAATTGGACAAATAATGATTATATATTCATATAAAGCTTTATCAAATGAGAATAAACTAGAACAACAAGGAACATGACTGAATGTCACAAACAGAAAATTGAGTGAACAAAGCCACAGCTACAAAAATTCATAGTGTGATTTCATTTACTAAAACTCAAAAACCAAAACTAGTCTACAATGTTAGAAGTGGGGGGGGGGGGGGGGGGAGGGTGGATGCCCTTGGTGGGTAGTAACTAGAAACAGGGTATGGTGGGGGGAGAGGGAGGGTTTCTGGGATGTTATCTTGATCTGGGTGCTGGATGTGCACCCACTTTGTGAAAATCACCAGGCCATACATGCAGAATGTGTGCATGTTTCTTTGCATTTGTTATGCTTCAAAAAAGGATGTTCTTCACCCTCCACCCAACCACTTTCAAGAGAAATACTAAAATGCTGTGGGTGTAAAATACAACCACCATCCCCAAAGCTGATGACCACTCTATGTGTGTCTCATAAAGGAGCTGCCTACACAGTGAGCACTGTTCCAAGGGTAAAATTTGCTCCAATACAGTCTCCACACTGCTGGCTGCCCCACTCCTGCCCTCACCTCTGGCAGAAAATCAGTCACTGGGAGCTTGAAGCAGAGGCATCTGGCAGCCAGGAGGCCACTTCAATGCTGCTGGAAAAACTCACAAAACAGACATATCTGCTTACTCGTACATCTTCAAGGAAGGAGGGCAGCAGAAGCTATCTGTGCATTCAGCACTTTGCTGATTCTGGGTCCAAGTATTTTTCATCAAGTTAGGACCAAAGAGGGAAAGCAGAGAGATGACCCCGCTACTCCTCCTCTGCACGGGGGCTTCAGCTGTGAGCACTGGGTTTCACTGGCTGCCAGTAGCTGCCTCCCTGGATTCCGTGCCATTGGCTGTTTCTGAGGGAGGGACTGTAGGCCCCTGGGAGCCAGCCTGCAGGCAAGCTGTAGCTGGCAGCCTGGGAGACAAAGACAAGGCCTTCGCTGGGATTCTGGGTTCTGGCTTCCCTTAATTCCAGTGCTAAGGAGGACTGGGGCTCTGGACATCAGAGGGAGAGGGCATTCATGCTTTTCCTCTCTACTTTTTCTGGCTGACTTTAACTCATCTTTTCATCTTCATCGAAAATATTACCTCCTCAGGGAGGAAGCCCTCGACTAGGTGAAATTCTCCTCTAGGATATGGCTCCATGCATAGTTCTCTATTTGGAAATTCTCAACACACTTGATTTTTTGTTTTATTGTGGAAAAAGCATTCTCTTAACAAAATTTTAAGTGTGCTATGCACAGTATTATTGTCTCTAGGTACACTGTTGTACAAAAAATCTCACACTCATCTTGCTTAACTGAAACATTACACTTGTTGATCGCAATTCCCATTTCCTCTTCTTCTGAGCTCCTGACAACCACCATTCCACTCTTTGATTCTATGAATTATTATTTCTATGATTCTGTGACTATTTTAGGTACCTTGTATAAGTGGCACCATGGAGTATTTGTCCTTCTGTGACTGGTTTATTTAACCTAGCGTAAAGCTTTTAAGGTTCATCCATGTTGTTACATACTGCAGAATTTCTTTCTTTTCTAAGGCTGAATAATATTCTATTTAAAAGTATACATCACATCTTTTATGGTTGTTTAGGCTGTTTTCAATCTTGGAATCAGCTACTGAGAATACTTAGTGCTACAGTGAATTCATATGAGGATGCTAGACTGAAGCTGAAACTCCAAAACTTTGGCCACCTCATGCGAAGAGTTGACTCATTGGAAAAGACCCTGATTCTGGGAGGGGTTCGAGAGAGGATGAGATGGCTGGATGGCATCACTGACTCGATGGACATGAGTTTGAGTAAACTCCGGGAGTTTGTGATGGACAGGGAGGCCTGGCGTGCTGTGATTCATGGGGTTGCAAAGAATCGGACATGACTGAGTGACTGAACTGAACTGAACTGAGTATCCATTCAAGGCCCTGATTTCAATTCTTCTGGATAAATGCCCAGAAGTGGGATTGCAGGATCATATGATAGACAGAGTGCCTGATGAACTATGGATGGAGGTTTGAGACATTGTACAGGAAGCAGGGATCAAGACCATCCCCAAGAAAAAGAAATGCAAAAAAGCAAACTGGCTGTCTGAGAAGGCCTTACAAGTAGCTGTGAAAAGAAGGGGAGTGAAAAGCAAAGGATAAAAGGAAAGACACCCATTTGAATGCAGAGTTTCAAAGAATAGCCAGGAGAGATAAGAAAGCCTTCCTCAGCGATCAATGCAAAGAAATAGAGGAAAACAACAGAATGGGAAAGACTAGAGATCTCTTCAAGAAAATTAGAGATACCAAGGGAACATTTCATGCAAAGATGGGTTCGATAAAGGACAGAAATGGTATGGACCTAACAGAAGCAGAAGATATTAAGAAGAGGTGGCAAGAATACACAGAAGAACTGTATAAAAAAGATCTTCATGACCCAGATAATCACGATGGTGTGATCACTCACCTAGAGCCAGACATCCTGGAATGTGAAGTCAAGTGGGCCTCAGGAAGCATCACTACGAACAAAGCTAGTGGAGGTGATGGAATTGCAGTTGAGCTATTTCAAATCCTAAAAGATGATGCTGTGAAAGTGCTGCACTCAATATGTCAGCAAATATGGGAAACTCAGCAGTGGCCACAGGACTGGAAAAGGTCAGTTTTCATTCCAGTCGCAAAGAAAGGCAATGCCAAAGAATGCTCAAACTACCGCACAATTGCATGCATCTCACATGCTAGTAAAGTAATGCTCAAAATTCTCCAAGCCAGGCTTCAGCGATACGTGAACCGTGAACGTCCAGATGTTCAAGCTGGTTTTAGAAAAGGCAGAGGAACCAGAGATCAAATTGCCAACATCCGCTGGATCATCGAAAAAGCAAGAGAGTTCCAGAAAAACATCTATTTCTGCTTTCTTGACTATGCCAGAGCCTTTGCCTGTGTGGATCACAACAAACTGGAAAATTCTGAAAGAGATGGGAATACCAGACTACCTGACCCGCCTCTTGAGAAATCTGTATGCAGGTCAGGAAGCAGCAGTTAGAACTGGACATGGAACAACAGACTGGTTCCAAATAGGAAAAGGAGTACATCAAGGCTGTATATTGTCACCCTGCTTATTTAACTTATATGCAGAGTACATCATGAGAAATGCTGGGCTGGATGAAGCACAAGCTGGAATCAAGACTGCCGGGAGAAATATCAATAACCTCAGATATGCAGATGACACCACCCTTATGTCAGAAAGTGAAGAAGAACTAAAGAGCCTCTTGATGAAAGTGAAAGAGGAGAGTGAAAAAGTTGGCTTAAAGCTCAACATTCAGACAGCTAAGATCATGGCATCCGGTCCCATCACTTCATGGCAAATAGATGGGGAAAGAGTGGCTGACTTTGTTTTTCTTTGGGGGAGGGCCTCTAAAATCACTGCAGATGGTGACCGCAGTCATGAAATTAAAATACGCTTACTCCTTGGAAGGAAAGTTATGACCAATCTAGACAGCATATTAAAAAGCAGAGACATTACTTTGCCAACAAAAGTCCGTCAGTCAAGGCTATGGTTTTATCAGTAGTCATGTATGGATGTGAGAAAGCTGAGCACAGAAGAATTGATGCTTTTGAACTGTGGTGTTGGAGAAGACTCTTGAGAGTCCCTTGGACTTCAAGGAGATCCAACTAGTCCATCCTAAGGGAAATCAGTCCTGGGTGTTCATTGGAAGGACTGATGTTAAAGCTGAAACTCCAATATTCTGGCCACCTGATGAGACGAGCTGACTCATTTGCAAAGACCCTGATGCTGGGAAAGATTGAAGGCAGGAGGAGAAGGGGATGACAGACAATTAGATGGTTGGATGGCATCACCGACTCAGTGAACATGAGTTTGGGTAGACTTGGGCAGTTGGTGATGGACAGGGAGGCCTGGCGTGCTGTGGTTCATGGGGTTGCAAATAGTCGGACATGACTGAGTGACTCAACTGAATTGAGTGATGGTTCTATTTTTAATTTTTGGAGGAACCACCATACTGTCTTCCACAGTGGCTGCGCCATTTTTTACTTCCCCCAGCAGCATGCAAGGGTTCCAATTTCTCTACATCCTTGCCAAGATTTGTGGCCTTTGGTTTTTTGATGAGAGCCATCCTGACAGGTCTGAGATGATATCTCATTGTAGTTTTCATTTGCATTTCCCTGATGATTAGCAACACTGAGCATTCTTCATATATCTGTTGGCCATTTGTATGTCTTCTTTAGGACATACCTGTAATCTGACTATCCTACTTGACTATTACCTTGGTGAGAGCACAGGGCTATGCCTATTTTGGCTTACCACTCATTATGGGTTGTATTGTACCCCACTAAAAGATATGTTGGAGTTTGAACTTCCAGTACCTCAAAATGTGACCTTATTTGAAAGTACAGTCGTTGTAGATGTAATCATTTAAGACAAGGTCATATTAGAGTAGGGTGGATTCTTATATAACAGGTATCCCTATAAGAAGGGAGGGAGACACTCAGGGAGAATGCCATGTCATGACACAGACAAGAGACGGCAGTGAAGTATCCACAAGCCAAAGAATGTCGAGGACTGTGGTAACCTCCAGAAGCTAGAAGAGGCAGGAAAGGATTCTCCCTCACATATTTTGGGGACCATGGCTCTGCTTCATAATTGGCTTCATAATTTTGGACTTGGTTTTTGCCTCAAGAACTGTGAGGGAATACTTTTCTGCTGTTTTAAGTCACCCCACTTGTGGTACTTTGGTACGGCAACCCTGGGAAACCAATACACCACTGTGATCTCAGTACCTAGAATGGTGCCTGAAACAGCAGATGCTCCGGAAGAATGAGGGGACTCACATTTAATGGAATCCCCGTTGTATCCTCTAAAAACCACCCACCCCAATTTCAGAGTCCCCAAAGCTCTAGGTTTTCTTCAGGGTGGTACAAATTCTTTGGTGACAAAGCTGCACCTGGACAGACATGATGCTTTGACAGGCCACATCTCACTTGATGTAAACATTTACAGTTTACTGCAGCCATATTAGCCTATTGGATTATGGTACCCCTCCCCACCCTCCACCCCTCACCAGGACTTACTGCAGATGTTATATACTTAATGTATTAGTAATCATAACATATTTCTAAAACGTTCCAAATTCTGAATTCCAAAACACACCTGCCCCAGTGGTTTGTGCTAAAGGATCTATGGTTCTGTACACAGAGAATGGTAAATATGAGCACTATGGTTTGTTTCTGTTTCTGGGCTTCAGGTGTTGGCTTCATGGTTGGGCTCATGGCCAAAATGTTAGGGAGACAGGTCCCCTTGAATTCTCTTTCTACACTATTTTCTTCCCTCTGAACCTTTCTTCTCCACAGTCCTATTTCTTTCTGCCAAAACATGCTTGCAGGGAAGGCATCGGCAGTTGACAGATGACAGTGATGCCCTGTAGCTTCAGGCTGGACCTTGCCAAGTTACTCCTGATCAAGGGTAGGCAAGAGACAGAAGGTCACTTCGCCCTCTGCAAAGCTGGAAGCAGGCTTCTTGCCCTCTGTCCAGCATCATGTGTATTTGGGTGGCCCTATGTTTATAAACGGATTTAAAATTTTAGGCTTGGTTTCCCAATTCCTGCTTTGTTTTTCTGATGGTGCTGGAGTCCCGCCCAAAGTCCAACTTATTGGAATGTGGTCTTGTCTCTCTGCCTGTATCTGGTTAGTTCTTGGCCTCGGGCAGAGCAGTGACCCTTTGCCATGAGCCACATACCATGATGTGACAGCGACATATCCAGCTGATATCACCTATTACTGCCAATAACAAGAGTGATGCTAATATTACCAGTGTTTATAATGAGCCAGATACTGTGCTAGTGGCTTTAAATGAGTTGCCTCCTTTAAGCCTCTCCACAGCCCTGTGAAAGAGGTACTATTATTATTTGCATTTTAACAGCAAGGAGCTGAGGCATGCAGAAATTCAATGATTAATTAGTTGTGGCCTAGAGTGTCCCCTCCCAGGCCTCACACTGATGTCAGTGCCACTTGTATCACATCCAAGTCTCCCATGACTGGGACACGTGGGTGCTGAGAATGGGGCTGTTCCCTATGACAGAGGCCAGCACTGTCGATATTAGAAGCCCCAGCTCTGCATTATCCCAGCAGAACTCAGGGCTAAGGTCCCTCCAGGTGTGGGATACATACTTAAATTTATGCATTACTTATATCAACCCGATGAAGATGGTACTATCAGTTCTCCCATTTTACAAGGTGATACATCAGAGGCTCTGACCAGCCAAGCAACTTATCCAAACTTACACAGCTAGTAAACAAGGGAGGACTTCCCTGGTGGTAAGAGTGGATAAAAATCCACTGGCCAATGCAGGGGACGTGGGTTCGACCCCTGGTCCGGAAGATTCCGCATGCCATGGGATGATAAAGTCCATGCGCCACAACTACAGAGCCAGCACTCTGGGGCCCATGAGCCAGAACTAATGAGCCCATGTGCTGCAACCACTGAAGCCTCTGCACTTAGAGCCCATTCTCCGCAACAAGAGAAGCCACCGCAATAAAGAGTAGCCCCCACTCACGGCAACTAGAGAAAGCCTGCACACAAAGAAGACCCAATGAAACAAATAAATATATTACTAAAACAAACAAACAAACAACACAACAAAACAAATGACGAGGGAATCAGCAATCAAATCCAGGCATCCCGGGAAATGCTTCTGAGGGCCAGAATAATGAAGACAGCAGGACACACTGGATTTGAGATGTAAATTCCTGGGTCCCTGATGCTTTCCACTTCAGAAAATGACAAATGACAAAATGACAGATCGATAGCTAAGTCACAGAATCAACCACACCAATGTCGCCAACGGTCCTGGACACACTTGCGGTTGTTTTTCAGAGAAGCTGCAGTGTGACCTGGCAGCTGAAGGGCAAAGACAGAGTGTGGGTCCTCCAAGTGCATGTGAAGGTGGCCATCAGAGACAGTTTGGGTAATCAGGACCCACAGAGGTTGGCGCTTCTTAGCTGCTCGTGTGTGTATTTGCTACACAAGGGAGGAATTCTGGCCTTCCTTTAGACAAGAGCACATTATGTGAGTGGTTTTGCTCCCCTACCTTTCAGAGAGGCCCCCAGCAAGGCAACTCACTGTTTGCTGCTGGTAAAATATGTGTAATTTCTAACGGCAGACTCCCTGCCACAAGCTATTATTGGGAGAACCTCCTCTTACCTTGGCTTGGCTCTTGGTTTATTTCTCTGTTTCCTGTTCAAAACTAAAAATGCAGATTTTATTGGGAGGCAAAAAACCGTTATGAACTTTGCTTGCTTGTCAGATTCATTCTTTACACTTGTGTATAATCCTCTAACATTTTTGTTCAACATTTCTATCCTGTGATTTTTTTGAAAGGTCCCTTAAAGATATTTGCTTTCTTTAGAATGCCTCTGAGGTCAGGAGGTACACAGCAAGACAGCAATAATAACTCAGACACCATGGAGCATGGCCAGCTCTAGAAATCCTAAGGTAGGATAGAGAGAATCCTCACTTCACCAGGGACACTATGACCTTGTCCCACTTTAAGGTTCTTGGACTATTATTAGTGGCTCTGAATTTATCTCCCCATCGTCCAGTTTCCAATCTACCCATAGCCTGAAACTTCCAAAATGACATCTGAAATGTGAATTTGCACACTTGACTTCCTCTGATTATAAGCTTTCACTGGGGTCTGAGCTGAGCTTTCAGGGGAGGGGGACCCGTGTGTCCAGGGTTCAGTTTTGGTCCAGTGCACCCACCCAGTGGGGGCAAAGTGGAGGTACAGCCTGCAGCTGTACTTTCTAATTAGCTTTCCTACCTTTCCTCCCTCTTCCACTTTGTAGGAGTGAACTTAAGCCTGAGGTTTGGTAGGGAGTGGTCCATAGGCATGGGACTGGGCTCACCACTGGGCAAGGATACCTGAGAACCAAACATTCAGGGAGGATTGAACAAATATATAAATACATTATGGAGAATGAGAGCCAGACTTCTTCTTATCAGAGAGAGGGGTTACACACATGAAAAGGGGGAAGACCAGAGTAAATCATATAAATTTGGTATTGAAACCAATGTGAACTCATGATATTTAATTGACAGATAGCTAGATAAAGATATGTCAACAGATATACATGAGTGTATACAAATGTACATATGTATATGTTTACAATATTTCCTAGCTCTCTCTGCTAAAAGGTCTGGAAGCAATGTCATCCTAACTGTATCAAGTCTAAAGTGCCCAGATCTTAGTTTGTAAATATCATTCTCCACTAAGGAGCCAGTTCCTATAAAAATGGTTCTGGAGAAGGAGCTGGGAAAATAAAAAATGAACTTGAAATATCTTGTATAGAAAACTGGGAAGTACTCAAAGACGGATGGGGTAAAAATCAAAAGGACACAGAGGTAAGTTTGAAGGGATTCCCACTGGTCATGTCTGGGACAACTTGATAGTAACGAATTTTAATCCTCTGAGTAAAATAGATATTCAAGGTAAACAAATGAAGAGAAATCTCTACTCAACAGTAGAATGCCCACTAGTAATTTAGAAGGATTGATAAGAGTTTAGAAAGTCACCATTTGGCAACAATAACTGCAACAATAACAACTGATTCAGGCAAGACTCATCAATGAATATTAACCCTGGGTGAAAATTTGGTGAGGAACAGGGTATTCACTTAGTTTTAGATTATCTCCCAATAAAATACTTGTTACTTACTATTAATATGATCAACCTACTTACAAATTTTACAGTGGAAAACCCGGCCAGCATCATCTTAACCAAATCACGAGGTGAACATCAACAGTAACGAATGGAATGAGGCATCTTTCAACGTCTCCTGATACAATGCACTAAGAAGAATACAGCATCCTTCTGGCAAAAGTCAAAATTCATAGGGAACATTAAGCAAACCCAAACAGAGTGACATTTTACAAAGTAACTGGCCTGTACTCTTCAAAAATGTCCAAGGTATGAATGGCAGGAAGAGACTATCCAGATGGAAGTAGAAGAAATGACAGCCAAATACAAGACCCCAGATTCAACCTTGCATCTAAAAAGGGCATTTCTGGGACAACAGGCAAAATGTGAGAGGAGTTTGCGCATGAGATGGTGTTACTGAATTCAGCTGTTTCTTGATTGATGGTTAGTTACACTGTGGGTATTTATGACAACATCCTAGTTTTTAGGCAATAAACACCCAAGTGTTAGGATGCATATGGGATACATACCTAAAATTATTCTCAAATGGTCCCCAAATGTTAACAACTAGAGAACTGAGGGGACAGGTATAAAGGAAGTTCTGTGTTTTATTTTTGCAACCTAAAACAAACCCTGAAATTCTATCAATAGAAGTTATAAAAAACCATCCATTTTTCAGGTAACAGGTAACACCCTGTTACCCACAGGCCAAGGGTCCAGTCCTTAACTGGCCCATAGTGTACTTACCAAAGAAGTCTGAGTTTACCTTTCTGGTATACTCTGTGGTCACCCCCATAATCAGCTTTGCTGAGTAGCCAGCAGAGGGGTACTGCTCTTTTCGACTGGCAGACTCCTCTTCCTCTCAGGTTAGATCATGAACATCATCTGTATCTCTAAACACTTTTCCAACGCCCCTCCCACAAGGTGAAGCTAGCGCTTTTTCTCTGCAGCACACTACTGTGTCTCTCCTCTGGTGGCATTCTTTTCTCCCCTCAATCTCATTTTCATCATAGTGTAGTCATTTACCTACTTATTTGTCTCTCTTACTAGACCCTAATGGCCCAGACTTATTCATCTTACTATCTCCAGCACCTACTATCGTGCCTGGCACATCGAGGATGCCCAGGCATCACAGCCTAAGGAAGAAGATCTTTGGATCTGGAATTGGATGCAGCATGAATGACCTGTGCTCTGCAACTCTCTAACTGCACAAGCTAGGGCAAGTTACTCAACAGTTTAGTCATGTAAAATAGGAATAATAACAATACTCCCTTCAAAGGGCTGTTAGGAGGTTTAAGTGAACACATCTATGTAAAGGGCTTAAGTAAAGTGCCTGGCGCAGAGGATGGGCTCTATAAACATTAGCTAATATGAACAGTTCTTGCTGAGTGCTCAGTAAACATTTGGTAAATGCATGGATGATGATTGAGGGAAGAGAGTTTAATGAGTAGAGTGAGAATTCTTCCTGGAGTGAGTCAAAGTTGCCCTAGGTTATGGAAACAGAGGACAAGGACATTTGTGACTGCCCACATTAATTTAGCATTTAAGCATAGCTGGCTAAGCCCGGCGACAAATACAGAGGTAGGGGATGTGCTCGCCACCTTCAACATGATTGCAGCAAAGATAGAAAGAACTGACAAACACCCAGGAGACCCAGCAAACATTGTTAGATAAGAGGAATGAGCTCATTGCTAAACGTCTAGGCTGAAGCATAAACACTATAGAATTTCAGAAGATAGGCAGTGTGGTGCTCATAAGACTTGCATTTATATGACTGACTACAAATCACAAAGTCTGTTCATCGACACTGTCTCACTCGATCCACCTAACTTGGAACTAAAGCAAAGGAGGCATCACTACCTCCATTTTACAGATCAGCAAGTTAGGGTTCCAGTGCTTTCCCCAAAGTTCGGAAGGGAACTGAGATTACTTCTATCCTGAGGAGTCACTAACAATAGAGGAGGCAGTCATGAAGGGTCAGAGAGGAAGACGCATTTAGAAAAACACTTATACTCCGGGGCAGATGGATCTGCTGCAACCTCTGTGTTTTAAAAAGCTGCTTAAAGGGGCCTAGGAAAAATAAAATAAAAGATCAAAGGAGATGTTAGACAATAGAGAGCACAAATATTCTTTGAAGGCCAAAAATTAATCAAAAGCATATATGATAAATAGCATTGTGAAAATCAGGGCTCCCTGTAAAAGAGGAACTTGTGTGGCTCAGAAAACAGGAGATAGATCCACGCTTCTCTTGGAAGTCAGCCTGCTTGGCATGAGGCTTTGGCTCCATAAAAATACTTATAATAAAGTTTTCCAAACACCTGAGATTGCAAAGTACTTATTTCCATCGGAGAACAGTGTGGTGGAAGTGACAACTCTGGCCATGTCAGCTTACCTCACCTTCTAAATCATCTCTTTAAAAAAAAGAAATCAAGGCTATCAAGATTTCAACATTGTAAATAACCTCTTTGGTACTTTTTTTTTTTTTTCTATTTAAAAAACAGATTAATGAATAGCTCTTGAAAAAAAAAGCACTTGCAGCAAGATATATATTTACTTTCTCATTACAAGCACACTTTTGTTTTTTTAATAACTACTTCCTTCACAGGGATGTCAAACAGTACAAGGGCCCCAAAACTAGACCCAGTTGTGCAGTGCATCTCCGACCCTCCCTCCAACACTCCCCGAAACTTGTCTCTGGCATCCCATTGTCTAAGAAACACCATGTGCCTATTTACCATGGACAGCTCAGTTCAAAGAAAACTTCTAAGCTCTGCCTCCCATTCTCTGATTGCCCTGTTTTCTGGGGGACAGTACATCAAAATGAGATAGAATTTCTGTTGCCTGTTATGTTTCAGATAGGATTTCTGAAACACAGGTTAGGGAGGTAGATGGTCTGCCAAATCACCTGTGCCTTTAGCAGTTTGAGATTTCAAACTGGGTTGCTTAGAATTCTAGGTGGAAATTTTCTATTAAAGATAGTAGCAGGGTTGGCCTATGGACTGTGGAAAATTCCTAAAGAGATGGGAGTAGCAGAGAGCACCTTACCTGACTCCTGAGAAATCTGTATGTGGGTCAAGAAGCAACAGTTAGAACCAGATATGGAACAACGGACTGGTCAAAACTGGGAAAGGAGTACATCAAGCTGCATATTGTCACCCTGCTTATTTAATTTATATGCAGAGTATATCATGTGAAATGCCAGGCTGGATGAATCACAAGCTGGAATTAAGACTGCCAAGAGAAATACCAACAACCTCAGATATGCAGATGACACCACCCTTATGGCAGAAAGGAAAGAGGAACGAAAGAGCCTCTTGATGAAGGTGAAACAGGAGAGTGAAAAGGCTGGCTTAAAACTCAACATTTTTTTTTTCATTTTATTTGTTTATTTTAATTGGAGGATAATTACTTTACAATATTGTAGTGGGTTTTGCCATACATTGACATGAATCAGCCATGGGTGTACATGTGTACCCCATCCTGAATCCTCCTCCCACCTCCCTCCCCATCCCATCCCTCTGGGTTATCCCAGTGCACCAGCCCTGAGCACCCTGTCTCATGCATCGAACCTGACTAAGATCATGGCATCCAGTCCCATCACTTCCTGGCAAGCAGATGAGGAGGAAGTGGAAACACTGACAGATTTTATTTTCTTGGGCTCTAAAATCACTGTGAATGGTGACTGCATCCACAAAATTAAAAGATACTTGCTCCTTGGAAGGAACGCTATGACAAACCTAGATAGAGTACTGAAAAGCAGAGACATCACTTTGCCAACAAAGGTGTGAACAGTCAAAGCTGTGATTTTTCCAGTAATCATGTACAGATGTGAGAGTTAGATCACAAGGAAGGCTGAGCACTGAAGAATTGGTGCTTTCAAATTTTGATGCTGGAGAAGACTCTTAAGAGTCCCTTGGAAGCAAGGAGATCAAACCAGTCAAAATCAACCTTAAATATTCATTGGAAGGACTGTGACTGAAGCAGAAGCTCCAATACTTTGGCCACCTGATGTGAAGAGCCAACTCACTGGAAAAGACTCTCATGCGGGAAAGGAGAAGAGGGCAACAGGGGCTAAAGGTGGTTGAATGGCATCATTGACTTAATGGACATGTGTTTGAGCAAACTCCAATAGATAGTGAAGGACAGGGAAGTTTGGTGTGCTGCAGTCCACGGGGTCACCAAGAGTTGGACAAGACTGAACAACTGAACAAGAACAACTACACCGTCTTTGTGGACTTACTGTCATTTGGTCCTTGTTTATGTTCTGTAACATGGACCAAGATGCTGTTCTAAGCCAAGGCTAGAGTATTTTATTTGACATAATTCTATTTACATAAGTATTTTTCTCTAGTTATCATCCCAAGTAAAATATAAGGCTTTTAAGATTCAGGACCAAGTATTTTGGAGTTAAGAGCATTGCTTGGCATCCATCAAATCAGGTTATAAAGATCACCATCTATTCAATGACTTGCAGGTGGCATTCCTCACTTAAATCCTAAAAGCCTAAGAATTCTCCTTGTTATGGGTTGATGATGTCCTCCCCAAAAGATATGTTGAAATTTTAACTCCTGGTACTGCAGAATGTGACCTCATTTGGAAATAGGGTCTTTATAGTGATGATCAAGTTAAACTGAGGTCATGAGGGTGGGTCCTAATCCATTATGACTGGTGTCTTTATAAAAACAGAAAACTGGAGATAGACAGGCAAAGTGACCACAGGAAGATGGAGGATTAGAGAGAGAGGCATCTACAAGCTAATGAACACCAAAGATTGCTGACAAACCAGCTAAAGCTAGGAAGAGGCAAGGAAGCCTCCTTCCCCTACAGACTGCAGAGAGAGCATGGCCCTGTTCACACGATTTCAGAATTCTAGCCTCCAGAAGTAAGAGAGAATAAATCTCTACCTTACGAAGACACCAGTTTATGGTACTCTGTTATGGTAGCCCTTGCAAACTAATACACTTGCTGGAGTTAGTTCTCTCCGAGCAGTTTTTAATTTTTTTATTTATGTTGTAAATGGAAACCTTTCTGGCCATTTATATTCATGGGTTTTCTCTTAAATGCTTGGGAAGGTTAGTCCTTTATGTCAGCATCCACAGATCTGCTTCTATTATCTCCTGCAAGATTCTCCCCCCTCTTCCCTTGCATCATAATAGCTTTCATATTTAAAATTTTTTCTTCCATCCATGTATTCAGCCATTCATATACATATATTATGTGCCTATAACCATACATTCATTGGATAAAAACCTACTATGTACCAAGTATTATGCTGAATGATGGGGATACAGAGATTAAAAAATTTCTTGACTTTAACGGCTTTCAGAGACAACTATAAGACACTGTAATAAGTGCTATTTATTTATTTATTCAACTAGCATTTGTTGAGCACTTTATGTGGCCAGGCTCTATGTGAATGGACAGAGTGGTAGAGGAGAGAAACATAGACCTTATTTCATGGGACTCACAGTTCAGTCCATGAGAAAAACGGAAGCATAAAAATACAGATTGGGGATCAAAAAGTTAGTGATAGTCATGGAAGGCTTCCTGGAATCAGTGACATGTGGGCTGAATCTCGAAGGGTGAATAAGAGGTGTCCAGGCAAAGGCAGAAGTAAAGAGAAAGCATTCTAGGTAGAGTGATTTGTAAGAAAGCGTGATACATTTGGAGAATTTCAGTTTATCTCTTTTCATGCTCAGGGCTAGAAAGAATATTTACTGGAAAGCCTAGTAAATGCTTGGGAAATTCTGGTTTTCACTCCTCTCTGTTTTCCTTGATATAGTTACAGTGGGTAAGGGAGCCTGGGAAACAGGCACAGTGGGCAGCCAAAGCCCCAGTGATAAATATGGTCTAAGCTCACTACAGTTCAAACTCACAGCCCCCAACACTCTAGCACACGTTTCATCAGCAGAGAGCCAAATGCCCAGCACACTCCCTTTCCATTCATCCCAAGGGGTGCTGAGCCTTGGTGAGAATCCCAACAGGCCCACAGCACAGAACGATGCAGGACTTCAAGTAGGCCCTCTGTCATGTCTGATCAGACCAGAAATTCATTTCAAACCTGGTTTGGAAGAGGGAAACAAAAGATAGAGCAATCTCCTCTGGAGAGATGTCTCTGGCTCAGTCTCCAGAATTTGATAACGTGAGGAATCAGGATAAGTAGCTAGCTATGGATGCAGGGTGTGATAAAATCCATCAGCACGGGGACACATAAACACACACACACACTGCGACAGGCAGCACCTGCTCTTTGCAAACCAAGGCTATTTTTATTCACACGGCAGCTTGTGCACTCTCCAGCCCTGAGGGGTGTCTACTTGAGGAGAAAGAGGGAGACCACGCACAAATATTCTCATATTTGATAACACAAAAATGATCTAAAGTTGTTTTTCAAGTGAGGTTCAAAGACCTCTTCAAGTAGAATGCACATTTTACTCTTTGATGTTTTGTTATCTCAGGGTGAGTTAAAGGATTATTATCAGACTGAAGTCTGAATAAATTTAAACCCTCCTATTAGGATTTATTTTGGCTTATTAAGTCCATCATTTGTTCTTGATTATCCATGATGTTCATTTATTGCTAGCACTTTTATCCCTGGAACACTATTTTTAAACACACTGGGATCTGAATAGCACTAATGAATTGCCCTGAATTCCTGAGTAATGGTCACCAAGCAGGAGACACACGTGCATTAGACTGATCTAGAACTTTGGATTCCAGCAAGTCAGGGACGGAACCTACTTCCACTTGTACTTTATAACTTTGGGCAAGTAACCCACTTTGAATGTCAATTTCTTTATTTGTAAAATGGGACAGCAACTGTGATGATAGCTTTCAGGATTTATTGGATGCTCATCATGTACTAGGAATGGACTTCCCAGGTGGCGCACTGGTAAAGAATCCACTTGTCAATGCAGGAGACACAAGAGATGCAGGTTTAATTCCTGGGCTGGGAAGGTCCCCTGGAGAAGGGAATGGCAACCCACTCCAGTATTCTTGCCTGGAGAGTCCCATGGACTGAGGAGCCTGGTGGGCTACAGTCCATAGGGTCACAAAGAGTTGATCATGACTGAGTGACACACACCTACACATACATACTATTGTAAGACCTTCACATTTACTAACTCATTAATCCTCATGGCGACCTAAGACGGACAGACTATGATTATGTCCCTTTATATATGGGTTAACTGAAGTAATGGGACCAAGGTCACACAGCTAGTCAGTAGAGATCCAGGATTCAATCCTAAGTGGTTTCCAGTTTTAACTGTGTTCTTACCTGCTGGCCTCTAGCTTGTGCAGGTGCTGGGAACACAACACCACATGATAGCTGTCATCACTATTATTATTTTCATAATATAATTTGTCTGACACAAGAGAGGCCAATAGGAAGAAAGGGTATTTAGTATTCTTTTTTTCCTTTTTGCCTATTCGTTGTTCCTTGAATTGACTGCTAATATACCCAAATCAGAGCAACTCTTTGGTATTCAATTGTGCTTGCTTTATTGCACATTTACAATAAATATAACAGTTTGGTTTCAGGTAGCTCAACATCCCCCAGGCCACAGAGAACTTTCTAGCAGCTCCCTGATCCTCAGAAAATATTACATATTTTCCAGTTAAAAAATAGGAACTTGAGACAACCTAATAATTAAGTTCTGAGCAAAACAGTAGAATCCATGTGACTTTCAAAAAAACCATGGGGAGGATTTCTACTCCATTTCACATGGAGGCCAACTGAGTTCCTAATTGTGGACTATCATTCATTCATACTAAATTACTAGAAAAATGCCATGCTCTGTGAACGCAGCTATATTTTCTTCCTTTCCCTTTCATTTTCCACTTAACTCTTATTCTTCACTCTCGGGGAGTAAGGAATACTTTTCTTATGGGTCGATATGCTTTCTTTGGGAAGGATAAAAGATTTCTCTCCGAGGTAACCGGTATCTTTTTAGCCAAATGCAAACAACTCAATTCATTTCTATCATGTTCAGGAGGTAGAGAGAAATAATAAAAACTTATTTCAATATTTTGGTGAGGGGACGTCCCTGGTGGTTCAGTAGTTAAAAATCCATCCTGCAATGCAGAGGATATAGGTTGGATCTTTTGTCAGGGAACTAAAATTCCACATGCTGCATAGCAACTAGCCCTGTGTGCCCCAACTAGAGTCTGTGTGCCCCAACAAAACATCTTGCACGGTGCACCGGAGGTCCCCCCATGTGGCACCTCAGACCCGACACAGCCAAATAAACAAATTAATTAAGAAAAAAATAGTTTGGTGAGAAAATCCTTTCGTATTGTAGTGAGGAGTATATTTGTTCACCTTCGACCTTTGGGGTCTCTTACTCTTGTTACCTGATTCCAGCTCTAGTGCATTTTGAGCACTGGAAAACTTATCCAGGGCCTACAACCAGGCCCTCTTATAAGGACCTTACATAAATTAACCCATTAATATGCACAGAACTCCACTGAGACAGGTATTATTTCATTCTTATCTTACAGACAAGGAAGCAAGGACAGAGAAGGGTTAAGTGACTCACTCAAGGGCACATAGTTGATAAGTGGCAGAATCAGGATTTGAACTTAGAAGCCTGGCTCTCGACCATACATTTTGACCTACTATATGAGTTTCTGGAGTCCACCTGTTTATGATACACACTGAACTCGAAGTCAAGAAGCATTCATTACATTTTCAGGCTTTTAGTTTGAGCTCTGCTAGCCACGACTACTTGGGCAAGTCGCCTTTGACCTGTCTTCCTTCGCAGATAAGACGAAAAAAGATTACATTCTGGGATTGTACAACCCCAGTCACTAACAGAAACTCATTTGCCAAATTTTTAGATTCTAGACGAGTCTGTCAACCAAACACCTTACCACTCTCTGGCTTTTTAGAGTGTGACGAATAAAACCCTGTGATTTCTTGGTGCTGACACTGACGGAGCCGACAGGGAAGTGATGAGGATTCAATGTCCACCAAGCTCTTCATGTGACGTGATGCCTCAGTCACCGGAAGTGAAAGAATCCAGCTTCCAGTAACTGGTTGGCAAAATTGTCCACAACACACAAGGACTCCCAATAATACCTGAAGAAGGTGGACTCGATCCATCAGCATTATCTGCCAAGGATCTGGGCATGAGAATTTGTACTGGAAACCCATCCCACGTATCACCGTTGCAACTGGCTTTTCAGGAAGAGAGAGTTCTTTGTGAACAAATAGGTGCATTTGATGTTCAGAAAACCCATCCATTTCAGAGACTGGTCTTTCCATAGGGAAGGATTTGGGGTTCCCAAATGCAATAAGAAGCAAATAATGAAACAATTATCTAATCGGCATATATGTCAGGACAGGTTTACACCACATTACCTATGCTCAGGGAATCTGACACATATAAGGATGAAAAGACGCAGGAAGATGTTGTGACCAAGTATATAAGATAGCAATACACCACCTGCCTGTGTATCAAGAAAGAGGAATACAATCCATGGACTCACTTTCTACACCTACATACACAGCTGCAGCACGGTCACGTGTGGTGAAAAGTAGTCCACATCTTACCCACCTTGTTCTGCACAACAACCCTCCTGAAGGAGTTAAGCATGCAGGGGTGAGCTGGAAAACAGCCCTTTTCTTTTCTAGATCAAGGGAGGGTCAATCCAGCCCACAGGTGGTTTTGCTTCACACCACCATGGGTCAGTTACATCGTCGGCCTCCATTAAATGAAAGATGAAGGGCGGGACATTGCCCATTTCCACAGAAGGCCTTTATAGGTGTGCCAAGGATGGGCTGTCAAAAGGCCTGTGGAAGCAGCAAGTAGGTAACATAGGAGAAATAGGAGAAAAATGGAAGCGCCCCGGGCCCCCAAACTGTCATCTTACTGTCTCCCCCCAGTTGCAAACAAATAGCCAACCATTAGTGCCAAAAAGAAAAAGCCATGAAATCTAACCTGACAGAGGGGAGCATCTTCGGCTCCATTATCAGCCTCTCCCCTACACTGTAATTTTGGCATCATTTTCCTCACAAAAAGAGCATTGATAAATGGTATCTGTCTAGTTGTGGTGGGTTTTACATCAATAAATACCTTGCTTATAACAGCTTCCTTCTGTGAATTTTCCATAGCTTGATGAAGCTTACCATTGTACAAGCTCTGGGCATTGCAATCTTTGATTTTGCCGCCTTGCTTGTCTGCAGAAGGAGTTGAGGCAGTTGAAGCATGGTCCCTGGCTGGGAGTGGAGTTAGGGCTGGAATGGGTGATAGACCACACACAGAGGTTTTTTTGATTCCAGGAAACTTCCCCAGCAAATGTATCAGTGATGCACAAGCTTCATTTTCTATTATTCTTAACTCAATTTCTCTAAAAGCATCCTGAATGCATTCGACAATGATCTACAGAGTCCACCCCCAAACACTTTTTGACTGAAATAAAAGAGAAATCCGTGTCTAGCATGTAGGGTTCTGCCAAGGCCAGAGTACACATCTTGTTTTTGTTTACTCCTTAAACCTCAAAACAGCTCGAGTGTCAGTTCCCAGACCAAGATTTCTCTGTGATATTGCTGTTTCTGTGTATTAAGCCAATCTTCCAATGACATCTGCACAGTAAGCAAGTATCTGGATGACGGATTAGATAGCGGGACCCTGAAAACCAACGCTTGGAGTATCTCACAGGGCAAAAGAGGAAGAGGTGGCTTAAATTAAGATGAAATAAAGAGAAATATTCAGTATCTTGTATTTACATGACCCTAAGTTACACAGAATTCAGAGAAATTAGGAAAACTGTATAATCCAAGAGCTCTTGACCCTGGGTTTACAGCTGAAGGAAATGGCAGGGCATTAGTGATCCATCTGTTTTTCAGAGTTGTCTACCATTGCCTGAAGATGCAACACAAATACATTGCTCTATGTTCTTGGGTCCTCTCTTGCATCTCCTGAATCATGGTACCTTGGAGAAGATAGGGAAATTACAGAAAAATGATCAAGTTCAAGTTCCTGTGTTACCCACGGGGACAGTGATCCGACAAAGCTGGTAGTAAATAATCTGACCTATTTTAAATAGTTGGAATAGTTGTTACTGTATTACATTGTTATGTCAGTTTCCTGTTAATTGAGAGCAACCAGAAATACTCTAGTAACACATTACTGACCAGGGAACTTGTTCAGAAACTAATGCCTGTGGCTGGTGATCTGTTA
Source organism: Dama dama (assembly GCF_033118175.1). NCBI lineage: Eukaryota > Metazoa > Chordata > Mammalia > Artiodactyla > Cervidae > Dama > Dama dama. The sequence continues at coordinate 34,491,162 of NC_083709.1, forward strand.
TGTGAGCACTGAAATGTCTCAAGTCAACAGCATATGTCTTTAGTCAATAATGTAGACAAGGAAATGGCAACCCACTTCAGTATTTTTGCCTGGAGAATCCCATGGACAGTGGAGCCTGATGGGCTACATTCCGTTGGGTCGCAAAGAGTCAGACATGACTGAGCGACTAACAGTTATTCAATAATGAGATAAGACAGGGGAATCAAGCACTTTCAGGCTCATCCAGAAGACTGAAAGGGACAGAAGGGAAGACATAAAGCTGCCCAAATGGCTTCTGAAGTACCTGGATTAGGACTTTAAGGGCAATATCGAAGTAGTATATCAGTAATATGTTTGTTTGACTAGAATTTTAGAGAAAATACTTTGATATCTATAAGAATGAGACTCAGTGAGCTCCGTGGTCACCTTCTCTGGGTCACCCTCCCCAATCTGGATTAGATGACCCTTCTCAGTGTTCCCGAGGACAGTCTTCACACCTTTGCTATGGCTGTTATGACTGTGCATTGTCATGATCCTATGCATGCATTTGTGTACTGGCCTCCCAGTTAGCTTCCCAAGTGGCTCAGTGGTAAAGAATCCACCCGCCAATGCAGGAGCTGCAGGAGATGTGGGTTCGATTCCTAGGTCAGGAAGATCTCCTAAAGGAGGGCATGGCAAAACACTCTAGAACCCCATGGACAGAGGAGCCTTGTGGGCTACGGTCCACAGGGTCGCAAGAGTTGGACATGACTGAAGCAACTTGGCTTGCACAGACACAGGGAGCAAAAGACTTGAAAGAACTGGGGTCCTGGCACGAGTGGTTGAGAAAGGTCATTAGGGAATTTTGGTGCTAAGAGGGCAAGGTGATTAGGATTAAGTCTCTGGGGGAGAGAAGGAAGAGGTACTAGGAAAGAGATGCAGAGAAGACAGTGGCACAGAAAAGGAGACGGGGACCCAGGGTTGTACAGAGGACACTGGGGAAAGAGAAGTATGTGTGTTTGTAAGAGAGTAAGGGTGTTGGCAATTTACAAGACAAATAGGCCATAAGTTAAGCATAAGCTAAGCCAGTGGCTGTTCCTGTGGCACAGCAAAGATGCAAAAGCTCCAAGGGAGCCACTGATGTCTCCCAGATTCATATGTCCAGGCTGAATCTCTCTGGATGACTTAGTATTTCTTTGTAAAAGTGTTTTCTTAGGAACTGAGTGCTTTACCTAATGACTTAGTGCTGGGTTTTAAGACACTCACTTTAGGTCTACTTGATCTTTCTTTTAACATGGTTCATTTCCTGTATGTCCTGAGACATGTGTGCTTGAAAGAATTTTTCACTATCCCTTAAGCGCTAGCTTTTACCAACAGTCTAGTTCTACCCTTGGCAACCGAGACTCTGAGATGAAAGCTATCTGTTGCAGATAAAGAAAGATGGGACTGTAAATTTGCCTGTGATCTTCACTATGCTTTAATCTATTCAATACTATGGGGTGAGGAGGACTGGTTCTCTTCACCATGTCAACTTTCGTGCCTGGAGCTTAATGCCTAGAATAAGACAGGGGATGGTTAGATAAAGCGATGGGAGGAAGGCAAGGATGGAGGGCCTGGATGGGGAAATGAAGGGAGGAATGGGGGATGTAAACATCATTAACAGAGGCAAAGACTGAATCACAGCTCTTTTGTAACAACTTCGGAACTAAATTTTGCTCCAATATGAACCTGCCACCAGCTAGTTACATGATCCTTCTAAAGACCCAGTTTCCCCAGCTGTAAAGTCAGGACAGGAATAGTAAATCCTCATAAAACTGTGGGGAAAATTAAACAAAATAATGTATATAAAGTGACGAACACAGTGCCTGACAAACTGCAAACTCCCAATAAGTGGAAGCTATTAGGGCAACCCTACCTTGCTCAAAGATGGCCTGTGAAGATTAACAAGGATGTGGGGGCAAGATGTCCTTAACTTCTCTGTACCCTGGACTGGATTTTACTTCTTTCCTTCTCTCTCCCACAAGTATTTGAGGAGACAGCTGGGTGGAAACAACACTATTTACCTAAACTCTCTGATTTCTCCCTGACTTCTCACAGGCTTTTGTGACCGCCAGGACACAGCTGCTCATTTCCAGGACTCACACCTCACTTGCCCACGGGCCTTACTTCCTTCAGTCATGTCACACAGGATATTAACTTTTTAGGGACATTTGGACTCTGCCTCCTCCACTCCCACTTCATCAGCTCATTGCTGTTCTTACAGAACACATCTTAATGGATTAGGTGTTAAAATAAAGTGGAATATCCCAATAATTGCTACCTTTTGCAGGAGCAGTAGAAACCATGAGAACCAGCTGTTGTGTTTTCTGTTCTAGATAATGACCAAGAGATGGGGCGAGGGCTGTACCAAAAGATGCCTTAAAGCCTGGCTCTATCCATACCCTCTACCTTACTCTGCTCCCATACTAGCTGGTTTAATGTAGGAATAAACTGCAATGGCTATGAAATAAACATGAAGGTCTTTTTATATCATATGCTTTCCCAAATAGGGAACTAAGAGGGATGGCAAACCCTTATTTTTTGAGCATCTATTTTATGAGGTAAGAATTAGCTGAGGGTTTTACAAGCGTGACCATCCTCACAACTCCTCCCCACTCTGGTTCAGACAATTATATCTGCTTTACAGCTGAGGACAATGGAGTCTTGGAGAGGTTAAAGGAGCTGACCTAAGGCCACAGAGCAAATAAGGGAGCCAACATCTATCTGACCTCAAAACTCATGATTTCTCCCTATCCCTGGTAGGGAATATTTAACTCTGGCACTGCCAAGTCTCCTATGGTTCTTATCCGGAAGTCGTCCCAAGTACTCTCAAGATTTCTATAAGGAAAAATATGGTGTCTGATAAAAAAAAAAGAAGTCATGCTAAGATGATAATAAGTTACCAGAGGCACATACCATCACAGCAAACCATGGCTTTGTTATTTAACACCACTGCTGAAAAGTGGAATAAGGGTCAATTCTATGTGACCTGGGTAAAGGGTCCATTGTGGCTCTTTGAATGACGTGAGCAGTGACCTATGATGGGCCAGAAAGGTAGTTGTGTCTACCACTTGGGAATCAGAGTTGACAGCAGTAAGTGACAGAGAATGCACCACCTTCCAAGGTTCTAATATACAGCCAATCGCTTGTGTCTGTGTGTGTCTAGGCCCCATGGATAGTGATTCCACTAGTAAAACTAGAAGCCCTACTCAATACTCTGTAAGGGCCTGCATGGGAATAGAATCTAAAAAAAAGAGTGGATATAAGTATAACTGATTCCCTTTGCAGTACACCTGGTACTGACACAACACTGTCAGTTAAAAATAAAATTTAAAAAGAATACTTTCAAACGTCAAAAAAAAAAACCAAACAAAAAAACAAAACCCAACCCCTTCCAACAACAACAAAAAAACCCTAGAAGCCTCATGAAAAAGCAATGAGCATTTGGTGTGACTGGGATCTGTGTTAAACCAGTGACAATCATTCTAGGCTTTTCTGTGTCACTAACACAAACACCAATCAAAATTCCTTGTAGTCCTGGCAGAGATAATTAGGCATGGTGATGAAGAAAAAAAAAAAAAAAAAAAGAATACTAATTCACCACAGGAAAAGTAGTATGTTAGCAGGACTCTGCTTTGGACAGATCTTCTGTGATTGTGGCAGACAACCCAAGAACTTCCTGACCTTGGACTGGCGCCATGATGGGAATACTATTTCCAGAGTAACAAACTGTTTCCGAATGGTATCCTCCAGATTTACTGGGTACACATCAGAGCGTTCTCTTTTTCACGCCCTCATTGTTTATTCTTGCGTGTGAAGGCATTAACCCTGCAGCCATCTGTGCTCAGTTGCCTATGACTCTAGGTGACCTCAAGGACTGTAGCCCGCCAGATTCCTTCGTTGATGGAATGTTCCAGGCAAGAATACTGGGTCAGGTTGCCATTTCCTCCTCCAGGGGATCTTCCCAACCCAGGGACCGAACCTGCACCTCCCGTGGCACCTGCACTCACAGGCGGATTCTTTACTGCTGAGGCACCTGGGGAGCCCGTCAATTCCTCATTTTTACGTCTAAATGTCTCATTTTCTCTATCTCTTTCTCCAGTCTTTTCCCTACTTCTTTGTTTTCCCAGTTTAAGAAACATAGCAACAGAGCAGATTTCTAACTCTAAGGTCATAGAAAAGCTCTTCATCTCAAATTGCGTGAGGCCTTCTTTCAAAATTTCCAAAGAAGGCATTGGGTACACTTAGGCAGCAATAATTCTCATTTCAAAGCTTTGGCTGAATCGTTGCTTGCCTTTAAATTGTTACTTCAGGATGTTAGAAACACTGGATTATAGAGGAAGGCAGAAAAAAAAATAATAGAAAAGATTTGCTCTGAGAGTCTCCACTCTTCTGCTGATTGATTTGTAAGCTGGAAGGTTTGTGAACTGTAAAACTCCCATGTTTCATCACCACATCCACAGCAGAAAGCTATGTGGTGGTGATATTTCCATCCCCATGGTACTTATGAGCAATGGGATGGATGACTGGTTCAAATAGGTCAGCTCTTAAAGCAGTGAAGAACGCAGGCACTAGTTTAGTTTAATAACTATCTTTAGAAGGGTAGCACTTAAAGTACCCAAGATGAAAAAAATGTAATGGCTTCTCCAGGACCATTCCTCAAACTCTGGCTGTACCTGCTTCAGGGAACAAAGTGGGTTTGTTCATCCCTGTTTCCCCAGCACAATGCCCAGCACAAAGTAGGCAATCAATAAATATTTGTTTAGTGCACGTTGAATGAAGAGAAGTTCTAGTTACAAAGCACTACAGTAAAGAGCGCTATAAAATTCTAAATCCAGGGATGAAGAACATTTTGTATTCTTTTACATATGGACAAGCAACATTAAGGAATTCTACAAGTGAGTGAGTGAGTGAGTGAAAGTCTCTCAGTCATGTCTGACTCTTTGCAACCCCATGGACAGTAGTGCACCAATCTGCTTGTGCCCATGGAATTCTCCAGGAAAGAATACTGGTGTGGATTGCCATGCCCTTCTCCAGGGGATTGAACCTGGGTCTCCTGAATTGTAGGCAGATTCTTTACCGTCTGAGCCACCAGGGAAGCCCTAAGGAATTCTACAAACATTCATTTCAGTGTTTCACCATCCTTGCTGCCTGAATGCTCTCAGCTACATTTTTCTTACGGAAATCCAATTCTTGTTTCCCAGTAGACTTCTTATGGCTCCTTCATTTATAGTTAAAGCCAGTTCCTGTCTTGCGACTAATAGAGGTGCTTTGTCTTGGGGACTTAATGTAATTTTCCTAATACAATTCGCTTTTTCTTTCTTTCTTGAAAAGCTTCAGTTCTGTGGATAATTATCATAACCCTCAAGGAACCACAGAATGTCAGAACTGGAAGGGCCTCAAGGATCAGCTGGCTGTACCTCTCGTTCTCTCTTTTGGGGACACCCTTCCTTAAGGCTTTATTCTCCTGCCAGGTAGACAGGCTGAGCCCACATCACACTGGGTTGAATGTGGAGGATACAAAATGCTAACACACCTAGGACAAGAGGTCTTTATTACTTTTGATGAAAATAAAATGATGCAGAGCACACTACTTATTTAAGATACTGAGTGAGAAAAAGAGCAGATGACTATTAGATAATAAAAGCTAGCCACTGTTACTACTTTAGCTCTGTTGGATGAAGAGCCAGAGCCATCTTTCTCCAAGCAAATCTGTCTTGTCTCCCTCCCATTTCACTCTCCTTAATGGCTCTCTGCTGCCTGTATGACATAGAAGTCTAAACAACTTAGCATATAGGGCTATCCTGGAGCTGGCCCCTGCCCACTCTGTAACACTAACTTCCAATTCTTGTTCTTTCCTTTGTGTCCATGATTTTCTTTCTGCCTGTAACATCTCTCCCCTCTCTTCTTCACCTGGGTAGCTCTTGCTTATGTGTTATGATTCAGCATGGGCAATGCCTCCTCCAGGAAGCCTTCCCTTCAGCCTCTTGCACCTACAGAACCCTGTGTTTGCCCCATCACAGCAGTTACTGTTTTGAAATCTTCCTCCAATAACTGGTAACTCCTTCAGAAGAGATTTGGGTCTTCTAGTCATTTCTGAGGACCAAATACAAGCAGACTGCTATGCATGAAGATACCTAGTGCATTTTTTTTGTTTTACTGAATTGAGATGTGAAATGCTTTCTGCCATATTTTTTTAGGCAGAAGGTTAATTTCAGTCAATGGTTTGTATAAGGATTTTGCCAGAGTCCAGGCAGAATTATGTGGTCTAAAAGGCTGTGCAACCACACTGATGTTAAGAAACCAGGAACGCTTCCCTCTCCTGTCTTAACTGAATGGATTTTTCCTAAGGCTGAGGTTCTATCTTTATGGAATTAGCCATTTGTGCTTTTTGGTGACAAGATGAGAAGGTAGATCCATTCCCTTGATTTTTACCCCATATTCATGCAAAAACTACATCTATTCTTATAGAATAACTTCTAGTACCAGCAAAGCTCATTTCACAAAGGTTTGCTGCTGATATCACAGGGGATGCGTAACCAGAGAGAGGGCTCTCATTAGGAAAAATGAAGATTTACGCCCCAAGGCAAGCATACATGGGATGCTTACCCTTGCTGATCTCAAAGTGCTGCTGGGGACAAATCTGATCACTAAGCCAACACATTCCTGGGTAGGGAAGTAGCAGAGACTGCCACTGGGCCAATCAGGCTCAACTGCTAAGAAACAGGTCTTGGCAGATTCTTCTGTTGTAACTTGTCCATCAATGGAAGAAAAGAGAGAGACAGTATAATCATACATCTGGATTTACCAAAGAGGATGACAATAGTAATAGTATTAGCTCTCTAAAGGCGCCTAAATATGGCCTCCAAATCTGGACTCAATTTCTGTGGACGCCAGTGAGCTTTGGTGTGCTTTTGCTGTAAGTACTTAAAAGTTAGTATGGACACAGCCAAAAGGCAGCATATGGAAACTTTGGGAACTCAGCAGAAGATAAACCAATACTTGGAGAGCATGTGGAAGCAGAAACCTTTAAGGCAAGTTGTCTAAGGGGACAGTCCCTGTAAAGCTTTGAAAGTTCCATGATGTAAATTATAACGTGGTTGTGGCAACACCTTCTGCTATAGCCATTTCAGGCTAACGTAAAAGAAAATTAGACATTGGAAATCATTTGCGGCTCATCCGTGTGGATTTTGTTAGTGCGCAATAAAATAGGCATTCTCAAGTTTGCTTTTAAAGGGGAGACTCTGTGACCTTGAAGATGATTTTTCTTAACTTTCTCATTTCAGTTTAGGATCCTTAAACTTCTTTCATGGTTCTTGCCAATCCTCAGAACCACCCTAGGTCTGAGAAAAGGGAATGGGGTTGGGGTGGGGGACAGAAACCAAGTACTGTTCCTGGAATTATGAGCTTTTTTCCCCTCTTCACTGTTTATCTATTCCACACCACTCAGCTGTTCTCTGTTGCAGAGAAATAAAAGTTTAGTTTAAAAAGTATGTTAGAACAAAGCTGCAGAAATTGCCTGGAATTTCCTTCATTTTCAGCCATCTGGCTTTCATTGTGGACGTCTCCCCCCTCCTCCACGTACGTTTACCAAATCTTTTCAACACACGCTGGCTGAGCTATCAAATGCTTATAATTAATAACAGTCAGACTACTTTTTTTTTTTTTTTCTTTTAAGGGAGTGCTTTCTGCCTTTCTTTGGGCTGCTTATGTCATAGCTATTATAAACTGGGGAGATGGTCAGTAGAGCTTAATTATTAAGACAACTGAATAAGAAAGTAAAGCACATCAAACTTGAGGTGAAGTCCTGAAGGCAAACTAAAAATATTTCTTAATAAAAACGAAAGGGAAAGAGAAGATTAATTTTTCTGAGTGCCTACTATGATCCTAGTTTAGAGATGAAGAATTTGAGAACCCAAAAAGATATATGACCTCTTGAAGGTCACATAGCTAACCATGACATAGCAGGATTTGAACAGAGGTCTTAATCTACCTGTGGGGTTTTATTTTGGTGGTCTTAGGGATGGAGAAGATGTTTGGTACGTGTTATTAAGGAAAAATCAAGTTGCCAAACAATACATGTAATATGATCGCATTTACAAAGGGAAAAGAATCTTATATATTTGTATATGTTCATGTATGTATACAAATGCATAGAAAAAGGTCTGGAAAGGTACCAAACCATGAACAGTGATGATCTCTGGGGAGAAGAAGGGTGTGGTGCTGCAGAGCATGGTGGTGAAAGGGCAGCATGTGCCTTTATTTCTAGATTACTTCTGTAGTGTTTGATGGTCAAAGAATGAGAATATTCATGAAATACTTATATAATTCGAATACTTAGCTTTTTAATTAGGAACAGGGGGCAGATGTCTTTCCTAAAGACTGATCTTGGTTCCTGTTTGCATATTTCTCCCTTAAGCAGGTCTAACCTATCAGAGAAGGTGGGCAGGGTTGCGGGTGGTGGTGGTGGACTATGGCCTTCTAGACACACACTACTGACAGGATGGTAAAGACATCTAAAATAATTTTTATTCCTTGTATTGATACCTTCCTTGCTACCAACTTGGATGCAAAATTCTCACAGGTGTCAGCTCACAGGCAAAAATGGTCCTAATTTCTTCCGGCCAATTGTAGGCCAGGTTGTTAAGGAGTTAATACCAGTCCATGCTGTACTATCTTCTAATTCTCCTGACAATCACACCCCTCCCTGGGTAATGCTAACCATGCACTCAAACTCCATCGTGTCCACTCTCTCCTCTGATAAAGCTTATCTTCATATTCTTAACTTTGGGGATATTTTGCCATACATAGCTGCTACCCTAAAGGGTTACTTATACTAAGGTTATTTATGTTTTAAGTTGTAAAGCCTTAAACATAAAGAAGAGACTAATAATAGCATTTTTAGCACTACCTGGTGGGTGGGAGAGACAGGATAGGAGGGATAGAGAGGAGAGAGTGCAATGGGGTCCAGCTATTATCAGGATCTAAGCATTACTATGGGCTTTCCGGGGGCTCAGTGATAAAGAATCCACCTGTAGTGCAAGAGACATGGGTCCAATCCCTGGGTCAGGAAGATCCCTGGGAGAAAGAAATGGTAACCCCCTCTAGTATTCTTCCCTGGGAAGTCCCATGGACAGAGGCGCCTGGCAGGCTACTGTCCATGGGGAAGCAAAAGAGCTGAACATGACATAGCAACTAAACAACAACAAATTTTTACTGTGTAAAAATTTAGTCCTAATCCTTATACTAATTTATTCAATAAGCACTTTTTTTTAATGTGAACCATCTTCAAAGTCTCTATTGAATTTATTACAATATTGTTTCTATTTTATGTCTTGGTTCCTTGTTCGCCAGGCAAGTGAAATCTTAGCTTTCTGACCAGGGATTGAAAATGTACTCCTTGCATTGGAAGGCGATCTCAACCACTGGACTTCCAGGGAAGTCCCGTCAATAAGCACTTAATATGCATCTACTATATGTCAGACATTATTCTAGGTTCTAGAAACTGTACCTTCTAGGTTCTAGAAAAGTGAATACAAAGGAGGATTAAAACATGTTGCTGATAGCAAGGACTTTAAAATCTAGTCCTCTTCCATACAGATGGCCAAGAGGCACATAAAAAGATGCCCAATATCACTAATTATTAGAGAAAGGGAATGAAAACTACAGTGATGTACATTTCACACCACTCAGAATAACCACCATTAAAATGTCTGCAATAATTAGTGATGAAGGAGGTGTGGAAAAAAGGGAACACTTCTGTATTGTTGGTGGGAATATAAACTTGTATGACTACTACAGAATGCAGTATGGAGGTTCCTTTAAAAATTAAAAATAGAACTACCATATCATCCAGCAATCCTATTCCTGGCCATGTATCTACAGAAAACTCTAATTCAAAAATATACATGCACCCCAATATTCATAGCAGCACTATTTACAATAGCTAGGACATGGAAGCAACCTAAAATGTCCTTCAACAGATGAATAGATAAAGAATATGTGGTATACAAATATGATAGAATATTGTTCAGCTGTGAAATGATGCCATTTGCAGTATCATGAATAGACTGGGAAATTATCATACTAAGTTAACTAAGTCAGATAGAGAAAGACAAATACCATATGATAACACTTATGTGTGGTAGCTAAAAAATGATACAGATGAGCTTATTTACAAAACAGAAATAGACTCACAGACATAGGAAACAAGCGTATGGTTACCAAAGGGGAAAGGGTGGGCAGAGATAAATTGGGAATTTGGGATTAATATATACAATGACACCACCCTATGGCAGAAAGCCAAGAGGAACTAAAGAGCTTCTTGATGAAGGTGAAAGAGGAGAGTGAAAAAACTGGCTTAAAACTCAACATTCAAAAAACGAAGATCATGGCATCCGGTCATATCATGGGGAAACAATGGAAACAGTAACAAACTTTATCTTTTTGGGCTCCAAAATCACTGCAAATGGTGACTGCAGCCATGAAACTAAAAGATGCTTGCTCCTTGCTAGAAAAGCTATGACCAGCCTAGACAGCATATTAAAAAGAAGAGACATCACTTTGCTGACAAAGATCCATGTAGTCAAAGCTATGGTTTTTCCAATAATCATGTATGGATGTGAGAGTTGGACCATAAAGAAAGCTTAGCACCAAAGAATTGATGCTTTTAAACTGTGGTGTTACAGAAGACTCTTGAGAAATCAAACTAATCAATCCTAAAGGAAATCAACCCTGAGTACTCATTGGAAGGACCGATGCTGAAGCTGAAGTTCCAACGCTTTGGCCACCTGATGCGAAGAGCTGACTCATTAGAAAAATCCCTGATGGTGGGAAAGATTGAAGGCAAGAGGAGACAGGGATGACAGAGCATAAGATCGTTGGATGGTATCACTGAGTCAGTGGACATGAGTTTTAGCAAGTTCCAGGAGATGGTGAAGGACAGGGAAGTCTGGCATGCTGCAGTCGCAAAGAATTGGACATTCCTGAGTGACTGAACAACAACTACTATACAGAAAATAGAGATGTACAATACTGTACATAAAATAGATAAACAACAAGGACCTACTGTATAGCACAGGGAACTATGCTCAAATCTTATAATAACATATAGAAAAGAACATATATATATATAAAATAACTGAATCATTTTGCTATACACTTGAAGCTAACATAACATTGTAAATTAACTGCTGCTAAGTCATGTCAGTCGTGTCCAACTCTGTGTGACCCCACAGACGGCATCCTATCAGGTTCCCGTCCCTGGGATTCTCCAGGCAAGAATACTGGAGTGGGCTGCCATTTCCTTCTCCAGAGCATGAAAGTGAAAAGTGAAAGTGAAGTTGCTCAGTCATGTCTGACTCTTAGTGACCCCATGGACTGCAGCCTACCAGGCTCCTCCGTCCATGGGATTTTCCAGGCAAGAGTACTGGAGTGGGGTGCCATTGACTACACTTCAATAAAAAATTAAATTTGCATTGAAAAAAAAAAAAAAAACCCTAGTCCTCTCCAATAGACAGCTACTATTTTTTTAAGTGAGCTTTCTTGGTAGCTCAGCAGTAAAGAATTCTGCCTGCCAATGTAGGAAAAACATTGGGATCTTCCCTGGGTCAGGAAGATCCCCTTCAAAAGGCAATGACTTTTGAAGAATACTGACTCCAATATTCTTGCCTGCGAAATCCCATGGACTGAGGAACCCGACAGGCTACAATCCATGGGGTCGAAAAAGAGCTGGACGTGACTTAGCGACTTAACAATTTTTTAAGTGTCCTCCAGGCAGTCTGTGCACATGTGCGCACATACAAATTGGAGCAATCGGAATACCTCCTACTTGAGAACACAGTCAGGCATGAGAATTTATTTGCCTCAACCTAGTGAAAGTTGGAAATGTACTTCTGATACCAGCTCTAATCACACAGAGGAAATCAGATGGCGAGTTTCATCTCAGAGAGACAGCCCAGATGGGACATGCCTCCTAGGCCTTTGGTATTCTCTGTGTGATCAGATAACTCCGACCATACACGAGAAGAAAAGTGGCTTCCTACCTGGTGCTCAATAAGACAAATAACTTCCTAGAAAAGCTACTTCTCTTAACCAGCACCACCTCTAAGAGTCATAAGCCCAATGACCAAGACTTGAACATCACTTCTGTATATCCCACCAAAAATGCTATGGATTTTTCTATTTTGAATACATGGACATCAGCATGAGTCAAGAGCCTAAAAGACAGGGTATAAACACTTGGAGCCCATCAGGGAATACCTCAAACTGTGCAGGGAATGCTGATCCATGCAGACGAAGAATTGTGAATCAATGATTTAAATTAGTCCCAAATGAATAGAAGGTGCTTGGGAAAACAACACACTGCTACACCCCTACTAAACACATTTTCACATACATCTGACATAAACATTCAGCAGGAGAGGTTTTTTGTTCCTCATGTCAGACTGAAATATTCCACAGGAGATACACCTCTACACAGTTCTTATTTTAAGATGAAACTCTGCTTTGGCTCTTGGACAGGAGGTGAAGAGAGCGAGTCATATCAGGCCATTCTGGCCCCCTTTGTTGTTTTAACTAGCATCATTCCACAAAAGCTCAGCTGTGTACAGTTGGCCGAAGAAAACCCTGGCCGTGCCCAGTAAGACGTTCTGCCCTTCAGTCTGATGGTTTGCTGGTGGAAATTAAAGCCCTGGGTTGAACTGGAGCAAATGAAACAATGTTAAGCCCAACAAAAGTCTTTGTTTTCCAGTCAGTAAAAAAAAGGTCATAGAGTAAAGTAAGCTTATCTAATTTAACTGTAGTCTGTACTTGGAGGATGGGAAGTAACATCTTGTGTCCTATTTCTTCTGCTGTCCCAGGAAGGCAGGGGTTTAGTGGCTGAAAATCCCAGAAGATTTTCAGTTTGTCCCAGGTACTGACTTCTTGGGCTTGCCTCAGGTCATCACAGAATTTGGATGTCATCACACCACTGGGATGTGGTTAGAAAGACCCTCATGCTTGTTTTTAAAGTGTTGGTAAACAAGCAGAATAGCACTGATATCGATTATCAGCACAAGAACCATGGAGAACCATGGGATTATTTGAACAGGACCGTGACCTCAGATCATTTTGTATAGCTAGCTCATTTTGCAGATGTGGACACAGAAGGGGCAGGCATCTTGCTCAATGCCACACAGCTAGTGGGTGGCAGAGCTAAAACGAGAACCAGAGCTTCCTGATCTGGTAGCCAAGGCCCCCAGAGGCCGTTCTTCCTATATCCCTTCTGCTTCTTCCTATATAGGAGGCTGTAGTCAAATAGAGGGGGTCTGGACTTCTTGCCCATGCAGTTAGGTCTTGGGTCCACTGATAAACAGTGAGGTCAGGACACAGAAGTGGGCAGGCATAGAAAAAGAGTTTTCTCAGAATTCCATGCACTGGATCTAGGCTTTTTGTGACCCAGCCCTTGACTCTATTTTACCAGCTGCTGTTCTCGTGGGTGAGGTGCTGCTCCAAGCAGTGGCTGGCTGATTTTCTGATTGCCTTAGAGGATATGGCATTAATGGTCCCCTTCACTTCTGCACTTAAAGAGGGATCAATAGACAGAACAACTTTTCAGATCAACAGACAGAGCAACTCTGGCGATGAGTAGGAGAGTGTCACTGTGGGATTGTGTGCCCTGAAATAATCTGACGAGGCCTGCAACCTGTATCTTCTAAATCCCAAAGAAAGGCATCTAATTGACTGAGAAGTAAGATAAGCAGTATTAGCTTGACCAGAAACCTATCATTAATTCCTAGAGGCAACACATTGCTTCTTGTGTGATACTCTGTTGAAACACAAGAAATATCCTTCAGTAATAACAACCTCCTTCTCATCTAGGATTTGATCGGGGAACATTCCTCATCCCATCAGCAGACTTGCAAGACTGGCTTTGGTTCTTTAAATGTCTCCCCTTGGAAACCAGAATCATAGATGAGATGGTTGAGCTTCTAACAGAGACTGGCTCTCAACAAGTATCTGAAGGCGAGTCTCCCAAGACACCATAAACTTGTGTGGACTGAAGCAGTGACTGCACTGATGAACTAAAACTCAAGGTTGGTTAATAATGAGACCCAGGCAGGGCTGAACAATGAAATGCTCGAATTGATTTTCTGCGTGTGAAATGACACACTCCAGAGCATGCTATAATGAATCTTCATGCTGTGTGCAGAGGGATTTCATGGTGGCTCAGTGATACCACCCAGATCCTTCAGTTCCTGCAACCCACAAGCCCATCTGTTATGAGGGTGGGAAGGCTTGGGACACAGGCTGAGAGGTGGCAAAGACCCTGCCTCCTGTGGTCAGTTCACATTCCCCTGGGGAGAAAGCATCAGTGGGGCCCGGGCACATTCCGGCCACACCACAGGGCTTTTCCTCTGTGCACGGAGCCTTCTGGACCCTGAGCATGATCACTGGGCTAGAATTCCAAAGCCCTGGTTTCAATTAACTTTAAGTGGATTTGACTAAGAGTTTGAACTGATGCTAATTGGTTTTCAAAACACTGGGTAACAATAAGCGTTCTGATCCTGCCCACGGACAGACACACAAGCCCCGTTCTGATCACGCTCCTGGGCAGCAGGGCGGCTGGCGCACCCCTTACCTTGCTGGGCAGGGATCCAAACTGCAGGATTTCAGAAGCTGGGGGGGCCGCCGGCTGGTCACGCACAGGTTCTCGTCCGCGGGTTCCCGGGTTTGTTTGTTCAGGCAGCTCACCACAGCCTCCTGGACACCTGTGTACAGATGACACCATCAAGGCCAGAGCAGGCGTGCGGGGGCTGAGCAAGTGTAGACAGGCAGCTGGTGGGAGGTCTCTGAGACTGGGAGGACTAGCCGCGTGTCGGGCAGTTGAAAGCTTGGGACTGCCCATCTCGTCAGGTATCAGTCTATCTGGAGAAAGCACTCAGGAGTTTGTGCCCCTTAAGGAGGGCAGCTCCCCCATGGGGGCGAGGCTGCTACCAGGACTGCTGAAATGCTTGAAAAACTACCACCCAGTTATGCAGCTGCCCATGCTGAAACAGGATAATTTAAAGCAGAAGGAGAGCAGGGTGACCAAAATAATGACCCCAAGACTTCACACATTGTATTTTAATCAACAGGAGATGACTGTACTTGGAAGGCAGGCCCAGAGCCACATTGGAATAGCCAGCATTCTGTAAACTGCTATGCTTCTGGGGCCTTGCATCCAGCGCTTTTCTGGTTTCCTATTGATTTTGGTTCATTTCTTTAGTGACCTAGAGCTGTTTGGGGGGCTTCCCTGGTGGCTCAGATGGCAAAGAATCTGCCTGCCTTGCAGCAGACCTGAGTTCCATCCCTGAGTCAGGAAGATCCCCCAGAGGAGGGGACACGGCAACCCACTCCAATATTCTTGCCTGGAGGATCCCATGGACACAGGAGCCTGGTGGGCTACTGTTCACATGGACACAAAGAGTTGGACATGACTAAGCAACTAACACAGGGCCACTTGGGAAGTTGGAGCGGAGAGAGAGAACAAGACATCTAATGATGGCATTCATGGAAGACAATGTTCCTACCACTATCCACACACCCCTGACCACAGAGCTAGTAAAATAGGAGTTTGAGGAGTGACTGGCATACAGTCAATTGGTGGGTTTTCATGGGGCAGGGACACATGTAACCTGGTAATACAGTGTCAAGACATTTCACCCTGCTTCCCACAGTCATGACAGCAATAGGAAAAATTCATAGAGTGCACATTATTAGTTAAGTATTGAGGCAGGGAGCTTGACATGCCCCATTTAATCTTCTCAATAACTCCACAAGACTCTACTTTATCCCCATTTTACAGATAAGGAA
Source organism: Dama dama (assembly GCF_033118175.1). Classification (NCBI taxonomy): domain Eukaryota; kingdom Metazoa; phylum Chordata; class Mammalia; order Artiodactyla; family Cervidae; genus Dama; species Dama dama. The sequence goes on from NC_083709.1 coordinate 34,506,993, forward strand.
ACTGAGACTGAGAAGGGTGAAAAGACTTGCTAAGCTTACAGTTGATAGACAATGAAGCGGCACTGGCTGTGCTTTAGCACTGGAGCTTTAATGATTGAAAATATTGACATTTAAAAATACTATGAGGCTGTTATATCTGCTGGAGATCTTCAGGAATAACCTAGACATTTCTCTGGAATCATTTCAGCAGAATTCAGTTGAAAGAAGAGAAACAGGACATTCTTGATAGTTTGCTGTAAGTCATTTATAGCCACATGTGTGTGTTTGTATAAGCATATATATATATATATATATATATTCAGATAAAGATATCTATTGTTAAACATTTGTATATAGTTATGGGAGAGTATGTGCAATCCATAAAATTAGTTTTTATATATATAAATACACATACATTTTCTTTTTAAAATTTTCTGCATTGCTTCATTAGTTAGTACCTAACTATAGTACAACTGACCTATCACTTATCAGGCCTGTTACTCTCTTCCTCCTATCTATCCTATGTTCCCCCAAGAAGTTATCACTCCGATCACAGGTGCATGCTTCCCAAGGTGATGTTACACTGACTTAGAAAGGTCACTCACCAAGACCATCATTTAAAAAGTGACATTTTAAAGTCAGAATCAGAACTGGCTTTTTTTTTTTTTCGATTAAGTCTGACAAATCAAACATAAAAAAATTGTCACAGTATTTACCCTGTAGCTGTGAATGTCAGTTTTCTTTTTTCTAAGCCATTTTATGAGCTTTAAAAATTTAATTTAAATATATCACAGCCAGTTCAGGGTGGAGCATTGGAGATTTATGCTAGACATTAAAGATATTCCATCATACTTTGGAATGCTGACTCCAGGGTGTTTTCCTGGTTGCAGCTGGGATGAGCCATTTGAAATTCATGGTATGATAATATCGCAAAACATTTCATAAGAAATTATTGGTATCATCGATGATACTTCCCACTGGAATAGTCTGGCATTATTAAAGTCATGACGACAAGGTGTGGACAAGGCGAACTACTCCATACAGAATCTAGAGCTGTGATTCTGTTAGAAATTAAGGTTTCAATTCATTTGCCGACCTGGTAGTAGTTCAGAGATTCGAAATGTTGCTCTAAAATAAAAGATATTTTGGCTTTAGTCAGCTATCGAAAAGCTCATGAATTTGAGTTAACAGTACCTGAAGGAGGAAGTGATTATACAGCTTTTGTCTCCTGCCTCATATGAAAGGGCTTGCTTTGTGAGGAGGGTCATGTGTGGAGGGGTATATTAAGTGATGTGACCCGTTTCCCCTTTGTGAAGCCCTGGTTTGTAGAACTGAGGTCCTTCCAAGCCTGCATGGAATGGGGTTGCAAGGGTTAAAGTCTCTATACAGGAAATCTTCTGAGACACATGGAACATGTTTACATGACTTCACCCAATAATCCTAGCTCAGGTTAAAAATCACCTTTGGGGTAAGTAATTGTTGAGATTAGGAAGCATTCCAGAGTTACTACCTTCTTCTAGAAGGATGCCTCATGATGGTTCAGGGGTCTGTAGTCATAGCATTCCTGGGTGGGGCCTAGGGTGGTGGAGCCTAAGGGCAGAGCTCTGTGTAATGAAGGAGGATCTGGGACCAGCCCTGCGGTCAACACAACAAGACATTTTTGTGGCATGAACGAATGAGATGCCTAAAGGACAGGGTATTCCAAAGCACAGTGCGCAATTTGGGCCAAGGTGGTAGGAAAGCAGGCCTGGAGGAAGCATGAGAGAGCAGCCTGGGGATGGCGGTGTGGGAAGGTGAAGAGGGAAGATGTCTGAAGACTTTACTTGAGCTCACAGTATACTTGGCTCAGGGCAGTCAGGCTTGAGAGAAGTTAACTCATCAAGTGTGTACTCTTTTCCAATGGGATAACTTACTCACCCAGAAGGACATTGTAAACCAACAAAGAACACACATGTACCTAAGATCCTTTCTGAATCTGAGTTTTCTTTCTTGACAGAGCAAAAGGAGAGGATTGATAAGGAAAAGGGAGCAAGAGGGAAAGGATTTGACCTTTTAATATTAATGCTTACTGATGTCAGCTTCAAGTCTTCCCTCAGCTAGACTTTAATATCAATTTTACCATTTAAGAGATCAACATAATAAAGCTGTTCAGGTTCAGATCTGTTCTCCTTGACTACACCTATCCATTCACATATGGGAAATTAAAATATAACCAGGAGATGATAGTGGGACCCAGGACACAGGTCTGAACAGATTAGGCTCACTTTCAATCTTCCAGAAAATGGAGTTTTCATTGTTTATATCTCCCAAAATAGCATAACTGCTATCTAATACTTGATGAGAACTCAGGGAATTGCAGCCACCAGCTACAGCCTAAATTACTAACGGGTTCCTTCTGGTCACTACTTCTGCTGGGTGAAAGGCATCTTCTGTGTCTATCCAATTTCATCTTCTGAGATGGCAAAAACAATAAAATTAGAATAACCTCAAATTGATTTAAAAGCTGTTAATTCTGCACATTTTTGATTGATTTCAGCAGAATGATTAAAAAAATCTTCAGCCTTGTGGGTTATATGTTGATGTAAGATCAAAGGTGACAATACCATAAAATGTTACTGCCAAACAATGATTTCAAAATATACATGTCCTGTACCCGGAAACAACCTAGATTGTCCACTGACAGATGAATGGATAAAGAAGTTGTAATACATGTATACAATGGAATATTACTCAGCCATAAGAAGGAACACATTTGAGTCAGTTCTAATGAGGCGGATGAACCTAGAGCCTTTTATAGAATGAAGTAAATCAGAAAGAGAGAAATAAATATCGTATACTGACACATATATATGGAATCTATAAAGATGGTACTGATGAACCTATCTGCAGAGCAGACATAGAGATGCAGAGATGCAGACATAGAGACAGACTTGTGGGCACAGTGGGGAAGGAGAGGGTGGGACGGATGGAGACAGTAGCATGGAAACATTACACTACCATATGTAAAATAGATAGCCAGCGGGAATTTGCTGAATGACTTTGGGAGCTCAGACTGGTGCTCTGTGACCTAGAGGGGTGGGATGCGTGGGAGGTGGGAGGAAGGTTCAAGAGGGAGGAAACATATGTACACCTATGGCTGATTCATGTTGATGTATGGCAGGAACCAACACAATATTGGAAAGCAATCATCCTCCAATTAAAAATAAATGAATTAAAAAAAATTTAAATATACATGTCTTGTATACTGAAATAATTTTTTAGTGTGTCTGGGCATCATATGGATCATATGATCCAAGCATATTTTTCACTACTTTGGCATTCTCAACTTTGAACATTTTAGGCATAGATATATTACCTTGGTACAGTGACACAACTATAGGTAAGCATGCGCAGTTGTTGACAGTTAAAGACCTAAGACATTTCAGGAACTTTCCCTGCCTTGGATATAAATGATGTACACTTTATGTTATACAAATATCTCCTCAGTTCCTATAAGCATAGATCAATTGTATATGAAGCATACAAAATATTATTTCCAAATCAATATATTCTGAAAACAGTTTAAATGATAAACAGTCTACACACTGTCAGTGATTTGAATTTTATACCCCTGGTTAGCAGAATGGTTAGAATCTTAAAGATAAAGGTATCTGGTTATTTACATATTCCCCATCTGCTCATAAAGTTCCACTTGACTTAGAGAATCGTAATAGAGGGCAGAAATAATTTTTTTCAAGGCACATTTGTTTCAGACAAAAGATCATGATCATTCAATTCAGATGATCATGGAAACTGGGGATAAAAACATACCATCCGAAATCCTGAGTGGTTTCTTATATTACAATGAAGCAACTGCAGCCACTGGCTATGTCCTTTCCATCTGACCTTTTAACTTGCCTGGGCCCAGAGATCATCAAAGCTTACTCAACGCTTCTCCCTCATTAAACATGGGAGAAAAGATGTCCTCATTGTGAGTGGCAGGCGCCCCCAGCAACATGGATGAGTAGAGTTCCAAGAAACTGTCTTCCAGAACCAGATGGAAAATTTTAGGTTTCAAAGTAACAGACTCTCCATGAAAACACTTAAGAACTCCATGGTCTGAAATTGGAAGATTTAGAAACAAAAGAGAACCTCAAGGTCAAGACTATTAAATGCTTACAAAGTGACCTGATAGAGAAAATTGATTCTCTGCTTGTACTTGTTCCACTATCCATTCCTTTTCAACTACACATGAACAATTTGGGCACATATATTTTTACATTCCCAGTAATGACAAAAGATGCTTTTATAAAAGAGTTTCCAAGATGTCATGGTTTAGAAGACAGTTTGGGAAATCATTTTAATATAGATATTTTTATACCAGTTAAGAAAGAAACTTTGCTGGGAATGCAGATCCTTAACGTGACAAGAGGGGTTATTGATAGCTATGGAGGGAGATTTGACGGGAAATCAGCCAGCCTTTCCTTGCCTATCAAAATCTCTCTTGGGAGTATATATGGGAGTTAGTAGCCATATGGTGGTGGTTTAGTCGTTAAGTTGTGTCCAACTCTTTGTGACCCCCATGGACTGCAGCCTGCCAGGCTCCTCTATCCATGGGATTTTCTGGGCAAGAACACTAGAGTGGGCAGCCATTTCCTTCTCCAGGGGATCTTCCTGACCCAGGGTTGAACCAGAATCTCCTGCATTGCAGGAGGATTCTTTACCAACTGAGCCACCAGGGAACCCCAGTGACCATATGCATCTAATGTATTTTCTACAGTAGTACAAAAGATCATAATCTTAAAGAATTAATTGTTGACTTAAATACCTTCTTCTCCCACTATGGTTTCATCACTAACACCTGAAATAGAAAAATGACTGAATCTCTTATCACCATGGACTAGACCTAAGAAAACCAGATTAATATACATGGAAACATTGAATATTATTTAAATAACATTCATTCAATGATAAAGCTTCAAGAAGTCTCTAAGTGTTTAAAGAAGTGAGGTATGATGCAAGGACCCTAGACAGAGAAATAAACAGCAGGCCTAGTCCCAATTTCACCGACTAGATGTGTGATCTTGAAAAAAATCACTCAGCTCCCTGTATCTCAGTTTTCGCATTGATAAAATGGCAGTGGGATCAGGCTTTAATCTTTAAACTCCTTTCCAGTTCCAGGTAACCTCAGTGTTAACTGTTATTATACATTCTTTCCCTTTGTCAACAGATATTACTTTGGAGACCAGCTGAGAAAGTCAGAGGTGGCATACTCCGTCCTTGGGAACAACAGACGGTTTTGTCGTCTTTGATCTGGGTTCACACCACAGGCACTGAGGCAAGGGCATAGACAAACAAAAGTGAATGTCAAGAGCATTGCCAGGCCCATGTCAACAGAGTTTCTCGGTCAGATATACTGAGATGTAGTGTAAAATATCAGAAGGACAAGTAAAAGTAAAAGCATTCCTTGTGTTAGCTACTCACAGCTGACAGTCTAAGAGAGACAGGCCCAGAGAGAAATACCTCTATGTTTCATTCAGTCTGCTTTACGTTTAGAAGGGTTTCTTCCCCCTACTTAGCCTTCTTGGACTAGAGACAATCACGTGACACAACTGCCCGCAGAGAGAGAAGCTACAGCGAAAGGCCAAGAGGACGGCACGGATCTGAGGCCTAGCCCCCTTCTTACCTCCTCCACACGACTCAGAGCACTTGGTGAAGCCCTCATACTCCCAGTCGTAGAGCTGGTCAAAGTCCTGCAGGCCACCCAAGAGGCCATCTGTCTCTTCCAGGTTAAATTCGGGAGCCTCCCCGTGGCACGGTCCTGCGTAGCAGGGGCGCTGGGACGCCGGCTTGGGTCCTTCACATTCGTCAACGGGCAGGTCGGCCACGGACTGAGAGAAAGACAGGAGCACCTGGCACCTGACCACTCGCACCTGGGTGCCCACACCACAGGTGACCGTGCAGGCCGACCAGGCCTCTGGGATGAACCTGCAGTCCGCAAGCAAACAAGAGGACAGGATGAGAAGCCCCAGGCAGGAGACCGCAGGCACCGGGAGGGGCCGCATCCCCCCTGCCACTGGGCCCCAGGGCCGTCTCAGGACGTGCTCAGGGCTCTGCCACCCTGTCCTGGCCTGTGCTGGGTGCTTCAGGGCAGCTCACGAGCTCATCTGCCAGTCTCCGGATGGGTTTCTTCGTGAGTGTCACATGAACCCCCAGCTGGAAGATATTCCAGCCACAGACCACCTGCTTTCTCCCAGCTTTGCACCCACAGTGGTGGCTCTTCAGAGCAGGGAACTGATTTCTTCTCTCTTGATCTAAATTCCAGCCCTTGTGCCTCCTGCGAGATGTTGGCTATTCTTACAGCAGACTAATACTGATGCTAAAAACTATAACAAAGTAAGCCCTTAGAGATATTTAAGGAAGTATATATATATATATTTTGTTTTAGTCTGGATTTCAGATTCTGTAACTTTCTTTGCTTTTTTGCTCAATGTGCTTCCCAAGATTTATTTATATATAGAAAGAGAAAGAGGGTTTTTTCTTTCTTTCTTTTTTTTTTTTTTAAGTTTCCAAGAATGGAGCAAAGCCTTGTTCCTCACACATTCTTTGAATTAGTCTGGCCTGCGATTCTTTTTATATCTGAGAGAAAACCCTTGCTACAAATTTAAATCCACAGGCATCTCACTGTAAACGAGAGGTTTTGCATCCATATATGTTTGTTTGACAGCCTCCAGTCCCTCCCCACCGAGCAAAGTCATATTAACGAGAATGTCCCTAAGTTTCTCTAGAAGGTAGGACAATATCCAAATTCCAAAAATAAATAAATAAATAAATAAAAAGACTGTTTTCCTCCAACTAATCAACAATTGCCATATCTGAAATGACCTTGAGAAGTATCCAGGGAAAAAAAAGCCTTGAGGGCACCACTAATATTTTCACAAAGTTAGTATAATAATCTGGAGAAAGGACTTTGGAATAAAAATCTTAAAAAAATTTTTTTCTATGATCCTACTGCTTTTGCACTGGGAGTCGTGCTGAGGAGGCATGCAAACCTGGCTGTTTAACCCTGCTTTTGGCAGAAAAGGAAAGAAGTGATAAGAAGGTTATAGCATTAAGTCGCAGCAAGTGAAAATAGTTCCCATCTAGTTTAGGGAAGCTGAAATTCTAACAGGAAATTGATCCAAGTTTTCAAACTGAAAGAAGCAAAACAAAGTTGTGGTCTGAACCTGGGCAGGGAGACTGCAACAGAGACCCAGAGCCAACAGTGTCTGAGGCAGGGAGGGGTCCCCTGAGTAAGGATTTGACACTTGCTACCTTTGAAGAGCCAAGCCCGAGAGGAGGATGAGGGTCATACACAATCTTGTCAGGAAGGTGGATTAAGGAGGAAGCATCACTCAGAATTATTCCCAAGAAATTCTCATCACAGGATCACCTCCCCCTTTCATTTTTTAATTCCTGACTCCATCTTCTGGCACCTCTAGAACGTGGTAGGGAAAATGCATGCAATAAGATTAAAATATCTTTCTCTTTAAATAATGCTACCTGTAGCCATCTTATAGGAATATAAAACCAAACTCTGCAATCAAAATAATTTTAACCCTCTTATTATATATTCACATCTGTCTGCCTGAGTCCTGGGATAAAAATCATAACAAATATACAAGCATTGAATTTTACAACCCAGGTGTGGACAGAAAGGAAAATATATACCACGCTATTGTATATATAAGAGAAACCCCAAAGCAAGTGATAAGTCTTTAAACTTTGACAACAGTGATGAATACTGCTTCTTTAATAATGTGGTTCTGAGAATTTTGTTTTTAAATAAAAAAGATGACAAGATCTCAGAAAGAACAGTACCCTATTAGCTTTTCCAATCCAGTAAGGACTATTGCTCTGTCGATTATAATAGCCCTTTTCAGTGACCATTACAAAAGACTAAGAATCAGATAGATTTTTTGGTAAAGAGCCAGATAGGGAAGATTTTAGATTCTGTGGGCTATGTGTGTGGGTTTTTGTTGTTGCAAAACTTAACTCTGTGAAAGCAGCCACAGGCAATATGAAACAAAATGAGTGTGGCTGTGTTCCAATAAAACTTTATTTATAAAAACTGGGGTGGGGAATGGGAAGGGAGATGGAAGGGTCTAAATTTGGCCTATTGGGTTGTAGTCTTCCAACTCCTTCCATAGAACATTTAGTGGACATGTCAAGCACATGGAGATTCATCAGTTCTCTCAAAACTGATTTTAGGCATCTGTCTCCATCTTTTCCCACATATAGAAACTTATGAGAATGACAAGTAGCTAAACTGACTTATATTTTATCTCCTAGATTAAAAGTGAGTCCCAGATGCAATCTAGAATGTGAAGGAGGCACAAATGAAACCCTCAGCTCTCCCTGCCTATAACATCAATCACTTTGCATTTGTTCTCTCTCCAGGACTGGGAAGATACACCAAAATCACAGAAAGTAGAAAGAGTTGCCACTGCCCCATGAATTCATTGCAATGATTGAGACTTGTTTATTTTAAAGCAGCATCTAAATGAAAAAAGAATTATGTGTGTTGTGGGTATGTGTATATTTTTGACTATTTGGATACTTAGGGTTAATCTACTTTATGTTTCCCAAGTGAGAACATTATCAAGTGTCAGACAGCCTTACTGGCATATCTCCCAACCCACTATCCTTAGGTCTTCATCAAGTTCACACCAATTAAGAACAATTTGGTCTTTAAGTGGTGCTGTCTTTCGGCACTCAGTTTAATTTCTCTAGTGCATACACTGGATGATATAATATTCTCTCTCACTGAAGGCAGGAGATTGTATTTCAAAAGAAAAATATCTAATAGTGCAAATGGCCAAATGAATAATAACTGTTTTTCATATGAAACCTTCCCCCACAACCCTGGATCTCCCAACTCTGTATTTACTATCTTGAGCTTTCTGGCCACAAGTGGGAGGAACAAAGGTCAGGCAGCGGGCAGTCAAATGAGCCTGGAGGTTTAACTGAAATGTTTAGAAGTTGAGTAGTTCTTGCTGAGTTAGAACGTTTAAAGTGTGACCTTTAAAATGGAGTCAATGTGCTTTTTAAAAATCTGCATGTTAATTGTCTGGATGTACACACGGACAATGTCTTATTGAAGTTTAATTTAGGCAACTTAACTATTCTCTTGGTAGCAGCACTGCTGCCAGAAGAATGAGGAACAGCTTGGATAAGCGAGTTCTTTAAATGGTGGGCTTACGCTTCTGAACTGATTGATATGATTTCTGCATTTAGTTTTCCCATCTCCAGGATAAAACAAACAAATGAACAGAACCTTGGCAAATAAATTATTTATGTTTCTTCTGTTTGCAAGTTTCATTGTTCATTTCACTGCCAAAATGCTTATCCTTTAATTAGAGGTATAACCACATTCCCTATTTACAAAATAGATAAGTGATAATCAAATTCACTTGTAAAATCCCAAAGCAGTTTAGTTTATCAGTGGCTATTACGGAGTCAGAAGCATGGACTGAAATAAAAAAAACTATCACTTTATTTGTACGATGCTATGGAGAAACAATTCACTCTTAAGTCTCATGTCACCTCAGGTATTAACCACTTAGCTCTAGTTTTATACACACAGTCTGATGTTTAACTTTTTTTTTTTCCTCTTTTCTCCCTCCTTCTTTCACATGCGTGTTTGTTTAAAAAAATCATTGGGATTATTCAAAATATGAGTAGAACAATATAGTAGCTCTGGAGTGTTGTTTTGATGCTGTTACGAGCCTCAGCTCATTCTCTAGTTTCAAAATACAAACTGAAACTTGCAGGAAATCACGTTACAGATATTTAATTTTAGTTTACTTTTCAATCTTATAACATTTGAATTATAATTTGATAGGGGCCATAGATTTCTTTTTCTTCTTTCTTTGGTGGTTTTAGGGTGAAGGGTGAGGAGGGAATAAATTTAATAGTGTAGGAAAAAATTATAACAACTTTAAAACAGACCCTAAATATTACTGGATATTCTGTTCAGTGCATTCTTTCTGATTATTGCAAAATTTTAAAATCTCTGAGATTTAAAATAACCATGAGTTATCTTTACTCCTCTATAAATTGTAGAAAATTGATCATGAAAATGATTCAGGCTTATAGAAATGAGAATTAATTGTGTCTAGTGGAATGTAATTGGTTGTCCTGTAGATAAACCCATTTTGCATCTACTTGTAAATTCATTTCAGCATTCTTATTTGCCTGAATTTGTTTGGCTCATTTAAATTTCCTTTGAATTGGTTGTAACATCTTCCTAGTTTCTTCATTAATTATTGAGGTCAATACAATCTTTGACAGATGATTATTTTATATTTGCATGAGATTCATGATTATTCCCTTTCTAAAATTTTCTCATTTAACAGTGACCACAGAGGGATCTGGAGAAGAGTGTATTGGAAAAATAAAATATTGTATAAGTAATTCTATGCCAAAATAACCAGAAAGTCTTTTACATAAATATGTCATTTGGGGACCAAAAAATCATTATTTGTTATTGGTAAAAATGGTATTTTGTGTTACTTCATCTTATTTTTAACTCAGTCTTTCTCTCTTCTTTTTCTTTAGTCTTAAAAGAGTTGGTTCTTCTGATTTTGGACAATCTTTGAGAGTAAAATCTTTAGGAAAAGGTACAGTTACCTAAAATCTAGCTGGGCATTTGGATCTATAAGAAAAAAACATTGCTGCTGGGTGGGAAAGAAAGTTAGAAAGGGAAATAGAAACACATTTTTTCATCTACTTAATCATTTATTCAATGTCTCTAGGAAGTTAAAGGTTTGTTTTTCTTTTTTAATAAAAACCTTCAAACTAGTAGACAAATAAAATGTGGGAATGCTACAAAGGGAAGGCAATTCTTTAACTGTATCACTTTAGGAGTTTTAGAATTATAGATAAAATCCATCATACTAAGACAGACTTAAAATGATTATTTAAAAATATAGCTAAAGCATTAAGGTGTTGAGAGTATACTTATCCAAGATATGCCTCTACATTCACTTACAGCCATACCTAAATCATTCCAAATAAATGATAATCTAACTTATTGTAAAAATTCTTTAGTCAAGGATACTTGATCTGCATGTGGAATTATAAAAATATTTCTCAACTGCTGCTGTTAGCTTATAACTTTCTGGAACTGCAAATAATTCATGCTAGTTATGCAACGCATACTGAAGTCTCCAAGCAAAATTTTGTAAAGATGTCCAAGATACCACTCTACAAAACATCTAATAGCACCACTTTTTTGTCATAGATTCTTCACATCCATATCATGCCTGAATTGGGAGGGTATTCAGCAGTGTAAAATGCCTAGTAGTATAACCAAGAATAGAATGGTTCTAGAAATTAAGCTGACAAAACAAATGACAATTTTGGTGCAGTCACCAGTATGATTATTTGAAATAAAACTCAGTGACTACCCTGTCTAGTAGTGCTAACCAGTGATGCGAAGAAAGGACTCAGTTCCCTAATTCTCTAAAGCATCCTGGGAAAGCTATTTTAGTGGCATTTTCCAAGTAGTTGACATCATTTTCTCATGATAATGATGCCCTTTTGAGTTCTTTGAGAGGCAGCTGGCCTCTGCAAGAATGCCTCAATGGCTTTCTTGCAGAAATGCTCAGTGCTGGAAGGAGGGGAAAAAAGGCTGACTGCATTAAAAATCACATTTTCTTTTCAAAGAGACTTTGTACTAGAAGGAAATGCTGTGGGAGATCAGAGCTCTCTCCAAGTTCCAAGAAGCCAGAGATGACTGGACTCTTTCAAAGTCTAGGACCTCATACATCTGAGTACTCTGTTAAACTCATCTTGTGAGTGTGAGCCAGCATTCTCTGATGTGGTTCCAGACAAGACATTAGAAGGAATCTTACTAAGAGTGGGACCCTCTTGACCATCAGGATGTTATTCTGCTTTAACAAGAAGAGAAAAGCCAGGAGAAAGACAGTAGATAGTATACGTTTCAGAGTATTGGCCCCCAAATTTCTGCTATTCCTGACATATCCAGTCCTCAATTATCTTATTTCCAGTAGCATCTGAGACACCTGATCGTGCCTTTTTCCCTGAATTACTTTCTCCTCAACTCACAAGGCATCAAACTTTGCTTGTTTTTGTTTTCTGGTCACTTCCTTCTCAGACTCCTTTTCTAAATCCTCCTCTCCTCAAACTAAATATTGCAGTGCCTGAAGGCTCAGTTTGGTGTGGTCTTCTGATGTGCTCATCAGTGATTCTTGGTTTCAAAAACCACCAAAGTTCAGGCAATTCTATGTATTGACTCTCCAGTCTAGATCTTTTATCTGGGCTTCATACTGAAACGTTCTTTTTTTTTTTTAAATTAAGATTTGGGATAGGGAGCCATTTTTACTCTTTGAAAGGAATAAACATTAACATATTTAATAAGTTTTAAAAAGTTAAATAGTGTGTCTTAGGTACAAGTCTCACTTCTAACTGCTTTATAAATAAATGTTAAAACCCAAGAATAATCTAATGAGATAAGAATTATTATCATCTCCATTTAATATGTAGATAAGGGAACAGGTATAAACCACACACCTAGAAGAGTTTCATGCTCTTAACCACTACACATTGACATCTCTCCTGATTGACATGCTCACTTGGATATTTCAGTTATCTCCAACTTAAAGTGTTCAAAATAGAACTCTTGAGTCCCCTCTTCAGCATCTGATTCCTCTTCCAACCTTCATCACAGCAAATGATTCAACTGGACAGCTAATTGCTCACGTGAAAAATTAGGATTTACTCTTGACCCTGCATTTTCCCTAACTCCTCACTTTCAAACAATTTCCAAATTCTACTAATTCTCCCTCGAAAATATATCTGAAATCCATTTACTTCTATCTCCACTACATCTACCTTGATATAACAGCAGCAACAACTACAACAATAACAGCTAACATTCACTGATATGTTTAAAAAAATTTTTTTTTTGTGAAGGATAAATGCTTTACAGAATTTTGTTGTTTTCTGTCAAACCTCAACATGAATCAGCCATAGGTATGCATATACCCGCTCCCTTTTGAACCGTCCTCCTATCTCCCTCCCCCCCGACCCCTCTAGATTGATACAGAGTCCCGTTTGAGTTTCCTGAGTAATACAGAAAATTCCCATTGGCTATCTACTTTACATATGGTAATGTAAGTTTTCCATGTTACTCTTTCCATACATTTCACCCTCTCCTCCCCACTCCCCATGTCCATAAGTCTATTCTCTATGTCTGTTTCTCCACTATTGCCCTGTAAATAAATTCTTCAGTACCATTTTTCTAGATTCTGTATATATGCATTGGGATATGATATTTATCTTTCTCTTTCTGACTCACTTCACTCTGTATAATAGGTTATAGGTTCATCCACCTCATCAGAACTGACTCAAATGCATTCCTTTTATGGCTGAGTAATATCCCATTGTGTATATATACAACTTCTTTATCCATTCATCTGTTGATGGACACCTAGGATGCTTCCATGTTCTAGCTATTATAAATAGTGCTGCAATGAACAATGGGATACATGTGTCTTTTTCAATTTTGGTTTCCTCAGGGTATATGCCTAGGGGTGGGATTGCTGGGTCATGTGGTGGTTTTATTCCTAGTTTTTTAAGGAATCTCCAAACCGTCTTCCATAGTGGCTGTATCAATGTTTATTCCCACCAACAGTGCAAGAGCATTCCCTTTTCTCCACACCTTCTCCAGCATTTATTGTTTGTAGACTTTTTATGATGACCATTCTGATTGTGGTTTTGATTTGCATTTCTCTAATAATGAGCAATGTTGAGCATCTTTTCATGTGTTTGTTAGCCATCTGTATGTCTTCTTTGGAGAAATGTCTGATTAAGTCTTTTCCCCATTATTTGATTGGGTTGTTTGTTTTTCTGGCATTGAGTTCTATGAACTGCTTGTATATTTTGGAAATTAATCCTTTGTCAGTACACTAATGATGAAAAATCAGAAAGAGAAATTAAGGAATCAATCCCATTCACCATTGCCACAAAAAGAATTAAATATCTAGGAATACACTTACCTAAGGAGACAAAAGAACTATACACAGAAAATTATAAGACACTAATGAAAGAAATCAAAGACAACATAAACAGATGGAGAGATATTCCATGTTCCTGGGTAGGAAGAATCAATATTGTGAAAATGACTATACTACCAAATGTAATCTACAGATTCAATGTGATCCCTATCAAATTGCCAATGGAATTTTTCACAGAACTATATCAAAAAAATTCACAATTCATATGGAAACACAAAAGACCCTGGATAGCCAAAGCAGTCTTGAGAAAGAAGAATGGAGCTGGAGGAATCAACCTGCCTGACTTCAGATTATACTACAAAGCTACAGTCATCAAGAGAGTATGGTACTGGCACAGAAACAGAAACATAGACCAGTGGAACAAGATAGAAAGCCCAGAAATAAACCCATGCACCTATAGGCACCTTATTTTTGACAAAGGAGGGAAGAATATACCATCCGGCAAAGAGAGCCTCTTCAATAAATGGTGCTGGGAAAACTGGACAGTTACATGTAAAAGAATGAAATTGGAACACTTCCTAACACCATACACAAAGATAAACTCAAAGTGGATTAAAGACCTAAATGTAAGACCAGAAACTATAAAACTCTTAGAGGAAAACAGGCAGAACGCTGAATGACATATATCAAAGCAAGATTCTCTATGACCTATGTCCTAGAGTAATGGAAATAAAAACAAAAGTAAACAAGTGGGACCTGATTAAACTTAAATGCTTTTGCACAGCAAAGGAAACTATAAGCAAGGTGAAAAGACAACCTTCAGAATGGGAGAAAGTAATAGCAAATGCAACAACTGACAAAGGATTAATTTCCAAAATACACAAGCAGCTCACTGATATGTTTTAAGCATTTCTATACATTAACTTGTTATAACATTGTTAGGAGATGTGTATTGTCAGAAACATTGTTAAATGGGCAAACAAGATTACTGGCTTTCTTTCAATGGAAAGTCTAGCAGACTTACAGGGGCTGTCAAATTCTAAGGCAATTAGTCTATTTTGCAACTATATAGAGATGCAAGGTTCCTTGTAGGGGGCCTGTAATGATGGAGATGTTTTTAGTTCAAAGTGATGGACATTATTTTTCTGTTCATGTCAATGGAAATAATTTTGCCCAATAGAAAATACAAACTTTTCTAAATCCAATTCACATTAGAACTTGTTTTATCATTTTACTGGTTTCTTCATAATTCATGAGTTAAACAAAAATTTGACATGTGCTCATTTTATATTTATTAACAGAAATCATGATTTTAACTTTCTAAAGATTGTATTTTAACAATATTTTCATCCCCACTTCTAGATAATAAAATTGACACACAGATATTCCCAAGGTCATACTGCTAAATAAATGGCAGAGGCAAGATTTAAACCATGGCCATTTACTATAAAATCCGTGCTCTTCACCAACTCACTGTCCTGGCTCTCACACTGCCACATAAGCCAGATCACTGAAGCTAACATCTGCTCTCTCCTGAACTTCCACAATAGCCACTGGTCTGTTTTCTTCCTCTGTTAGTCCTTACTAACTCATTCTTCATGCTGTAGCCAGGAGGTTCTTAAAATGTAAAGCTTTTGATTGTTCCTGTTATATTCAGAATGAAAGCTAAACTCCTTACCAGGGTTACATTATACCATTATCCACCTTCAACTCCTACTATTCTCCCCTCATCACTGGCTTCCAGACGTACTAGTCTTCCTTCACTTGCTTAAACGTGTGTAGTTCTTTCATGACTCAAAGTTTTGAAATGTGTGGGTCACTCCCTGGATGAATCTCCTCTTCCTCTCAGTTTAGAATAACTTCCATTCATCCTACAGGTCTCAGCTGAAACGTCCCTTCTCAAAGAAGACATCCTTGACCTTGGACCTATTGAAAGCCCCAATAAATGAAGAGTATTTCTTCATTCGTTTTCTTATAACAGTGATCAGTTTTTGATAATCAAGTGTTATTATTTATGGAATAACTCTCTTCCTAAGACTAAACCTCCATGAAGATAGAACTTCACATGACAGGTGCTCAATAAATACGCTTAAAAAATAATCAGTGAGTGAATGGATAAATAGGAGGTTATAGATGGATGTTATGAGTGATTTGATATTGGGTTTATTCTTGGCCCCAGAGATTGAAACCAAGCTAGATAAAAAGTTAACAGCCTAAAACCTTTCCAGGCATTGGCATGGAAAATCCAAAAACCTTTCCTGATTTAGAAGTTTCTTATGGTCTTTCGAGAAGTGAATGTGCCCAGATTTAGTGGCTATCATAGGCTGACTTATTTATATTCTTAGAGCTGCCCTTGGGCAGTATGGGGAGGCCTTAATTCATCTTGATGAGGTTTGGGTTATCATGCAGCTTGAAGCAAGTTTAAATTCTTTGTCTATCATACTTCAGTTAAATCTCAATAAAAATGCTATTTTATAGAATAAAAGGATTTGGGGGCAGTTTTAAACCAGAGGCTGCCTTCAGTAATTTATACATGATGCTGATCTAACACTGGTTATTTTATAACCAGCCACCCATCAGTGAAGACTCTGGAGCATTCTGGAAGTGTTCCTAGGTTAGAGAAGCCCCCTCTTTAAAAGTCATTATACACAGAGATTTGGGGAAAAGAGAATATAGACCTCTAACTGTTGCAGATACAAATGGAGCCAAATCATTCTTCCCAAATGAAAAATGAAGCTAGGACACTTGTTTCAGACCATCTTTCTCTCCACTGCTTTTCTGACCTATGTGAACAGAACATCATTTAAAAGTTTGGTTTTCCTTGAGGCTAGTCTGATGATTTAAGAAACCAGGTCCCGGGGACTAAAATGCCATCAGAGCATACAATGCTATTAGTGCATTTGGAGTTCTTAGCTTAATAACAGAATGTAGATGTTAATGTACATTCTTTTCCCTGAGTTTGATAAAAATATAAAATACTGTAAACTCAGAATACTTGTCATGAACCATTTCTTCTTCACACAGAGCAGAATTAGTTTATCTTGCAATTTTGTAAAGGTTTCTTCCCCTTAATTCAACAAGTTTGGCAAAGCTTTCCAATGAAAAGTTCAGTTCATTAAAAATGACCTTAATGGACTTAACATATATTGGTGCTGACAGGGTCCATACTTTATTTTGGCACACGAGGATCCCGTTAATTTGTCTTTGCCACTCTCTAGGGCTCAGCAGAGCAACAGTTCAGATTTAGGTCTGAAAGTAGCTACAGAATAAGCATTAAGTGGAGACAGTAGGAGGGGCTGACACATTTAAAACTTATTGGTTTGCAAGAAAGGCTTTTCTAGTGACTACATAAAAATGTCTCTGTCTCCTCTCTTGAATTTGTTATTGATTTTTTTGTCTCAGTGCATGCAGCGAGCAAGCTTGGGAGATCAACTGTATATAACTCAGAGCTGAGAGAGGATGAGCACATTCCAAACTTTCCTTATTTTTGCCATTTGTTACAGATTTCTTTTTGTTCAAATCAAGGTAACTAACCCTTGTCCTTTAGGATAAATTTCTGGCTAAATTCAAAGTGAGATGCCTATAAGTGAGTCTTGAAAGAGTCTCAAAAGCATAGAGGGGATGCAGAGAGGTGGTATTAGCTAAGAGCCATGAGCTGAAATTGGGGGGTATTTGTGGTCACTTGTGGTTGTCTCACATGCTATGTGATATAACATGTATGAAGCAGAGGTACCACCTCTCTCAATTTCTCCATTTGTAAATGAATGATTATGAAACATATTTGCTCTCAATGTTTTCAAGAAAGATGAATGATACTGGAAAAGGTGGAACCATAGCCACAGTTAACACTTAAACAGAGTTTCCTGCATATCAGGCACTTTACACATAACTTAATCCTCTCAGTATCTTTATGATGTAGATACCATTATGTTCATTTCTCAAATGAGAAAATTAAAGCCTATGGGGTTAAGTGACTTTTCAGGGTCCCCTGTTACTATTGGGGGGAATCCATGATTCACATTCAAGGAGTCTGTCCCTGGAGCCCACACTTTCCACCACTGGGCATGCTGCTACCAGGCTTGTGGGTGCTTTGTCGCTTCAGTGGTGTCCGACTCTTTGTGACCCTATGGACTATAGCCCATCAGGCTCCTCTGTGCAAGGGATTCTCCAGGCAAGAATACTGGAGTGGGTTACCTTGCTCTGTGAGCAATAGTTAAAGTGCTTTTTACTTTGATTCCAGCAGGGCTGTTTTCTTGTTTGAGAACACAAATACAGAGACTCACCCCCCTGACCAACTCACATAGTTGGCAACCTGATGTATCTGAAAAAACTTCAAATTTCAGGAAATTATCTGGGAATTTGGTAGTATATTTTTCAATACCTAACACAGATTAATGAGGTACATTTTCTGATATAAAATATCCAATCATTTGGTATATAAAAAGATAAACTAATCTTTCCTCAAGTGCTAGTTTTAGAGTCAAAGTCAGATACACAGAAATTTTATCATCATCGGCCAATCCCCAGATTTACGCCCCCACGACACCTTTGGTTCTTATTACAGTCTTCTTTCTCTCATATCTTGTATTTGTGCCTTTTTACCATGTATTAGCTTAACTATCCTGATACTGGAGCTCAGAGGAACAGAGAAGATTAGAGAGAGTTCGGGAATTCAATAAAAATTCTCTTACACTTCTTGTGAAATCACTAACACGATTGTGCTGTGCATACCCAAACCCCAAATGTCATTTCTTCCAAATAGCTGACTCGTTTGTTCAATCTGTGGATGACTGGCCAATACTCAACACTTTGGTCACAATCTTATCATGCCTGTGGTAAGCACACACTCAAGGTTTCTTGAAGGCAAGGACTATTGGATTTCTTTTTACAAAACCTGCACTTGGCACAAAATTTGGCCTAGAGCAGGTGACTTAAGAGTGAATTCAATTTCTTTCATTGGGAGATGTGAACAATTAGGAGGTCGAATATTATCTAAAATACATGATCACCCAGAGAATTTATTTAAGCATTCTGTAGAGGATATAAGGGAGGAGAGCAATCTGGGTAGACCAAGAGCCCAGAAAGGAAGGAGCTGGAAGGGAGGGAAGTCATGATGGTTATGGGAATCAGGGCTCATTCATTCTGGCCAGTAGGAGGCTTTCACTTTGCAGGTGCCAAATCAAAATTAAATGCTGTTGTGCTGTTTTTACTGTCTAATTCTAATGTCATGTTCTGCTTCAACATCCTTTCGGAGGATTTAATGATCAGCAAACAGTGTTTACAATTCTTAACCTTAGGTGACTCTTGATTCCTAAGAGATATATTTGTTTCTCCCTTAAGATATTTCTTTTTGTGTTCTATGGCCCGAGATTCACAAAGAGAATGTACTTGAGGTATTTTACATTAAGGGTATGAACAACAAAACTATCTGGTTCCATTACCATTTTTTGATTCCCTAAATATTCTTTGGGGGAAAATATAAAAACATGTGTCACCCAATTAACATTTCTAACCACTTTAAAAAAAATATGAATTCACATTCTTAACCACTGAGTTAAGCCATCCACATTCTCAGACAACTTACTAGATATAAATATGGACTAATGTAAACATATTCTTAAATATTATATATTTAAATACTATTTTCAACAAGGTAAACAAGCCGTTTAATGACTACAGGATCACCATGGTGACTCTTATTGGCTTTTCTTTCTGTATTTAATTTCTTGTGGGTTCTCGTCACACAGATGCATGACAGGAATTCCTCTTTGCCTCTTTCTGAACAGCCCCATCACTAAGCTGATGCCATCTGGCATCCAGATATTACCGCTGCTTTCTGCCTGCTTGCTTTCCTTCTTCCTTTTTAAAATGGCTCACACCAAGGTTATTTATGGCAATATATTTAAGGTTTGAGTGTTGTGTTGCAGCCAAAAAATGTTTTCCAAACCATGCAGTCAAACTGTTCAATGAAAATCTAGTAAGATAAGTCAAGACTTTTTTAAGTGCAAGATCAAGGCACAGAGGACCACCCAATCATACCTTTGAAGCAAAACACTGGTAAGGGTCTCCACCTGTGTGCCAGAATGTGCCAGGGTTAGCTGGAGGAATGGATGGTTAAAATGGTGATGTTGGTCAAGGGGTATCTAAGGGAACCAACCACCTGCCTCCTGTCACTTGTTCTGAGCCATCCAAGCAGAACTCGTGGTGACTGAAATCAATCTGGGGGGATACCTGGCTCCCTAGATGCCAAATTAGTTTTGCCTTCTTCTTCCTGGGGTGACTGGGTTCAGAAAGCAGAAAATCTAAAAAGAGAAAATCAAAGCATCAAGAGCTGCCGGGCCATACCATTTTCTTAAGCCTTGGGGGTTCCCAGGTGGTGCAGCGGTAAAGAACCCTCCTGCCAGTGCAGGAGACTCAAGAGATGCGGGTTTGATCCTTGGGTTTGGAAGATCCCGTGGAGGAGGAAATGGCAACCCACTCTAGTTTTCTTGCCTGGAGAATCCCATGGACAGAGGAGCCTGGCAGGCTATATAGTCCATGGGGTCAGGAAGAGTTGGACATGACTGAGCACACATACTTAAGCCTTAAGCCCTCACTTAACAGATTATACCCTCTAGGGTATTGAGTGGCTTATTAGTGGCTTGAAGAAGTTAAGAAAATGAAAAATTTCCTTCCTATTTCAAGTCGGATTAGGATTTTTAAGGCCAGCTGATTAACTACAACAGAAGCAGAGAGCTGTCTTGATAGATCCCAGAAGTCACCAGCGTTTCATTTTTGCTCAAGAAATTAAGCTGTCAAAGTGCCTATGTGGTGTATGTGGCTTGAGGTGGTCATGCTGTTTATGCACACATCCCAACAAAGACTAAAAGGAAGGTATAAAAGCAGGAGACGGCAAATCAAGTCAAGTGATTTCTTTAGCCTCTACCTAATTAATGAATACAGTTGTATGACCAGTTTTGTTCTGATCCCTCACCAAACACAAGTAACATTTTGATGGTTAAAAAAAATCTAGAAAGCTATTTCCACATATTGTTTGTGGAAGCAATCAGCTGGCATTTCAAGGATGTGTCCCAAGCCTGATAATACTCTCATCAACTGAAAGCAAATGCAAAAACATAATTTAAATAAAAGCGGAAGAGAATTCCCTAAGTCCCTCTCCCATTTTCCCCTTTCCAGTGCTAGAATGGCACTGCTATTATCCTTAGAAAAATGCAACTCTCCCAGAATTTTACTTTTAGCAGAAGTCTCTCTTAAATCATATTTTTTTTCCTGCATTAATTAGGTAGCAAGGATTTCTATGGATTTCTTAGCCAACATCCTCAGAAGCGAGTTCACTTTATTGTATTAATTTATAAGGTTTTCTGTGCTTAATCAGTTTCACTAGCTAAAGTGCCCCCAACCCCATCTCTTAGTTTCAGTTTGGGGTTGGATCTTGTTCATGTTGTCCTGCTCAATCAAGAGAAATAAACATACGCTGTTTAAAGATTTTTGAGGTTGGTTGTCAGGGAAACCTGATAAAAACCTATGTGTGGATTAAGGCAAATTATGACCACCAGTGAAAAGTCAATTTAGAGAGCAAGATTTCTACATGTGGGTTAGGAAATCAGTTTCTGCAGATCAAGAAAATAGACTCAAGGCGATATTCCTACCCTCATACTATATGAATCAAATACATCATAAATAAACCAGTCTGTTGCTGCAGAAAACAAACAGCAACATCTAAATGCATTTCTAAATGAAGCTGTAGCTTCATAAGACAAACCTCACCACAGCCATGTACTGGGTTGGCCAAAAAGTTTGTTCAGATTGTTCCATAACATGATATGGGAAAACCCAAATGACTTTCTTGGTTGGCCTATTACATTACCATCATGTGACCCACTTTGATATTTATTTCAGTTATTCTATGAAACTTATAACTGTATTTGTATCTTCTGCAGGGCATTTAGTTTAGTGGAACAACAATGCTGGTATATACGTCTATAAAGATTTAGTTATTTTTTTGGCAGTTCAGTTTTCAGTCTTTACTATAGGTTTTTTCTAAACATGTCTTAGAGTGGTTGCTTTCCAACATGTTTTTGGCTACAGCGCTAACCAAATTTTTTTTTTCTATTTTGGGGTTACCAAAAGCATCTATTATTCAATAATGGTATCCCCATCTACTAAAGATTTAAAGTTACAGATTTTCTTCTAGTATTCAATGAGACAGGCTAGTGATAATGTTTTCTATTTTACACAAGGGGAAATAAATGATATTTGCTGTTTTACTACAGAACTCTGAATGTTAACTGGAGCCAAAGCAGGAGATAATAGTCCTGGACCACTATTCCTGCTTCTCTTCTCTGATGAGTTCAGAAGTGACAACCGCAGCTTCTAAACATTACTGTTTAATTTAAGCAATGTGTGTCTCTTCTGTGGGAAGAAGAAAGACTTGCTGACAGTATATCATTTTTTCATTATAGTATGGAAAATAATTATAGATTGCTCCATACACTTAGAAACTAGTCTATGTGGCATAAAAAAGAATTAAGACCATGCAAAATTATGTTTTTAAATTTCAAAATCAATTAAAAAAAGAATGTGACACATAGGACCTTTCTAGGGTTCAATGCATTAAACAGGTAAAGTGTATTAAAATGTGGAAACCATATACCTTTCATTACAGCATTCTACAGCTGTCATTTATTTCATTTTGGTATAAAAGTAATTATTGTTCTGAGCATAATATTAATAGTACACATTTCCTTTACCCAGCACTAGCACTCTAATTACAATCTACTTCAGTTCAGATTAATCATGCCAAGATGGCAATTCCATTATACCAAGAGTAAAATTTAATAATCTAATATATGGCTATAGTTTCAATGGTTAAAATTATGGGTTTAACTACTTAAGGGATTTGTTAGGATTAAAGTTAAGCATAATGCATCTTAATCAGAAGTTTAGTGGAAAACACTCATTACAAAATATGGATATATAATGTTGTGGTCTATGTAATGCTTTTGCAGAAGCATTAAAGTTTATTTAGAGCTTTCATTTGAGAAGTATCTAGTAATGGGAAATGTGTCTAATTATTGGTATAAGATGTTTTGATCTAATTTAAACTTTGCTATATTACTTAACATTGGTCATAATGCAATATTACATACAGAATTATGCTTCAGACCACATGACAGAATCTAATGTACAGGGGAGCAGAGTTTATTTAGGTAAAATAAAACCTAACTGGCTTTAAATGTATATTAACCTAAGAATACATATAAGGAGTAACTAGCTCCAATTATACGGAATCTTTCTGTTTCAAATAGGACCTTAGTGGATTCAAGAGTTAATATCCCTCTAAAATGAACTGCTTCCTTCCTCTCCAGGAAAGGAAGGCCTGTCAAGCCAGGTACTGGCAGGAGAGAAACAAAAAGTTTTAAGCCTTTATATAGTCACATAAAAGTAGCACTGTAATGTTTAACCACTGAGTTTCCTCCAAAGTTCTGTAGTGGTTAGTTGATTTTTCTTAAAACCTTTCCTCAAAGAAGTAGAAAAAAAAATGCTACAGCAACTATAACACAGAAATAACCTGTTTTGCTTCTTATCTTTTAAGAAATTTGTTTGCTCATATATAAACCATTTTTCTGTGAAACAAGTGACTACCTACCATTTCTTCACAAATGAACTTTGGTCATTGTACCAATTTGTATCTTGGGTTTCTTTTTCAATCTCTTGATGTTTAGGGTGTGATTCAGAACACAATTTGTGTTCTTGCAAACAATACTAGATTTTGATTCAAACAGGATGACTCAGAGGAGAGTCTAAATTGCTATTAAACATATAGATTACAATGTTAATTTATGTATTTAGTAAAATTTAGTAAAGCCTACTAAATGCAAACAGCCAACTCTTTGGAAAAGACCTTGATGCTGGGAAAGATTGAAGGCAAGAAGAGAAGTGGGTGACAGAGGATGAGATGGTTGGATGGCATCATTGACTTAGTGGACATGAGTTTGAGCAAACTCAGGGAGACAGTGAAGGATAGGGAAGCCTTGCATGCTGAAATTCATGGGGTTGCAGAGTCAGACATGACTTAGCAACTGAACAACAAGAACTACATTTGGAAACCATTTTGTATCCTGAACGCTATACTGTGAGCTCTTGGAAGCTCACATAACATGTCTTATGTACTAATGCATAGTACTGAGTCTAGTGCTTGTATTAAATAAACTAGACAATCATCAATTGGAGAAATTGCTTTGGGCATAGATGAAATTCATCAATAAAGTGCTTTCCTGAATTTTTAAAAATGATGCAACAGAGAGGCCTATCAGTGTATTCTAGTAGAATCAGTATGCAGTTATTGATCGATCAATCTGTCTCTATTCCTGTTTTCTCTTGTGAAGTATCTAGTGGTCTTACAGGTTTCACAGCCTTGATCAAACTGAGCAGTGGGGGAGAGACCTGGTATCCATCTACTACTGATCCAGCAAGAAAGGGGAAAGAAAAGCTAATGAGTTTCCTTTGCTTTCAGATATATTTCACTTCCCCTTTCATTTTTGTGAGTGGCTACACTGCAAAGCTGGGAGATAAGGAGTACAACAAGCTTCCTAGGCTTTCACGGCTAATCTATGCTACATCATCAGATGCAGCCTGGACTTTCTTACCTTCAGCCTCTTGGCAAGAGAAAAGAGAAGGTCAGATTTTGGAGAAGAGGGTAGGCACTACATTTTCATTTTCATAACTCAAAAGATTTAGAGAACAGTCATGTTTTGAGAAATGCTTTGATAAATCTCCAATCTGACAGCCCCAAAGCCTCACTCTACTCTTGGTAAGAGGAGTACACTTAGTTCAGAACCTATGAAAGCCTGGGTGAGATACCTCTTTCTTTAAACCAATCGACATCCAAAGCCAAACAACTCATGGTTGAAAACTTACGAGGGCTCTTCTGACACAGCGCCTCCTTCTTCGAATTCTTGGGCTTGTTTGTACCATGGCAGCTTGGCCTCTACCGGAAGTTTTTCTGAGAATTCAGCGCATAGAGACAAAAAAGAAGAGGTTAGAGCCAATTTAGGATTTCAAGGAAATGCTATTTTCTCCTCCCCAGTTCTCAGGTTTGTACTACCTAAAAGTTATGATGTTGATAACTGTAAATAATAGGTTTTCAGGTTAATTTCTGTGTATGAGTGCTCTTTATTATGTTGAAGAGTGAAGTCTTTTTATTATGAAAGTTATAACTTTAGGAGCTCAATACATATGTAAAGAATCATCAAAGTATCTTTTCACTATTTCCTCTTGAAAAGATAGAGCACTATTTACCTTTTAAAACAAAATACAGTGGAATATATTGTGATATTTTCATAAATTCTAACTTGTTTTTCTTTTGCTTTTTGGCTAAGTGTGATCTATGCCATAATGTAAAAAAACTAACAAAACTGCCACTCTGAAATTCTCAAAATGTTGCTTTAGACACCTGACTCATGCAATATCCACCAGAGGTTCACTGACAATTGGAATATGAGGAACTTGGGGTCCACAAACCATAATTTGGCTTGCTTCACATATTTATCTAGCTTTGGTCAAACAATTCAAAATAAGCTTCCTAACAACTTCCTGGAAAAAAGAAAAACAAAACTGTGGTGGAGAAAAAGAAAGAGGGAGGTTATAACTGCTCCTACATAAGTAACTGCCAAGATTTGCACTTTGACATATTTATTAGGGTCATTTATAGGCATATTGCCTTTATAGTATGAGCCAGTGAAGCTCTATCACCATTTTATAACATATAATTATAAAGATGAAAGAAATATGTCTATATATGCATACACCATAGAAATATATGGCATTTTAATGATGTTTAGAGAGCCAGACTCACTACCTAGTTGTGAAAATACAGATTTTACTCCTGACAGTTACCCACAAACTGCTTTTCTTTCTCTGAAGTGGCTGGGTAAAGACAAACAAATAAAAAATGCATTATTTTAACCTGGGGCATCACTTTTTATCCTCTGTGTGCAACAACCATTTAGAAAACAAAACTCCCCAAGCCAAAAGGATTTGCTAACATTTTGAACCTGGCAAAATGGTTCCAAATATACATGCATAGTTTTATAACTAGCCCACCTCTCCAAGATAAAGGAACTCAGTCAATGAAGGTGTCTATGACTGCTTGAACCATCCCTGGTTTTCAATAATGAGCATTCAGCTTAGCATGAATAGCAGGCTTGTAATATTTTACTGTCTTTTTGAATTGACTCTGCCAGTTGTATCAGTAGCCCCTGATCCTCCTATATTTGAGGAAGCTACTGATACTCAAGAGCTGAAGATAATATTCTTGGAAAACTTACAACAGGCAAGGCAGTGGGTTGTAGACATCAGTAGGTTTATTCCAATTTTCCTTTCAAATTATGATTCTGGAATCCAGTTTCATATTAATTTTTAATTTTAAAGCTTTCAATATAAAAAGCAACAATTTTTTGTTGTTGTTTTATTAGTTTGAAGTATGGTATATTTCATGCTTAGCAAAGCAGACAGTTTGGATTCACTGCTTTTGTTTTTTTAAACTAAGGTGTAGTTAATTTACAATGTTGTATCAGTTTCAAGTATATAGCAAGGTGATTCAATGATATACATACATATATATATGTATATATATATACACACATTTATTAATTGATTTAAGCCCTCTCCCTTTTTTACTTGATGAATCTTACTGCCTTGTTTTTAATAGCAAGCAATGTGAATAGTAAATCACACATATATTTCTATAATATCTTTATAATATCTTGCTTCAAGTAGATCTGATTTTTTTTTTTTTCCAGCAGCAATCTTCCATTAATTTTCTTACTCAGGAGAGAATTACATCAATACATAGTGCCTAAAAACAATTTGCAAGCAAAACTATTGGAAAGACTTTTAGAAACAGTTAAGTCCATTTAGTAGAGTCTAAGTTATGAAGAATAGTTATAAAGAACACTCGGAATACTTAAAAATATTCCAAGGAATTGAAAACAGCAGTGAATATTCACGACCATGACAAGATTGGTTACAGAGCCCCTGTCAAGTTACCTTTGGGTTTATAGCAGGGAGTGGGTATGATGCATTCCTCTTTTATGTGGGGCTTGGTTTTGGGGCTACAGCCTCCAGTGTGCATTTCCCGATGGTCGATGCAGAGGACCACACGGTACCTGAGGCCCTGGCCACACGTCACTGTGCACTGGAAAGAGAATGCAAGAAAGGAGACTCATAGGCAAAGCCTTGCTTACTGTCCCTCATTTCCCACCTGAGACTCTTTAAAGGGCTGCTTTTACAGAAGGACTCCTGGTGGCTTTATATCACTTCTTACTAGTCATGGGATCTTTGTTCTGTTTGGCTATTTCGGGGTGAGGGCAGCTGAACATTAAATCATTTGCAGTTTCTTCACTTTGGATTAGTCAGTTAGTCATTCTTAAGCACACACTGTGTGCAAAGTCCCAAACCAAGCAGCAAAGAGAAGGAGAAAAGAAATGATAGAGTGTGCCTGATTTTGATTACCAAGACTGCATGTTAATTTTATTCAGTCACTTTGCTAATGATTGTTAGGTCCAAAGTATGAAAAATGCCAGCTCCCATGTGGACATTAAATTTTTTTAACTTCCATCATAGCTAATTTATATTGCAGCATGGCTGATCCAACTGATAACAGTGGCATGGAAAAAATGCTGAAAGGAACTAATTCAAGGGCCAGATGTAGACAGCACCTTCAGTGGTTCCACATGCCTGGGAGCAAGTCTGATAGAAAGAGACATCACAGCTCTAATCTGCAGCCACAAAGCCACAGGGCCATGTGAGTAACCAGTGGCCATCTATGTGGTTGAGGACACATCTTTCCATCTCCTTTGCCACTTCACACCTTTTGGCACTAGAATCCAGGAGCGCCCCCGCCCCCAATTAATGTTTTATGTTTAAGCTGCTGCAGTGTCTTTCCTAACGTCTAGACTATTTTCATTTTAGTTAATCCTGCTTCACCTCCATTCTAACTACATTGCCATTTTCATCTTTTTTTCCCAATGAATAATAGACACAGTTTTCATCTTAATCCACTGAAGACACTTTTTTGGACATAGACAAAGTATAACAAACAAAAAATGAAATCAAACTTTTGGTCTGCTGGGCTCAACCATCAGAAAAGCTTACATAGCTTCATGCTCATTCAGCCTCAGCCACTCATGGCAGATACTTGCCTCTCCTTGTTACTTAAGAGAGCATTATGGAGAGTGATAGTGGCTTCTTGAAGTCACTTGAAGAAAAAGATATGTGTGTATATGCATGCATGGCATGCTAAATATACATATACATACATATGTATATTATATATATATATATTTTTTTTCCTACTCATTTACTTCTGGCTGTACTTGATTTGGGGTAAGCCTACTCCAGGGTCTACACAGGTAGGCATCTAGACCCCTCAGATGCAGAAATGGGAAGCTGGACAGAGTGGCCGGTGGGGTGATGATGCGGAGAGGGAAGAATGGACTTACTCTCCTAATGAACAAAGAAAGAGGGCGCAGTTACCGGAGACCACTCCTGTGCCAGCCATTTAGGGCAGTCAAAAATGTTGCAGGGCTGCACGGTGGGCATCTTAGGGGTGTACATGCATTTCCACTCTTCCGCTGAGCTGACATGCCCCTGGATGTCCTCCTCCACACAGGAAACTGCCCGGCTCTGGATGCCCCCCCCGCATGAGGAGGAGCACGCGGTCCACGGGGTGGCCTCCCACCTACAGAAGCAAGGGGAGTCATTAGGCCAGACCCACACACTGCCCACCTCCTCTGTGAGCTTTCCCACCACTCCCTCCCCAGTGCCCATCAGGGCAATCGGCTTCTGAGAGGCTGAGCTCCAGAGAACCGAAAGCCAGCGACTGCCCAAGGTCTGCTGAGTCAGAGAGGATTCAGTGCTGGCAAAAGTGCTCTGTTAACCTTGAAGCTCTACACAAATGTAAGAAATTACTCTGAGAACTGTGTACAAGGCTATCTGCGGGGTCCATCACCTACTCAAAAGAGGGCTGTTCAGTACTTTTCCTTATAGTTTCAATATATATTCTCTCTGTATGTGTATTTGTGTGGGTATATGTGTATATATGTATAATATTTATATTATTTTATATTTTATAAATATATATATTTGCATCTATCCAACATGTATGTATCTAAATATCTATCTTAAGACTAAAATTGGTTAATCAGTTAACTCTAATAGTTTGTACCTGGGCTAATACTTTTCAATTTCAGGGCAATACTTCATTACTTAGCTTCTAGATACTTTTACATGAGGAGCTCATGAAAGATCAAGGTAAACTAAACACCCTTTCTCCCTTGCTTCTATGGTCATCAACTTTGGGACTGCATGGATTCAGTATAATTCTGATGTTCAAACTGTATCATCATTAAGGAGCCAAAGTGTCAATATAGGTGTTACCTACATGTTCCCTAGTTGCTGGGGTGAGGTACTGACAGTTAGCACTCCTCCAATAAAGAACTCCTGGAACAGTGAAAAGTTTGGCTTTGGTTCAAAAGCTCATGGCATTGGAATCTACTGTAAAGTAAGGGGAAAAATAACAATGTTGTCAACAGCATTTAAGAGAATTTCACTGATTTTTCAATTCTCTCCACAGCTTGATGCATTTGAGACTGGAGGCAGAGAGATATCTTTGCCCGATTCTTCTTGGAGGTTTAGAGAATGTCAAATTTGTAAGAACAGAAACACAGCAGCTAGTTTTTCTTTCTTGCCTATCTAGTCTGCTTGTTTATGAGGACTGCTAAGGAACTCTAAGAATTTCTCTTAGAATTATGAGAGATACCATTTTAATGAGAGAGAAACAAAATGTCACCAAGTTGATCCACTTGAATAGTTAAATCTAAAAACACTGCGGAGGCATGCCGTGGAGATGCGAACCATCCCCCACATGGGATTTCACGTGCATGTGAGCCTGATTTCTCTTTTGCATGAGCCTGGATAACATGTGTTTCCCACTTACTCCACAATTCTCTGTACTGTTCAAGTCTAGGCAACAACTCTTATCTCCACTGCCAACAGCCCAAACATGCTGCCAAATACAATATTTTCCTCTGCATATTTCCCCAGGAGACACAGAAGAAAATGTTATTATGGGGAAACTGAGGCCCTCTGGTTAGTCCTTTGGAGAATCTCTGCTCCCTTTCAAGAGTAGGAAGCAGCTCTGTAGAGTTTCTCTTCCAAAAGGGTGAGACCAATTCTCATTTGTCTCCATGTAAATCTCTGGAGAGCTGGAAGTGGGTAACAGGTCTGATTCAGACTAAAATTGAGCTAAACGTATAAGTACCAATTCACATTAGACTCGATTTGACAGTGACCTGGGAATTTGCTTTTGAATGGACATTTAATCTCTTAAAACATTAAGATGCCATAAAAAGAGCACATTTCCTAATTGGTACTCTAACATCCCTAAAGTTGACCCTTCTGAAGAGAGAGTGATTAATTTCTGTCTTAACACTTGGACCTGATCCATGGTGTAATTTCATAAACAGTAATAAGTATCCTTTTCACTGTCAGTGATCATGGAAAGACAAATGATGTTAATATTATTCCAGGTATTTATAGTATGGTTCCAGGATTAACTATAGTTCTATATGTGAAAAACTATAATGCGAATCCTTGCGTAATAATAGGATTATGTGGAATTTCAAAGCAAAACATCTCTGTTCTTCAAAGAAAGTATAACAAAAGCTCAGAGAGGACATCAGTTAGGATATCTCAAAACAGGGACCAGGTAAGGATTCGGAAAAAAAAATTTATATCCAAGAATCTTGCTCTAGAAGAATAACAGATGAGGTCATATATTTTAACTCCTTTGGCTTTTAATTTTTAAAATCCATTGTGTATTTAGTTTAAGAAATTCTCAAAATGAATGATTATGTGGAAAAATTGCAAATATTAATTATAAATTAAAGATAATTAATCAGACTGTGTTCTTAAATTATATTCAGATATGCATTATAGTCAAAGACTGAAAGCAAGAAAAAACAATCTGAAAATTCACTCACTGTGTTTTGTATCTATACTTGTGGTCTTAAACACATTTAAATAATTTCAGTAAGCAAAGTCTTGATCAGTAAGTAGCTGCCCTCTGAGAAACATTCTAAGTCTTTATTCTTCTTAAGAAAGAAGAGTATCCATGGAAATATTCATAGAAATAATTTCCATTTACTAAGGTTTTATCAGTAAAGCAGAATATCTAACTTCAGAATTAATTTAGTAACAGAAGTGCATGGGCTAAGAAATATAGTCTGTTTATCGTCTAGTTGTCTTTGCCCATTGTGATGCACGGACAGGCCACAGTGTGCATAAGACAGGACGCAAACAAACATCAAGCAGGTTCATCTCAATCTGTCATTGAGAATACCAATCTTCAGGCACTCGGGGGACATTCGAATATATAAGAAATCAAGTTTAACTTAGGACAGGGATTAGGCACACCAGAGAAATATAAACATAGAGAGATCATAGACATGAAAGAAATTGAGGAGTGCCATTACAGGACAAACATCAACTTGATGTTCTTACCCCTGACACCCGACTATGCCTTTATCTCGAATCACATGGCCTTTGCACAGCCAGATATATATGTCCTATGAATACTTACTTTACAGATACGGGGGTTGAAATTAAATCTTGGTTCAGTTAAATTGATATTTCTCTATTTTCATTCCATTTTTTTTTTTCATGTTTGGTTCTGGATCAAACCAGCAAAATGATACAACAGTAGCATTCTAAAGTCATTTATTGTCTTTATCAATATAGGCATAGGAAAAAGGGAGGGAGCTGATGAATGAAGTAACTCCTTAGTGAAAAACACTTAAAAAAAAAATCCCTAAATAATTATATATAGCATTAACCAAGTGCCCCCTTTCTTTATGCTACCATTAAAATGGTGAAAAGTAAGTCTCATGCCAGTCTACTTTTTTAAGTAGAGCCTGGATAAACCTTGCCTTGGTTTATATGTGTGTGCGTGTGTATGCATGTTGCTGCTTAGTCGCTCAGTCATGTCTGACTCTTTGTGACACTATGAATTGTAGCCCGCCAGGCTCCTCTGTCCATGGGATTCTCTAAGCAAGAATACTGGAGTGGTTGCCATGCCCTCCTTTAGAGGATCTTACTGATGCAGGGATCAAACCCCAGTCTCTTGCATTGCAGGCAGAATCTTTTTTTTTTTTTTTTTTTTTCAGGCAGAATCTTTATTGCTGAGCCACCAGTGAAGCCCACGTACATGTGTGTGTGTGTGTACATATATGTATGTATGTAGACACATGTTGGAATGCATCTGCAGTGAGTGAGTGAAAGTTGCTCAGTTGTGTCAGACTCCTTGTGACCCCATGGGCTATACAGTCCACGGAATTCTCCAGGCTAGAATACTGGAGTGGGCAGACTTTCCCTTCTCCAGAGGACGTTCCTGAACCAGGAATCGAACCAGGGTCTCCTGCATTGCAGGCAGATTCTTTATCAACTGAGCTATGAGGGAAGCATCTGCAGTAAATACACATTCATGCCTATTTGTGTAAATATATGTGTTTACACATGTGCGCTGAGTGGATGTGAAGAGTGGGAGAAAGAAGCATCACTGGGAGCTGGACTAAAAAACCTCCAGGTCCCCTTTTTGTCCTTCAATTCAAAGTATTTGAAGATTTTCAATCAAACTGCTTTATTTTACAGTTCCAAATACAATTACTTTGGGGGCTTTGCTTAGTTTGAGATGGAGCAAACCACCATGGATTATTTCCAATTATTTGTGATCTGATTTAAACCTTGGGTTCTAAACAGCAGCTGACTCTCTGAAGTCCCAGTGAGTGAGGACAACAGAGCAAAGGTCTTGCTTAGCACAGAGGTGGCTTCAAACCCGTCTAATTTCTGCTCTCTGGGGCGCTGTTTCTAAGGTGGCAGGCAATATGCTCAGTAGCTAGCATGTTTTTCAGCTTCTCCAGTTTTCTTATAAATATATTAATAAAGAGAACAACTTCTTTGAAAAGTTTCTCAGTCACTTTAATGATATTTTCTAGTTTTAGAAAATACTGTACTTTAAAAAAGCAGTGCAGTGCATGGAATTTTCTGTTTTGGAAAATAACAAAACTCCCCTCCCCATCAAATGTTATGAACAATAAGGATATGAAAAAACTGCCTTTTTGTATTTAATTATAATTTCTTTGGAACAAAAAGAAGGATATTCAAAGCCCCTATGCAGAGTAATACCACATCTGGAATTTCACATTTGCGGTATTGGGATAATAATTCAGGCAGTGTTTGTTTAACAGTTAGCAACAGTGCTTTAATGACTAGGGTCCTATTGCAGAGGAAACACAGAAAAGGACAAAGGGAGTGAAAGAAAGACATAACATAAACCCATACACTGTATCTAATCAGAGTGAATTACTGTGTCCACTGCAATGTAATACAATCCTATCTTAAAACGGTTTTTGAATGACAAGCTTACAGTCTGAGCAGACCAGTGTTATTCAAAAGCAAAGTTCAGGAGGGATTGCAAAATATACTATCTACCATCTTAATTTTTTTACAGAAAAACACAAAATCTATTATATATAAGAAGCAGAAGACTGAGTTACTAATTCTAGCATCAGGATGATTGATTTACGTACCGAGGAAGGGGATGGTAGATGTCATAGGGCATGATCTGCTTGTATCCGTCACTGTTAGGAACAATAATGCCAACCCTCTGAGTAGAAGGTACACACAATAAAATAAACACTAAATGATTACATTAAACAATTTTTTAGACAAATGCAAAATAACATTAATAAATTGTCTCTAAAAAAACAACACTAAAACAGTTCAATATCTTTATGCTAGCATCCATTTGAGGATGGGGCAAGTTCTTTTGACAGGGCACCATTTACTATAATTAGTTCTCTGATCCAAGCAGGAAATACCAGGGGAAAGGGTGGTGGCAAGAAAACTTGGCACCTCATCATTAACTATGACACAATAAGCTTATAAATGTTCTTTAATCCCCCCAATTATACATCCTATGAGGTCATTATGATCATCATTATTAATGTTATTTCCAGATGCTCACCAAGCAATTTTATAGTTACTGTCTTGCTCCTGATGAAAGAGAGAGCTACATGTAAGAGTATGTACCTGGGGACTGACAATACTATGTAACGTGCATTAGCAAATAGGTAATGCACTTTTGGCAGATCTAAGGATCTGAGTAAAATCTGGAGAGCAGCCACTTGGTTATATTAAAAAGGGAAGGGGAACGAGTGAACACAGTAGGCAGCTATCAACAAAAGCACATTCCCTACCAAAACAAAGATAGGGCAGTTAAAATGAGATAATAAAGATGAAACATCTTTTTGGTGGTCTATAAAATGTGATATGGTGTTAACTGGTGGTGGTTGTAATTGTTTTGACTGTTGTTACTATATCTGGTGCCCTGGGAAACCTGTGAGATTTAGAGATAAAGACTAAAGGAGCCAGAAGAAATGATATTTTAGGCTATATGGCTAATGGATTCACAAGATATGATATTATAGGCTATGTGGGAGTCCTCGGAGGCCTTTAGGACTCTAATAAAGTACATGAACCTATCTCACTGATTTCAAGTAAAGCCTCCAATTGACAAGACTTTCTTCTTGCTGAGCCCCCTAACTTGTGGGAGATTTATGACTCGTGAATCTCAGATAGAAGGGCTAGTACAACAGACTCTATCAAGAGTGGGAGACTGAGCTCAATCCGTGGATGTCATGTATTTGCTGGGGCAAAGTATGGTAGGTCGTGAGAACTTATTTTACAACTGACAAATGACAGCAACTTCCTCTTCTGAAAACTGAAGGAACTCATGTATTCTAATCTGGGATGAATGCTGCTGCTGCTGCTAAGTCGCTTCAGTCGTGTCTGACTCTGTGCGACCCCATAGACGGCAGCCCACCAGGCTCCTCTGTCCACAGGATTCTCCAGGCAAGAATACTGGAGTGGGTTGCCATTTCCTTCTCCAAGGCATGCATGCATGCTAAGTCGCTTCAATTGTGTCCGACTCTGTGCGACCCCATAGACGGCAGCCCACCAGGCTCCTCTGTCCACAGGATTCTCTAGGCAAGAATACTGGAGTGGGTTGCCATTTCCTTCTCCAATCTGGTATGAATGGGTGAGTATATATTTATATATCCATATTCAGTAAAATGATTACATAAAAATGAACACATTAAGACTCACTTTGATCTTATCCTCTGATACAGAATGATATAGCATGTGATTTTAATATGACCAGCAAACCTAAGCTTTTGGGTAGAAACAGTGAGCTAGGTATATTATGGAACAGAAAGAAAAAAAAATAGTACTGGGTGGACATCATGACAGACAAGGAGGAAAGAGGGAGTAATAAAAAGAGTAGTTCCTGGAGAAATTACTAAAAGGTAAGGGAAAATCAAGTTTGAGAGAAGATGGGAAACAAATCTTTCAATGTAGATTTCTCAAGAAGTACAAACATTGGAGAACTAATTTAGTTATCTCACATGACTGAGTTGTCTTTAGCTGATCTGAATGACTAAAGGTATTCACTTGTATTATTAAATTTTCATGGTACATCTATGTGCACTACCCTTCAGTAACAATGTTCATGAAAATGAATGATGCCTTTTGAGGAAGCTCAAAATCCCTCGACTCTTAACGAACAAAAGAATGGGATGAAAAGTAACATTAAACTTTTCTCCATGTTTTTCCAAGATATAGAAACATCCTATTCGTTTTGGTCTTATTTTGACAAGAAATCAGATGTGAAAAGTAAATCCTGTCTTTTGTTAGGATCATGTGATCACTTCCCAGTAATTCTGCCTAATCATCAAGGAAAATTTTTTTCTAAAAGAACTGTTTTTGATAGAATTCCAACCTTCCAAAGTTCTTCTAATAACCTAGGTCTGATAATAGATAATTAAGGACTGCATAGAACTGACTTTGCCGTTATACTTTTGCTAACCCTAGTATCTCTTCTCATGCCTATATCCAGATCTAAATGTAGAATGGCAGCCTTCTTTCCTAGAAAGATTTATAGTTATGATTTATCATTCTGAATATTAGAATGAACTGTTACAGATCTCTGCCAACTGATTTACCAGCTGATGAGATTTAAAATGGAAGTAGTAATATTGAAGGAGACAGGCTAGAAGAAAAGAAGGGGGAAAAAAGGGAGTTATAGAATTCAAGATGTTGGGCTTCACATTGGACTGATTCAGAAATTATGTTTCTGTTTGAACAAGAAGCTTTAAATCTGGATTCAGCAAAACTATAGCTATATTTGTCTTTCTATGGCATAGGTCATGGTGAAGACTCATAAAATGACTCCATGGCACCTGTGAAAACAGAAAGATATCAAAACAATGGTGCTCTGTCCAGTCCTGTTGATGCATATTCATGTGCATGGGCTCTGCTCTCTCTTGGGGTTTATGCCATGGGCCTGGCCTTTCACCACACTGTCACAGAGGGCCAGGCAGTGCTGCCTAAACTCAACTTTCTATTGCTTACTCTTAAGGCACTTTATCTTTTTCTTAGACAAAGTGTACCTACTGAAGAATGATGAAAAAGAATGTCATTTAGGGACTTTAAGAAGTTCTTCCTTCCATGCTTAGGTCTTGCTTTGCACGTGCGTGTGTGTGCATGCATATATACGTATGTATTCAGACATGTGTCTGAATATATGAGGGGGTGGGGAAGGAGGCAAAAATAATTTTAAAAAAATGATCACAAGGGAAAATACAATGAACAGTTGGTTTGGGGGTAAAACCATTCATTCTCCATTGCCTTCACTATTCTGACTGCTCTCTCCATTGCCTTCACTATTCTGACTGCTCATGTACTTTCGAGTCATGTAGGACAGTGATCCGATTCCATCTAAAGTCCCCCAAATCAGGGGTCGTGATGGGAAGAGAGGATTAGGATGAAGAAGGGATCACCATGGACTCATGTGGTATAAGTAGAAGAAAGACTTGCACATCATCCTTTCATAGCTTGTGTCCAATGACACTAGAATGCTTCCTGTTATGACAAATTCATAGAAAGAAATAGTATGCAGTATATAACATGAAGCCTTTTCAACCAATTTTTAATGACATGGAAAATGTTCAAATGCAATGTCAAATGAAAAAATCCAGTACAAAATAGAATAGACAATATAATCCACAATATAAAGAAAACTCATGTATATATTGTCTGTATAATCATTTTTGTAAAGTCTATATATATGCATATGTATGTTTGTACAAATATATTAGAAAAGGACTGAAAACAGTTGTTAGTTCCTGGTGTTTGGATTAAGAGTGTTTTCTTCCCTTTCTTCCTTTTTATGCTTCTCTATTTTCAGGAATTAGAACATTTAAGTAAAACAAAATTAAACTCTGAGAAAGCAAAAGACAGAAACATTTGAAAGCATGATATAAATGGATGAAATGAGGCTGTCATCTCAATTCCCACATGTCATTTAAAGATGATTGAGTCTGTGTCCTGAAACCATCTCAGGAGCTATTTTAGAACAATATTCTTGACTTTAAAAATCAAGACATATTCAGGCTCACACTATTCAGGTGTGAAATTTACTTATTGTGATAAATCTTTCTTTCCAAGAAAAGCCCTAATATAACTATTAATTCCATGAGCATCTAATTTGCCAGGTTCTGGGATCTTCTGGAAATGAATCATAAGGAGCCACTTTCATGGCTTCAACACTCCCTTCCAATGCCTCTCTCAAAACCTCTTGCCTCTTCTCTGGGGCTGCAGAGCCTCATTTCTGACATTCTGACAGCTGGATGTGCTCTCACTTTGTCAAACTCACTGTTTTCAGACAATTCATTATCTTCCCCTGCAAACTGTCTCTTCTCCTGTGATCACTGTTACTGTTCAGAACACTGCCCTTCTCCCATCCACCCTGGCTGGGTACCGTGGGACATCGTTGCTTCCTCTCTTTCCCATGTTCCCTACAGACACTGAGTTCTTCCAGTTGTGATGTCTGCCAAATATATCTCTCTGACATGAATCTAGGCCCATTTGCATTATCCTCCTAACAGCTTTCTCTGCCTGCAGGCACTGCCTGCTCCAATCCAGCTCACTGTTGTCATAGCAACAGATAATTTATTTCCCAGTGATGTCCATAACACCTGGTGAAATCAAGTGCTACCTGTTCTAAAGCCTGTCCTTATGTTTCCTCTCAACATGTAGCCAGACAATTCTCTCTTCCTCTCTCATAGCACAAGTTCCCCTCATCACTTCTAACTGTCTACTAACTTTTAACCATGAAAATGTTTTCTTCAGTTTAACACTATGGGACAAAATCCATGTTGGTTCTTTACTCTATCTTTTAACACAGTTCTCTGCACAGAGGCAATTAGTAAATAATCAGCCAATGAAATCATGCCATTGACGTGCATACACAAAAGCAAGCAATACAACTACCATCCTGAATGAAAGAAAGCAAATGAACAAGAGTTAAAAGGAGTTAAAAAAGAGTTAAAAAAAACTCCTAAACAAGTTGCACTAAAGATGACGCACATCTCTAGTCCCACTCCTTGTTTTTTGCCAGCTCTGTCACCTGTGTGAAGGGCAGACTTTTAGAGACTGGTTTGGCTGCTCTGGCAGGTAGGGGTGATTGGGCGACCTGGGACAGAGGAAGATAGATGAATGGCAATGGTGTTTCTAAGCTGCTTGGCTAGACTCTACATCTCTTCTGTTGGGCATCTTCCAGAAACAGCTATGACAGTTTTTAAAACAATCTTCTCTTCCCTGTTTGTCTCATGTGTCTTTTCAGAGAGCATGCTGTTTTGTAACCATACAACTCAACTTCCTCTGGGCAGTGTTGTGGTCCAGATTCTGGCTGACTTAACTTTGCCTTCCCCATGGTACCAAGCACAGAACTTGGCACAGGATTGGTACTCAGTAAAAAGATGAATGAAACTGTGGGTGGTGGGAACAGTTCTGGCACAGAAGAGAATAATCTCTCAACAACTACAAGGCAATAGAAACCAATCTCTTCCTAAGCAACTGTTTATAATGGGGGAGGAGAAAAGTAATAAAAAGTTGGAAGAGACTCAAGCATCTGCTTTCTCATGAGTGGCAGAATACAAAATAGCATGGCGTAATGAGGACAGGGGCCCCCTGAGGAATTGGGAGATACAAGCTCTGTTCTCTACTCTGTTAATTATCTTTCTGAGTGACTTTGAGTGCGTTACATTTGGATTTCTGCATTGGTCTTCTGCAAAATCTAAGTATTGTATGAAGTCAGGAGTTTTATGATGAAGAACAAGTGCCTGGAAACCTATCTCTCAGAGCTCTATCTTATCTGTTCCGTTTGTACTGGCTGCTGAGGACAGAATTCAGAGTTCTGTGGTCCACAGGCTGAAAACCACTAAACTAGGTACTTAACTCAAAAGCTCTCCTATTTGAAATTTATGAAACACTGCAGGTTTCCCTGTCATTTAGAGAGGCAAATTAGGATCTAGAAAACAAGGAAACATTCTATAAATAGGTTAAAAACTTTTTTCAACATGGTACCTACCAGTCAACATTCATTTATCTTTAAGAACCAGACCAAAAGAACCCTGCTTCATTGTCCAGGATCTGAAAACATTTTAAACATATATATTAATTTCTTGCTATAGGACCAACTAATAGAGAGTTTTTGATCATTTTATCCAAAATATCATAATTTCCTCACAACTATATTTCCATGGTTAAATGTTCTTGATATTAACGAATGTAATTTCATAATTGCTTTTAAATAAAAGGGACTAATATTTCCTTGGACTTTGTTTAGCTCTTCTCATACTGACCTAAGTGATTTGCTAATTGTTTGATTTGAGTAAATATCAGTATTTACACTTACACAAGAGAGGCTTGCTTAATTGGCATATGTGGTCAATTCAAAGATCCAGGGTACCAAGTTTTGCATTGATATGGTTGGCAGTGCTCTGCTGGCTGTGGAGGTCTATAGTGGGCTTAAACCAGATCTCATGGGTTGCTGAAGGCATCATGCAACACCAGCAATCAGGTGATCAGAGTTCATGTAATACAGGAGCGTCTCTGGATTTGGAGGCACTTAGGTTCATGACCCAGCTTTTCTTTGCTCACCCTGACTTGGAGGGGGTCTCATAACCTCTTTGGGCTTTAGTTTTTTGTCTGGAAATATAAATGATTATCTTTGTCATACTAACCCCCCCACCAGAGAAGGTAAAACTGAATAGAGATAAAGGCTGTGAAAATACTGTGGACACTTCAAGTAGAAGTAACGTTGGCAAGAAGCCATTTTGTAGGATTGGTTCTCAGTAACGATTACTGAATTTTGTTGAGTGCTTGGCATCCTGCAAGGAGCTTTACATGCATCATTCTATTTACTCCTTATAGTTACTCTATGATAGGTATACTACATTCATTTGACAGATGGCAAAGCTAAGGCCTAGGGAAATTCAGTAAAGTTAGTAAGGCCAATAAAGCCAAACTGATAGATTGAAGTTAAAAATGAGAAGAATGATAATACCTGTTCTATTCACTTACAAGTTAATTAAAAGAACTGCATAAATAATTATACTTTACATATACAAAGTGATCATTATTATTAGTGATGAGCTGGCTTGGTGGAATAACTGAATTGTCCCAATAAATGAGTTAGAGCTGATTGTCTGGATTGTCTGATGATGGGTATGAGGTTTATAAACTTGGGAAGGGTATGACGATGCTCTCTAAATAGCAACAGAACTCTGCTTTATTTATCTCATCATAAATGCATGAAAGTGCAAATGAGATTTCACAATGGTATTTTTTATTGCTTATTCATTAGCTACTTAAAGTAGTATATTTAAATGAGGCTGAGAGAAAAGAAGGAAGTTGTCACTTCTCTAGATAATTTACCTATTTTAATAAAACAAGAGCTTCGTGACTAGGAAAACATTTCATTATACTTTAACTGCTTACTGAAAAAACCGCTTTTTAGCCCTTACACTGAGTTCTCCCTTTTTGGAGATAGACAAGGCATAAACCCCACACAGATTAAATGGCAATGTCTCACAGATGGTTAAGTGGTTAAGTGGGGATTTTAGATAATGACACATTGGGATTTTAGGAGTTGCTAATTATCTTAATTTCTCAGGGTCATGTTTATTAAAAAATCTGATAACTATGAATTGCTTTCAGGAAGGTACTTCCTAGGAATTTGTGCCTCTTGTTGCTAAAACAACAACAAAGGACTACCCTTATAGACCCATATACAATTTTAGAGTTCCAACTCCTTCCATGGAGGAGAAAGCTGATTTTTTGGTGAGTTTAGGAGTTTCTCTGAAGTAACATCAACATTATCATAACTGTGATCTTAACCATAATAGCTGCAGCCACTAATATTTATTGAGTGCTTATCATGTGTCAGGCACTCTGCTAAGCTCTTTAAATGTATTACACCATTTATTCCTC
This sequence comes from Dama dama, assembly GCF_033118175.1. Taxonomy (NCBI): domain Eukaryota; kingdom Metazoa; phylum Chordata; class Mammalia; order Artiodactyla; family Cervidae; genus Dama; species Dama dama. The sequence goes on from NC_083709.1 coordinate 34,548,428, forward strand.
ATGACAACTCTATGAGGTAAGTAGCTATTATCCTTACTTCAGAGGACGAGAAAACTGAGGCTTAGTGAGAATAAATAATTCACCAAAGACTACTCAAACCAGTAAGTGACAGAGCCAGGATCTCAAGCCAAGCTGTGTCGCTCCAGAGCTGCCTTCCTAGTCGCCATGGTACCGTAATAACCACTGGACTAACAAGTGGGTTTTACACGTCCACTGCACATACTGCCACTCACGATGCAGATTTCTCTTGCCTCAGGATTTCAGTTGCATTAGGATTCAATTCTGAGCTTTTGTTCACACTTTGGTCCATGGCCAGGGGTGACTTACGCAATTTGCTGTCAAATTAAATGGAGCTGGACAAAAAAAGTCCAGTTGAACTCAACCAAGAACTGCAGCTTGGGGTATACAAGTTTGGGCATTTGCTCAGGACTGTTGCTCTGAATTCCTTGAGGGGAGGGAGAATCTGGATGTAGTTTCAGCAAAAAACAGATTTGTTTGCTAATGACTGTGACCATGATAGTGTGATGAGTGAGAGCATTTTTCGCTTGAACAACCCTTGCCAATTTAAGCCCCCTTCATTACTGCCTTGGAGAGAAAAGCAGAAGTCTGTGCCAAAAAAAAAAAAAAAAAAAATCTGAAAAGGTGGTTCTCTGATCTTCTCACAAACAATGTCTTGCACAATTTACCCCAGACAGCCTTAACAGTCTCACCAGTCTCCTAGATTGAGATACATATGGCCAAATGTAGCATTTTCTTTTTTACACTGAAAGCCACTCAGAAAACATAAGGTGCTTATTAGTGGAACTAAAACTATGTCTTTTTAGTTTTTGCTGAACCACAGGCATACACTTGGAAACTTTCTGGCCACTTGATCGACTTTACCCTTCGACCAAGAAGCAACAATCACACAAACTATTGCATAAAGCATCAGGCACTGTGTTAAACAACAACAACAACAACAACAACATTTTCCCTTGTGTAAAATGGAAGCTATGATTATAGCATGACAAGCACAAGGATTTTACATTTCATAAGATTACAAGCATCTTAGGAACTATAGTGTTCAATCAATGAAGCAGCGTGCTCAGTCGTGTCTGATTCTTTGAGACCCATGGGCTGTAGCCCACCAGGCTCCTGCAAGTTAAACATGCCCAGATCTCTGATATCCAGAAGTGACATGCCTCTGGACTTCTGGGAGTGCCCATGTAGGGACCATTACCAAAACATATAGCATATGTGTATATAGTATTTGATGAGATTAGTAATATGATGAGATGCCATAGCTCTGAGGCACCAGTGAGAAACAGTCTTCATTTTAGCTAAATGTCATTAAATTTTTAACTTCACTTTCTCTTCCTTCTCATTATAAGCATTGCTCTGGCTTCCTTTTAGAGACTGTCTTTGGCCTGGAAACAAAGTATTTTATCACGTCATTAAAGTGTATAAACGACACCAGCAGAGAGCAATACAGCTTTTCTGGGATGGAGCAGCTGGCCACCAGGTAAGCTCAATTGTTGGTTGTACAGTGAGAGGAATTCAAATTCCTGTCTCAGCAAAATGTCAAGTTACTACGTGTCACAAACATTCAGGTTTGCTTTTGAATAATGGAAACCAAGAATGTTAAGTCATTGAATTCTAAGTATCTGTCATATAAGAATGACCTTACCTATGTTATGAGCTATAGATAAAACTGGAAAGAAATCTAGCAAAAGCGTTAATAGTGATTATCTGTGGCAACTGGAAATTATTAGTGAATTTTATTGTTTTCATTATAGTCTTTTAACTTATCAAAATTTTTGATTTAGTGCATGAAGGATCAGAAAAAAGCCATGAAAACATAAAAATTATTTTGGAAAGAATAGACTATATGTCAACCATATCTTTAGCCCCAAGAATGACTAGATGAATCCATCTACAACCAGGGAGACCTATGGATGTTGTTGGTGAACGAAATGAGTAAGTGATGTCATTCATTAGTTCAAATATATAACATCTACTAATTATAAAGCAAATTAATGAGGACAGTGAGGCTATTCTGATAAACAGAAAAATCAGGTGTTAAGGGTTATAGTAATGGTTATCACATCCTGTTTATTTCTGAGTTATTTTGGTTTTATATGTGTAGTAATGAGAAAATTCTTATTCCAGAGAAGCAGTTGCTAATGCTAACAATTTTTATAGCTCACCTTAATCTTAGGATATTTTTTTTCAATTAAACAGATCCTAATAGAAGAACTTAATAATGAGGGCAAAAAGTATTTCCTTTGGTAGTGAAATATTTTTACTATTGCTGCAACAATTTTTACAATTTAGCTTAGCCTGAACAAGTTAAAATTAGTTTATGTTTGAGTATAGTTTTTGTGAGTTATTGTTTAAAGATACTTCAAAATATATAAAATGAAATTTAATGAAGCAACTCCATGGAACAACAGCTTATAGGCACAGTTGGAAAATCACTAATTTAATGCAACAAATAACTTTCTCACCCCCACTAGTGGGTGAGAAAAATAAGGTCTAGCAGGGTCTTTTTGCTGTCCATGGTACTTCCCAATCTTGACAGGGAATAAATGTGGCTACCTAAATGTGAATTTGCTTTCAAATAATAGGCTAACAATCCTAGTCTAATACAGGAAAAGTAAAGAACTATCTCAATGACTAATAAATTTCTTTTGATTCCAAAATATGTGACTTTATATCTGTTCTAAATACATCTTGTGTTTTCCCTTTTAGGGGCTTCTAAGTTTGGACACAAAGATTTTAGTTTATTGTCACCAATAAAGGTGTTGGTTTAATGTCACTAGAAAAGCGAAAGTGTTAGTCGCTCAGTCCTGTCTTAACTCTTTGCGACCCCAGGGACTATAACCTGCCAGGTTGCTCTGTCCATGGGAGACTCTATGGGATTCTCCAGGCAAGGATACCTGCAGTAGGTAGCCATTCCCTTCATCAGGGGATCTTCCCAAACTAGGGATTGAACCTGGGTCTCCCACATTGCAGGCAGATTCTTTACCATCTGAGACACCAGGGAAGCCCTTAATGTCACTATTAGACAGTTAAATCTATAGTTAGAAAACAGTTCTTTGAGTGTTTGATTCTGCTATGTCTGATGGGAAGGCAGACTTATTGACTTTCTTTAACTCCTTTCCTCAGACTCTCACTTCTTATTTTTTCTCGAAATTCAGAAAGGTTGCTTTGATCCCAGGTGTTTAAATGAGTTCAGTGAATTTCATAGCAATTGTGCACTATCTTACCCTCAGACTAGAGTATCTACATTTCCTAAAGCAGTTTTCTCTTAAACTTCTCTTTCTGCTCAGTCTTAATTTTTACAGCTTTCTTTAATTACCTCTGTAATAAAAAAGCAGCATCCTGACATTCACTTCTTATTTTTCCTTTCTCCTTTTCCCACTTCTTTTTCTCTCTTTTTTAATAGCCACCTGTCCTAACATTTATACATGTGCTGTATTAGATGTTTTAAAATAACACAGACATAGAAAAAGCATCAATTTTACAAAATTCCTTCAATGTAGAATAGCCTTTTGCTCTTGAATAATAAGAAATAGGCCAAAAATATTACTCCAACAGAAAAGATGAGTAAAAATCAGAAGCCAGAAAAAAATGAGTAGATTTTTTTCTGACTATAAACATGTTTCTTAAAATTGTTAAAAAATGCTTTTATTTCACAGCTGTTTTTCATGACCATCTCTTCACTGAAGTTTTTTTTTTTTAGTAGAAGGGAAAAGCTTTACATGCAATTATGGGAAGTGAATCCTTCATTTCTCCTAGAAATACATACATAAATTTTCTTGGAACTATGTATAAGAGCTTCAAAATCTCTCTTTGGCTAAGTCAACCTGTTTGAATTGAGATAATTATGCTTTTCACTCACTGGTCCTCCTGGTATAGATATGGATAAAGATGCATATAATAAGTAGAAAACTTTAAACTAGGGTTGAATTGCATGAGCTAGAATTATCTTGGCTAAAATACCTCATATCCTTAATATTTCCAAAATAAAGAGGTCCAAACAAAATTTTCACACCTCATTTAGTTTTTATACCATATCCAATCTTTAAAATGTAATTTTCTGGTGGAATATGAAGCAAAATTAAACTTCACCTAAATTATATATTTATAAAATATCTATTCTTCTATTTCTTTAATGAAAACCTGTTATTTTGAGTTCACTTTTACCAGCTGCTGCTGCTGCTGCTGCTAAGTTGCATAAGTTGTGTCCGACTCTGTGCGACCCCATAGACGGCAGCCCGCCAGGCTCCCGTGTCCCTGGGATTCCAGTCAAGAACACTGGAGTGGGTTGCCATTTCCTTCCCCAATGCATGAAAGTGAAAAGTGAAAGTGAAGTCGCTCAGTCGTGTCTGAGTCATAGCGACCCCATGGACTGCAGCCCACCGTCCATGGGATTTTCCAGGCAGGAGTACCGGCGTGGGTTGCCATTGCCTTCTCCCTTTTACCAGCTGAATAATATGATTTCTATGAGTAAATTAACATTAGAAATTTCGCATCACAAGTAGAATTTAGAATTTCTGAATGTGAGGCAGAAGTAATACAAGAAAATATACTTTAGAAAATTAACAGCAGAAAAAAAAAAAACTCAAATTGCCTACAATTCAAAGATAGAGTAATTTTCATCCACTTGGCTCATGTAGTAGTTCACCTATTCAAAGTTTTATGAATATATAATTAGTAAGCTATGATTTAAAAAAACAAACAAACTGAGGTGTTCCTCAGAAATCCAAGGCTCTTAGAAAGGATTCTCTTTCGGTCTACATGATGAGTTTTGTAGGAGAAGAGTTTTCATACATCCTTTCCCACTTGTTGAGGATGAGTAAGCCATATTAACAAAGAGAATTACCAGGAAGTGTTGAAATTAAAAAGACAAATGTTCACCATGAAAATATTCCTGACTCATACTTCTATGACTACTTATCATCTGGAATATTTCATTCATCAGTCTGAATCTTGATCCTGCAAATAACTGAGGGCCAACTATGGTTTCTCCAAAGTAAACATATGTGGAAAGTGTCAAGTGTTTCTTTAGGACTTCTAATTAAAAAGACCTTTAAAAAAATCTATTAGAAATAAGCCCTGCTTTCTATTTAACAAAGGCTGAGTTTATTCAAATGTGGAAGAACTGTTCTAAGGCTGATTTTTATTCTGGTTCATTGATGTGGCCCACCACAGGCTAAAATGGGTCAACTGTGACCCTGAAATATGGTCTGCTCTGATCATCTCAAAGAATCCTGAGAACACTGTACCATCACTTTGTTAAGAGTAGAAACAAGTAACCAGAATGAAATGAAATCAGAAGAGAAAATGTCTCTGCAGAGTGCTTTACCTGCAGCAATACCAATGGAAAACCCATGGACCCTGAGATGGCATTCTACGGCAGCAAGAGTAAGAGGCATGGGTCCTAACAACCCACGACTAAGAATGGACACTGGGCAGCAGTACTTACTTATTTTTAACTAAACACTTTTTAATTCAAGAAGCTTATTTGAACTTGATTTATGTTTACAGTAAACAAACTGGTAAATGTGACTGACCTGGCTGGACAAGGATCCAAGTTGCACTCCTGAAGCTTAGGCTTGGGTTTGATGTTCTCGGGGTAATAGTGACAGTACTGGTCAGCAACCACACGGTTGCTCCGAAGATCGTAACACTCAGCCGATGTCAGCTGGTAACCTGTGGTATCAAGCCATTTGGGCAAGTTTCAATGTATACATCCATGCAATGTATTCCCTTAGGCTATTTTGTTCATCTCATATTAATGAAAATTCTTTCCCAGTCTCCAAGTCATTTCCAGGGCCAATGAGAGATAAATGGAAGGCTCTTTAATTTGTACAGGCCTCAAATGCTATGTTTTTCCACTCAACTTTTAATAATTAAATGATACCATCGGGTTTGAACTACGTAAGGGTAAAGCTATAAGACTACCATAAGAACTATTTTTATTAATTTGCTTTATATAATCTAAAAGTCTAACATAGAATTCTGTATCCAAGAGATATTTATTTACAAACCATCTCATATGAGGGTGCAAAACTGCCTCCCTTGTACTTGGGGCATCAGGGTGAATAAACTCCTAAATTAAAAGAAAAAAAAATCCCAACACTGTTCCTCTTGGTCAGTGGTGACCCATAATATAGAATCAGCTACCTACCTGGAAACACATGTTTTCCACTGCCTAAATTCAACCTGAATGGACTGAATGGATGTAAACTGATGACTAAGACCTAAACAGTGGTCATCATGAAATCTCAAGTTTTCCTAAACAACCAAAACAAAAACAAAAATTTCCTACTGTTCAATTTTTATTTCAAAATCCTTTGCCATTTCTAAATGTGTAGCCAATATTTCTTGATTTACATGTGCAAATTTCCACTGTTTAGAGAAATCCTCTGTTTAAAAAAAAAAAAAAGAAATCATGCTGCTGAATAATACTGAATTCTACTCATAATATGTATTAGTTTTCCTACCTGCCTCTTTTTTGTCCTATGAATTTCTGGTGGTATGGTGATGAAGACTTAGATTCTTGGGGTGAAAAGTAAATGTAGATGGAGTATTTTTTAAAGTTAGGGCTTTTGTATCAGTCTAACCCTCATCAACTCCAAAATGTATTCCCCCTGGACAGCGGTTGAATACTGTTGTTGTTAAATATGTGTTAGAAAGTCAGATTTAGAGTGGTTTAAAGTCTTGCAAAAGATTTCAGGAAATCAGAGGGAGACTTATAAACCAGATTTCCTGACTTGAGGCTGTGTTCTCAGACCACCCACAAAAATTAATTGTTCATTAAAGACCTAAATAAAGAGCTTTTAACAACTTTACTGTAAGGATGAAAAGTATGGAAAGTAATGGCTAAAAACACATGTTCCACTTAATTTTTTGTCTCATAAGAAAATCAAAAAGCAAAACGATATTTTATAAAAGTAAATATACTTCTGTTTTTCAATTACATTATACTTCAAGCAGATAATCTGATGACAATCTAATTATTTTATAAGGTTTCCAGAAAACCATTTCTACTTAAGGATAGAATTTTATCATGTAGTAAAATGTGGGCACAAGCAGTAAGTAAACTCTGAATGTGAGATTATGATTTTTAAAAACCATAATTTGTCAGCTTAAAAATGCAGCTGGGAAGCTCTTCTAGAGTGTGTGAAATGAAAACTTAGAACAAAAATGAAATGAAAGACCAAAATGGTCAGGTAATTGTGTTTTCTAAAGTTTCACAAGGTATTTGATGTAGCAATTCTTAAGACTTAGCAAAATATTCAACTAGTTGAATCTGGAACTAGAAACATATAAAGGAATTCAGAGATCATTTCCTCAGAGATTTTCAAACTATGGTCCATGAAGTGTGAGGGAAGTGTTAGTTGCCCAGTTGTGTCCGACTCTCTAGCCAACCAGGCTCCTCTGTCCATGGAATTCTCCAGGCAAGAATACTTGAGTGGGTTACCATTACCTCCTCCAGGGGATCTTTACGATCCAGGGATCGAACCTGGGTCTCCTGCACTGCAGGCAGATTCTTTACTGTATGAGCAACCAGAGGCTTGTTTCTACATCCTCCAGATCTCTGAGCAATGCTCCTTTATCTGGCTTCCTAATACAATTTTCCTTTGAAGAAAGGCTTTGAGAGCTCAACACATTTGTGAACTGCTGCTGGTTCTACTTTTTCACTTAGATGTGAGGAAAATAAAGCCCAAAGTGTTTGACTTATATATGAGTCTAACATTAATTGCCTTATTATATAGTAAGCCATAATGGCTTACTGATGAACTGATAATCAGTTCAGTTCAGTTCAGTCACTCAGTCGTGTCCGACTCTCTGCGACCCCATGAATCGCAGCACACCAGGCCTCCCTGTCCATCACCAACTCCCGGAGCTTACTCAAACTCATGCCCATCGAGTCGGTGATGCCATCCAGTCATCTCATCCTCTGTCATCCCCTTCTCCTCCTGCCCCCAATCCCTCCCAGCATCAGGGTCTTTTCCAATGAGTCAACTCTTCACAGGAGGTGGCCAAAGTACTGGAGTTTCAGCTTCAGCTTCAGCATCAGTCCTTCCAATGAACACCCAGGACTGATCTCCTTTAGGATGGACTGGTTGGATCTCCTTGCAGTCCAACAGACTCTCCAGAGTCTTCTCCAACACCACAGTTCAAAAGCATCAATTCTTCGGCGCTCAGCCTTCTTCACAGTCCAACTCTCACATCCATACTTGACTACGGGAAAAACCATAGCCTTGACAAGGCAGACCTTTGTTGACAAAGTAATGTCTCTGCTTTTTAATATGCTGTCTAGGTTGGTCATAACTTTCCTTCCAAGGAGTAAGCGTCTTTTAATTTCATGGTTGCAGTCACCATCTGCAGTGATTTTGGAGCCCCCAAAAATAAAGTCTGACACGGTTTCCACTGTCTCCCCATCTATTTCCCATGAAGTGATGGGACCAGATGATTATCAAGGTTACTGTAATTGCACTCCAACAACAGCCCTATGTGAAATTGTCACAACAGGCCTATTATTGAACTGCTATTCTCTCAAAACATGGCTTTTATTAAAAAAAAAGAAAGAAAGAAAAATAATTTCTTAGATTTCTTTTTTTGAAAGTGCTTCCTGTGTTAGTCATTAACAGATGTATCAAAACAACATATTCCCATAAACATCAAAGTAATTGGCACTTTCTTAAACAAATTTTCTATGTAGCATAGACAGAGCGACTGGAAACATTATTTTATTGAAATGTTTAAAACGTTGAATTAATAATAATGTAACAACCAAGGGAAAGCACTTATTTTTAAGGTAAAATCTAACACTGCTCTATAAAACCTCACTTTCAACTGTTTGTTCACATTATGTAGACATAGATAACATAGCTAAAGATGACTTATATGTTCTTATAGTTTTTTGAGAATTAATGGAGAGTCATTTGTCTTCATTTTGAGGTTCTATCCTTTTTTCTTGTCAAAATAATACAGTTATACATGTGTGGATTAGTTACTTAAACAGTGCCAATTAACAGGTTTTCATGAAGATGGAGCTACAATTTATGTGCTCATTTTTAAAGGAATAGACATACAATTTTATAACCATTAAATTACCAAAATTTTCAAAAAGGTACTCCACAAATACTGGCTCACTTGGCAAGGAAACTAAAATATTCATAGACTGCTGATTACCCTTCTGGAAAGAATTCTGTTAACATATGCCAATAGCCACAAAAATTCTGAAACTCTTATGAGTTTAGTCCAAGGAAATAATTTGAAAGGAGAAAAATACTTAGGTATTAAGCTATTCATTACATTATAAAAGAAAAGTTTAAATGAAATGAATGATCTTCTGTAAGTATATAGTTAAATAAATTATTATAAAATAATCAAAATAAATGATTATGTAGCCATTTAAGTAATCATTAAAGAAAAGAGGTGGGGAGGGGACCTTTTCCGGTAACACAAAATACTGTTCATGTTACAGACATGATGGAGTGAGATGGGAATTCATCTGGTGACTTTTCAGGAGAGATGTGTTTTAAAGTATAAATAAGGCAAGTGGCATTCCTTTTATTGCATGGATGACGGGGTAGAGCTGAAAAAATAACTGAGCCTAAGTCTACAGTGCAGTGATTTTTTTTTTTTTCTAGTAATAAACTATTTTCTTTAAATTAATCTCTGAATCTTCTTGGATACATCGTGTTATGCAGAAGATTACAGACAGTCTTCACCTGTTTCCTGAATAGATAAGTTCATTCAGCCAGAGGAATAGTTTGTTCTCAGATGAACAAAATTGCCTCCAGACTAAGTTGTTGCCAGGCTATGACATTGCTTGTTCTGAACTTTAATGAATCAAGGAAAGAAGGTAAGACTATTTCCTCTGATGGGACTCTACAGCCAGAAAATGTGCATGGGGCATCTAGAGTGAGGTATCTACCTCACCTCACGGGAAGGCTTCAGGATTTGGCCCCATTGAGAAGAAAGAATCTGGTCCACACAGCACTTGCATATGCTAAAGCAACTCTATTCTTAAAGCAGCCGAGTCTTCCCTCAGGGATGCCAAGAGCTTTTAGACTAAGTGAACAGAATTACCTCCTCCACAGGTTGCTGAGCAAGGAAAGAAGTCCGTCTCCCTCCATCGGTGGATGATAGGCTGATAGAAGATGAACTGGACTGTACTGTTCTCAGGCCCCGAGCTGCGGATCTGCAGGAGACAACGGCAAAGCAGAGGAACTAGTGTGACGGAGGGGTGCCCTCTGGGCTCCTTGTAGCTTGGACAAGGATGTGTGGTAGTGATGATGGTCTCAGGTTGTGTCAAGGACCGCACTGGGAGAGAAGGGGCAATAGCAGCATCACCCATCTTACCATCTAACCAGTAAATGGTCCTTGCAGAAACCATCAGCATCATCACTTCAGTTCTGCAGCCACAGGACAAGGTCTCAACGTGTGATTCTAGCAAGACTGTATCCCAAGCCACTGACTCCCTCACCCTCTTTTATTTTCACCCTCTCTGGTACAACAGGTAAAATTATACGAATTTTTCAGTGTAGCTTCAGAAATAGATAATTTGTTCTAAGAAAATTATAAATGCGATCTGCTTCAAAAAAACTAAAGATACTGTCACTGGTCCAGAGAAATAAAGAGCTAAAGAATTAAGGAGCTCCTCTCGCTCTAAGACATACTGGGAGTTTCCTGGCAATTGAGTGATTGATAGATCTTAATGTGCAAAATTACCAATGGGAAGCTCACTGAAATGCAAATTCCTGAGTTCAAGCCCAGAAATGCAGGCAATTCAAATGTAGAGAGTCCAGAAGTCAAATTTTGAAAAGCACCAACTTACATTACAAAAGCATTTACTTCAAATAAAACATATGTTTATGGGAATTACAGCTCTTTTGTTTTTTTAAAAGGGGGGAATGTGAGGCAATTCTTTCAAACTATTAATAATTCTTTAATAGTTTAAAAGTACAAGGTTGAGGAAACAAAATCAAACTGAAAGAGAAGGAAAAGTGTCCAACAGGAACAATGCATTGCTTTTACAAAGACAAATGACATGCAATATTTGAACAGTTGGGCAAAGGCAAGGCTTGGGCTATTTCTTATACTAAAGGAAGTTCCATGGACAGCCTGGAGGACCACCTATTATTCCAACTCCATTGCGACAGTTCGGGAAGCAAGAGTCCATAGATTCACATGCCGTAAGTCTTCGCTAATGTTTTCAAGCTTAGCATTGTTCTAAGTGCCCTTTACCTAGGAGAAATTGATGGATTTGGGCTTCAGCTTGTTTTTTTTTTTTTTTAAGATAGCCTTATTTTATTTTTTTTTCCTACTGAGTTTAGAAACGATTAAACACCTCGGGTACAAAGAAACAAGGAACAGGTGCTAACTGCTATATCAGTTTTTGGAACTGGGATGAGAACATGAGATGTTCCTCAGAAAATCTGGAAGCATTGCAAAGGGCAAAGATGAGAGGAAAACTATAGAATATCTCACATTATGCTAGGATTCTGACCCATGAAGCATCCCAGTCTTTCCTAATTAGAATAAACAGTGATACGATTCCCTACTTTAAAGCAAAAACAGCTGAAGCAATACCATGTCTTTCACAGAAGGGGAGCATGGCCTACAGATTAGTATTTTTCAGTCTTATGTGTCAGATACAGGATATCTAATTGCTTGTTTAGGGAGGGAGTATTAATCACAGTCTTTGGAAAGCTTTTTTTCTTCCCCCAGGTCACAAAAACTGATAGCTCTCTTGGGATGTGTGATTATCATGCTGGAAAGGTATTAGAAGAGGACTTCATTTGAACACAAGCTCCATAAAAAATGAAAAGGCCAGAAAGTTTGTTTAGATGTGGAGAGAGATTATTTTGCTAAGGTCCTTTTAAGGATGCTAGAAATTAAACTAAGTCTAGGAGTGTGTGTGTCTGTGTGTTCCAGTCACTCAGTTGTGTCCGACTCTTTGTGGCCCCATGGATTGTAGCCTGTCAGGCTCTTCTGTCCATGTGATTTTCCAGGCAAGAATATTGGAGTGGGTTGCCATTTCCTCCTCCAGGGGAACTTCTTGACCCAGGGATCAAACCAACACTTCCGATGTCTTCCGATTCTTTACCACAGAGCCACCTGGGAACCCTGGGTGTGTTGGGGGGAGGGGATCAAAATGAGGAGAAATATAACACCCAAATATTTGAAGAAAACTTGTTCTATGACATCTACAGTGTCCAGGCTTATCTTTTGGTCTGTTTAAAGAAGCAAAAAAAAAAAAAAAAGTGGATCAGGTCCTTTTTTAGCTCCCTGGGAATTACCAATAAAAGCACCTCATGTCCACCTCATGAATGACAAGGAGTTTTAGTGTTGAGAGAGAGGGTGGTAAATACCACGGTGAAGGGGAGAAAAATGCCAGCAGCTTAGAAAGAATATTGTTCTCAGTGAGTTCAAAGAAAATGATGGACAATGACCATAAATGTGGAGACTCTCTGCCTAGATATGAAAAGACACTGGAAAGAACATGGAGGTCTTATTTCAAATAGATGAAATCCATCATGGTGCATCCAAATCTCTGACCTCATTATCTTGCTTGGTTCCTTTCACCCTGAAAGCATTCCTGCTTCTCTCCTCTCAATAGCAGCCATTTGGTTTTTAATAATAACAGCTACAACTACCACAACAACCAGTGCTACATTCTTAACTGTGTGCAGGAAACATCTTGTGTGTGCAAGCTCAATCGCTCATTTGCATCTGATTTTGTGACCCCATGGACTCCTCTGCCCGTGAAACTTTCCAGGCGAGAATATCGGAGTGGATTGCCATTTCCTCCTACTCCAGGGGATCTTCCTTACTCAGGGGTCAAATCTGCATCTCTTGACTTGGCAGGGATCAAACATGAGTCTTCTGTAAGGGCAGAAGATTCTTTACCACTGAGCCAGCAAGGAAGTCCCCCCACCCCCACCCCCACCCCACACACTTGATCTTAGCCTAAAGGCCAAGAAGGGACATTTTATTTACCTTAAATAGAATCTTAAAACTACTCTGTCTTCCCTTCCACATTTACATTACAATGAAACAAACAAGGCTCCTAGAGGTGAAGTGAGTAGCTGAGGGCTACACAGCAAGGAAACAGAAGAGCAGGGATTTGAATGCAGGTCTGGTTGGCTCTAAAGCTGCCATTCTCTTCATGGTATCAAGTAATCCTATTAGCATTGTGAAGATATGGACCTTCCTCTTTAGTAGTATCCTTGTAATGCTTCTCAATATCTTCTTAATTTTACATTTACACTTTAGAGTAGAAAAAAATATTTTAAATAAAAAGAAGAGGCTGACTGAAAGTCTGATTTTTATGACCTAATCGTTGCTTACAGAGATAAACCACAATGTTCCCTTTTTCTTGGGTTTAATAATTCTGGGCTACTGGGACTCTTTATCATTAGGTCTAGAGCTTTATAAACCCTAAATCCTCAACATTAGATTTTGGTTCTCAAGTATACATTGAAAGAGTCATTTTGACACATTAGAATTTTGTTTAAGGGAACTAAATCATCTGGTGTATGTAATTTTGACCTCTTTAAGTAAATAAGGAAGAAGAATGTTCTGAACCAACTTTTTTCTCCTATAATTACAATGATTTAGTGTTTCTAACTCAATTTAATGACTTCTCATACTGGAAGTCAAGGAGAAGACAAAAACTGGTCACTTTTCATAGGAATTGATGATGGTGTCATGATGGAGCTGCAGGGCAGTACAAATGTGTATATGGATAATTGCTGAGCTTTAAGCCCATGTGAAAATCAAGGAGATATTACAAACCTATGGAAGACATCAAGTACACATAGGCTCTTCATACTATGAAATGCCATACTTTCCCTTCTCATTGGGAAACAGGTAATTTGTGAACCTTGGGATGTTCCTCAACTGGGTTCCTTTCTCTTCTGGGTGTAGTAGAAACTTTTGCCCCAGAAGGCCAGCAGGGGAGCTGGCAGTCAGTCACGGGTCTCTCACCCGCATTGCTTGCAGTTGAGTTGTTGCTCTGGCATAAGGAGAGGTGGGCAGAAGGGAGCTGTGGGCAGACCCACGAGCCGGAAGCCACAGCAGGGCTCAACTTGGTCACCTCTTCTCAGGGCAGCCAGGGGTGTCATGACTTAGGAGGGTTTGGAAATGGTGGAAATAAATCAGTATGTCTAGGAAGGGAATCAAATGGAAAAGAGGTTAGGGTTAGGGTTAGGTTAGGTTAGGGTTATTAAATGCCTTGGTCTCCTATATTTTAATTTTGGGCTATTCTGGTGGTGGACAGTGATAGCAAACCCTCAAGAAACTGTAAAAATATTTTTAAATGCTTTTGTGGGCTTTCAAGAATATGCCACGATAATAAGATCTTTTTTGCGGCACTTCAGTCAGTCAGTTCATTCACTCAGTTGTGTCTGACTCTTTGTGACCCCATGAACTGCAGCATACCAGGCCTCCCTGTTCATCACCAACTTCCAGAGTTCACCCAAACTCATATCCATTGAGTCGGTGATGCCATCCAACCATCTCATCCTCTGTCACCCCCTTCTCCTCCTGCCTTCAATCTTTCCCAGCATCAGGGTCTTTTCCAATGAGTCAGCTCTTCGCATCAGGTGGCCAAAGTGTTGGAGTTCCAGCTTCAACATCAGTTCTTCCAATGAACACCGAGGACTGATCTCCTTTAGGATGGACTGGTTAGATCTCCTTGCATTCCAAGGGATTCTCCAGAGTCTTCTCCAACACCACAGTTCAAAAGCATCAATTCTTCTGTGCTCAGCTTTCTTTATAGTCCAACTCTCACATCCATACATGACTACTGGAAAAACCATAGCCTTGACTAGATGGACCATTGTTGACAAAGTAATGTCTCTGCTTTAAAATATGCTGTCTAGGTTGGTCATAACTTTCCTTCCAAGGAGTAAGTGTCTTTTAATTTCATGGCTGCAATCACTATCTGCAGTGATTTTGGAGCCCCCCAAAATAGTCACTTAGGTGGCTACAAATAATATTGACATAGTTGTCATTCCATTGCCTTTCTCTTACATATTCTGCAAAGCAAGTATCATTCATCTTGCAAACTCCTCTTTCTTCAGGATCATCCACAGTGCTTGGCACACAGCAGGTATTCAAATAATTGCTGAATGAATGTATGAATGAACCAACCAATGAATGATACTGATTATGGTCCTTTCAAGCATTTTCAGAATTGCAAACTATTATCTGTGACAAATTCTTGGAAGCATTACAGCTTCTTGAGATTTTGGTGGCATGAGTGGTAAAGAACCTATCTGTCAATGCAGGAAAGATAAGAGATGTAGTTTTGATCCTTGGATCAGGAAGATCCTCTAGAGGCAGGCATGGCAACCCACTCCAGTATTCTTGCCTGGAGAATCCTATGGACAGAAGTCTACAGTACATGGCGTTGCAAAGAGTTGGACACGACTGAGGCGACTTAGCACAAACTGATAGAACATCCCCAAATTAAAATATAGTAGACTGAGACATTTGAGCTTCCCTGGTGGCTCAAACGGTAAAGGATCTGCCTGCAATGCAGGAGATGTGGGTTAGATCCCTGGGTTGGGAAGATCCCCTGGAGGAGGGCATTGCAACCCACTCCAGTATTCTTGACTGGAGAATCCATGGACAGAGGAGCCTGGAGGGCTACAGTCCATGGGTCACAAAGAGTCGGACATGACTGAGCGACTAAGCACAGCACAAAGGCATTTAATAAAGGTCACCGTTTTACATACATCTTGCCAATCATTTCTTATTGATAAAATGTTGGTAAAATTTATTATGTTGATTATAATTCATAAAAAGAAGCAGATTGTTACAACATAGCCCTTGCCCAATAGTACTTTTTGCCCTCCTATGAAAGCTATCGCTTTAAACAGGATAGTAGCAGAAAGGGCTTATAAAAATGCTAGTTATTATTGGAATAAAACATAGACTCAATTTTTCCATTATTTTAACAGTTGGAAATGCTAAGATTTGAGGTTATTCAGTAAAAATAATGAAAAAAAAAAATGTTAGCACCCAACTTTATTTTTACACTTCCTATAGTGTTTTCTAGTCCTCCGAGAATGCCAGACCTCAGTACTGGGAGATACAGATAACAGTTCAGCCCACAGGCCTTTGGCTCAGGGCTGCATGAGAGATGTTGGTTATGGATTTACTGCCCAAAGTACTTGAGTAGGGTAGTGGATCAGAGATGCTTCTTCGGAAATAATAACTGTAATGTTGGCTAAGGAACAAAGAGGTGGAAGCAATGTATCAGGACTAAGATGCTGAGGCAGGCAAACTAAGGTCTAATGGAAGGCTGGTCTCAGTGCTCTTATAGAGAAGGAGGGCAGAGAAGAACTGAGCAGAGTGGAGCCAGAGGAGGTAGAATTGGACAGGGGCCTGCCACTCTCAGTGCCAGAGAAAGGTGAGGAGTTGGTTCTCTGACTCTGTCTTCAATCTAGCTGTACCACTGGTAAAACAAAGTGGGGAACTCAACAAGAAATGCAGTGTACAGTAATTAGCTCAGTTCTAAACTCCTGGAATTGACTGCCTTTTATAAAGGAGCATATTTATTGGAGGAATCACTACCTGTAACGGTTGGGTAGGAAAATGAATCACTATTCATTACATGCTTCTTCTTTTCCCCCATAGTTAGTTTAGTCTTTTCCTCTCTAGAATGTTTGGCTTACAAAAATGATTTTCCTTTTGTATGAACATAGGTGGACAGGCATGGAGTGGCCATCTAGAGACAGGCTGGGTGGTAGGGTGAAATCAATCTGTTTTTAAACATTTGCTAAAGTTCAGCCTCCACGAGACAAAGGAAATGATGATTTCAATCCTACCCGAGATTCACAGGCTGCCCAAATTTCACAAAGTCTATCTTTATCACATTAGCTTGTAGCAAGTATCTGTAGCTTTTACTATCTGTTCATTTTATTTTGGTACTTAATTATAGTCATCACTATTTCAAAATTCCTATTCAGTGTTTTTTCTCTCAAATGGCATCATGAACTAGGAAAGGGCGGATACCATATTTCAAAGTCAAGCTGTCCCATGCATGAAGTATCTCCTTAAAGAAGAATACACATGGAAGTTCTGTAAACTTACTTCATGAAGTGAACTCTCATAACTTTGTGTTTGTGATTTCTGCTTAGGAGCCCCACCTATTGTTTTGCCTTTAATAAAACCAATTTGGGGGATGCTTTATTATGTATGGGGTTATGCTTCCCTGATAGCTCAGTTGGTAAGGAATCTGCCTGTAATGCAGGAGATCCCGGTTTGATTCTTGGATCAGGAAGATCTGCTGGAGAAGGGATAGGCTACCAATCCAGTATTCTTGGGCTTCTCTTGTGGCTTAGCTGGTAAAGAATCTGCCTGCAACGTGGAAGACCTGGGTTCAATCCCTGGGTTGGAAAGATCCCCTGGAGAAGGGAATGGCTATCCACTCCAATATTCTGGCCTGGAGAATTCCATGGACTATATAGTCTATGGGGTTGCAAAGAGTCAGACACGACTGAGTGACTTTCACTTTCACTTTCATGATTAAGTCTGTCCAGAAAGAAATATGAAGGTATCATCTCTGCTTAAATATCCTAACTTTGCAAATAGAAACCACCAGCCTTTTATTCTTTAGAGTACTTAGGCAAAAATTAGGCTATCAATCTTCCTAATCAAATTCCCCAACTATGAAAATGTAATGCATTTAGAAAATTATCCTCTCTAGGAAATAACTGTTCTTTAGTTGTCAGTATATGAATTGTGAATCAGTGTTCTTGTTCTTAGTTCTGAGTATGAGGATTGGTTACTATTCTGCAGTGCCTGTGTGTGTGTGCTAAGTCACTTCAGCTGTGTCCGACTCTGTGACCATGTGGACCATAGCCCACCAGGCTCCTCTGTCCATGAGGAGCAAGAATACTGGAGTGGGTTGTCATGCCTTCCTCCAGGGGATCTTCCCGACCCAGGGATTGAACTCACGTCTCTTACGTCTCCTGCATTGGCAGGTGGGTTCTTTACCACTAGTGCCATCTGGGAAGCCCATTCTGCAGTGTATTTTGGCTACTTTGATGGCTTAAGTACTCACTCATCACTTTTTTCTTCTGCTAATATGGCTTTCTTAAATTTTAAAAATGGTTCAAACTGAATATTTATCTTTAGCTGCTTTCACAAGAAGAGCTAAATTCAATGTTCTGAAAAAGAATGGACTGTGACTAAAAAAACCCCTCTTCTATCTGGGAAGGTCCTCATCTTTTACTGGGTCTGTAGCTTCTGAAAAGATAGCCTGGTAGGGGAAGAAAAGGATGCTAAGCTAGATAATTATCTAGCCAATAACCAGTCATCCTCAACAATTAATGTGATTACAGGTGTGCCTACATCCATTTGTCTTATAGCTACACCTGCCAAACTATTCCTGGGTATACCACTTGTAAATCAACCAACCTCTGACCATCTTCAGAGAAGTGGTTGTATGCCATGGTGTACAGAGAGTATTGTAAAAAGTTTGACCAGAAGTTAAAGCATTTGAAAAGATGGAAAGGAAGTCACTCAGTTAAATTTGCTTTTATACACACTACCTCATTCAATTCCTTACAAAGACTCTATGTGGAGAGATTTTTATTACCATTTTTCAAATAAGTAATAGGTTTTGGAGGTAAAACAACATACTCAAGGTCACACCTCCAGTAAGCAGGACAATATACACAATTTTAGAGTGTCTACCTCTTTTACCCTTCTACACTAGCATTGCCAAAAATGTACAGCCAACGTATGAATTACAAATTTTTGGAAGACATGGCTTCCCTAGGAAGACAGATGGGTGCTTAGTCCATTTGTAAAGGTGGCCAGAAAAAGAGATTCCAAAAAATAATATATAGCAATTCTCACTGTGAGAAAAATCTTTCTTTCACATAAAAAGTCTTTTTCTTTTAAAAAAGCAAAAATGGTATTTTGGTAATAAACTTCCTTGGAGATGTTGACAAAGTACCATTCTGACCCCAATGTATTTCATTCAGAAAGGAAGTTGTTGCTTAAATAAGTGTATAATGCAAAAGAGATTATACTTTGAATGACACTAAAAACTGAATTACAAACTGTGTATATAATTTTTAAGCATCGAAATCATGAAAGATGATAAATAAGCAAAAGGTAATCTTGCAGTTTCAGCTATTTCCTGGGGAAAATTAAGGAAGAAAAGGTTGCTTCATTATAAATCACTGGGAATAAAAGTAACTTTCTTCTTCTTATTTATATCTTCTTATATTATCTTGCTCATTTTCAAGTTTGAGTAAAAGGATTTTAAAAACTATAATCTATTTTATAGTAATTTTACATTTATTTGATTCTGATCTTTTCTAATGAAACTTTCATCTCCTCTCATCTGCAACCTGAAGGTAGGTCACCAAACAGGATATAATGAAAAAAATCACTAAAATGATAGCTTGGCCTGTTTTTGAAAGAAGATATTTACAGGTTGCTAGGATCTGGGAAGTTATTGCAAAGTTCCCCAAAGTTAATTTTTCCTTTAATATATACTTATACGCAGAGAGGAAAAAAATACCCTCTTAGCCATTCCCTTCTCCAGGGCATCTTTCTGACCCAGGGATCAAACCCGAGTCTCCCACATCACAGGTGGATTCTTCACCATCTGAGCCATCAGGGAAGCCCTCTCAGAAGCAACGCAGAAGGCTAAAAAGAGTTGGAGATGGAAGTAAGGAGACATGATCTTTGGTCCCAGCTTGTCATTGGCCTGAGCTAAGGAATATCACTCAGCTTCCCTCAGGCTCAGTGTCCTTGCAGGCAGAAAGAAGATGTCACCTCTGTCCCACTTCAGCAACTGCCGTGTGGTGAAAGTCCTTTATTCATCCAGCACTTGTTGGTGCTTATTGGGTTTTTCATGGAGCTATGAAGACAGATATAATTCTGTCTTTGAGAAACACACAGAGGGGAGATGTGATGTAAACTGGAATCTAGGGTCGAGTCACAGATGCTTCTGGAAGGGGAAAGTCCTGAGGTACAAATATGAGTTAGGGAGGAGAATGCAAGAAGAAAAGAACATTGTAGATAAAGGACACAGCATTACGTGAAGGTAAAGAGTGCAAGATGTTGGGGGACTTGTCAGTCATACAGTTGACTGAAACAGGAGAGGGAAACTCAAAGCTGAGGTGGGAAAGGTAGACAGAATCCAGATTATTGAGAGTTACACATGCTGGGCTATGGCTTTGCATTTTAGTCCCAAAGCAATGAGTGGAAGTGAGGGGCAATGCAGGATCGTGAACAGGGAAAACACTCTGGTTTTTAGAAAACTCACTCT
The DNA here is from genome assembly GCF_033118175.1 of Dama dama. Lineage (NCBI taxonomy): Eukaryota > Metazoa > Chordata > Mammalia > Artiodactyla > Cervidae > Dama > Dama dama. The sequence continues at coordinate 34,568,736 of NC_083709.1, forward strand.
GAAGGCAGTATAGACAATGGCTCAGCAGCTGGGAAACTAATTCAGAGCCCATCACATTAATTCAGGCGAGAAACACATAGACCTAAATTAAGAGACTGGTGGCAAGAACGGAGAACGAACAGTTTGAGAGATGGCATGGAGGTAGAGCTGACAAAGTTTAATGTCTAAGTAGGGGTGTACAGGAGAACGGAAATGGTGTGAATCACAGGTTTCTGACTTGGCTGGGTAAACAGTGTGGTATTCCACAAGAAATAAAGAAGATAAAGTAGGTTTCTAGGGCTAAACAAGTCCAATTTTGGACACATTGAGCTCATTGTCCCTGTGGGTGATGTGCAGAAGGCAGCTGGCCATGTGAAATGCATTTGACAATTCTGTGAACTGTTCCAATGTGGATAATGTTACTTGAATTCAATTCTATATTTTCAGTATGTGTATTAACTCTTACAAGGCCACGAGGTAAATTAGTGTAAGGGGTTTATTCTAAGGGCTTCAAAAACTTAAGATAGCTCTCATTCTTTTACTGTATTTGTTTGTTAAACTGAAATTATTTAACTACCCACAACGTCATTTCTTTTGTGAGCTATCTCTGATGGTTTGTGGGTGCTTGTTCATGGTCATGTAGCTGGCGTCTGGACTGAATTAGAAAGGGTTACCCCACAGATGGAGACAGAGGACAGAACTCTGGAACCCTTCTTTCATGCAATCCCATTGCCCATCACATTTTCCTAAATGCATCCCTACTTCCAGCTGCCATGGGGTCATCAAGCCTTGGCTTAAATCACATGTCCTCTGGCTTCAGGTCCCATGATGAAAAATTTATGGAGTCCTGGACACATTACAAGTTTTACAGCTTTACAACTGAAATCCTTCTAGTCCTTCTGACCTACTGAAGGAAAGAAAATATGTTTTATTTTATTGGGATTCCCAAACATTTCTTTGAGTATATACATTTTCCCTATAGAATGTGTATGTTGCTTCCAGCAATGTGTTTCATATTACCTTGAAGAGCAGGGAAGCTCTGATAGAAGGAAACAACTTGGCTTTGTTGCCAGTACAAGAGGAAAAAAAAAAAACAACTTGTAATTGGAAGCATGATAAAGTCTATGGATCATTAATTTCCCTTTGTCTTTGACTGAGGATACCTTATATGAGTCAATTACTGTATCCTAGTTTGTTTTAAAAATGGTACGTATCCCTGAACTAATCATATGCTGGCTTTTTGAGGGGAGGTCTTTTTACTAGCTTATACACACACACATATATATAAATGTACTATGTATGTATATATTTTCTTCCTAGAACCTTAAAATTATTCCATGTTCTTATTGCATGTTCTTACAAAGTAGCTCATGCTTGCTCATTTGCATCTGAGTCTTTGCAACCCCAAGGACTGTAGCCCACCAGGATCCTCTGTACATGTGATTTTCCAGGCAAGAATACTGTAGTGGGATGCCATTTCCTACTCCAGGGGATCTTCCTGATCCAGGGATTGAACCCACATCTCCTGAGTCTCTTGCATTGGCAGGCAGATTCTTTACCACTGTGCCTTGAATTAAACCTTGAATTAAACAAGGGTGTAGCTCAACACCCTTGAATTAAACATTTCCTGGATAACAAGCTTTCCAAATTTACATCAAAGCCTAAAGTCTCTCTTTCTTCAGGGGATTATAAGTAATACTAGTTCAGATGTGGCTTGAAAACAAGGTATCTAAATGGGCTCACCTTGACAATGAAATCTGCTGTAAGTGGTCCAGCCATTCTCAGTATCTCTTTGTCTGGAAATTTCTGGAAGTCCACACTAGAATTGTCCACAAGAAAGATGCCTGTAGAGCTGAGACTGTTTTCACCTTTAGCCCCCTGGAGGGTTTTGGTTTCCAGATCTACATAATCAAACACAGGAAGAGGTAACAAAGATGTTCCCAGGCCTACCACAGACCACACGCAAGCACATCCCATACAATGTCTAGAACTACAATAGGGAGAAGTATCATTCTTTATATGGCTGACAAATTTGAAATGTGATAGAAACAAAATAGATAGGCACTGCTGGATCACATAGGAATTGATGCAGCAAATGAAATTATTTTAAAACTTATTAACCAAGAATTCAGGGCTCCCTGTCAAAAAATCTTCAATTCCCTGGATGACTTCATTTGGGTACCCTAATTTACCACAACCATATTCTTTGGACTAAACCATCTCATCCCCCATATATCTTATTGATTTCAGTCTTTACAGCCCTCAGTCCTGAATTTACCCAGTAGTTTTCTTTTTTCTCTCTGAGACCCAGGGTACCTCTCTGAGTTCCTTAAGCACTCACTGGGTAATTTGATATTCATGAGTTACCTTGCAGTTATTGATACTTCCTGGTTACTTATTGCACATGGGCTATTGTTCAAAATGAAAAAAAAAAAAAAAACAAAACTACAGTGGCTTAAAGACAGAAAACTAACTATCCTCTTTTCTTTCTTTTTAAAATCCTTTTTAAATTCAGTCTTGGGTACTTATATGGCATCTCATAAGAACTTAGGATGGAGAGAAGAACTTCTGGATCCCTGGAGCATTCCAATCTGAATTTGCCCAGTGACAAAGCCTAGGCAGCATCTTTTGTTTTAGGAAATCAGAGCATGCTAGGGAGGAGGGTAATTTTGATATATATTTCAAAGCAGATTAAATTCTCATGTGATTGAGTATTTTAGAATAATCCCTATCAAGCTACCAACGGTATTTTTCACAGAACTAGACCAAAGAATTTCACAATTTGTATGGAAATACAAAAAACCTCGAATAGCCAAAGTAATCTTGAGAAAGAAGAATGGAACTGGAGGAATCAACCTGCCTGACTTCAGACTCTACTACAAAGCCACAGTCATCAAGACAGTATGGTACTGGCACAAAGACAGAAATATAGATCAATGGAACAGAATAGAAAGCCCAGAGATAAATCCACGAACCTATGGACACCTTATCTTTGACAAAGGAGGCAAGGATATACAATGGAAAAAAGACAACCTCTTTAACAAGTGGTGCTGGGAAAACTGGTCAACCACTTGTAAAAGAATGAAACTAGAACACTTTCTAACACCATACACAAAAATAAACTCAAAATGGATTAAAGATCTAAATGTAAGACCAGAAACTATAAAACTCCTAGAGGAGAACATAGGCAAAACACTCTCCGACATAAATCAAAGCAAGATCCTCTATGACCCACCTCCCAGAATATTGGAAATAAAAGCAAAACTAAACAAATGGGACCTAATGAAACTTAAAAGCTTTTGCACTACAAAGGAAACTATAAGTAAGGTGAAAAGACAGCCCTCAGATTGGGAAAAAATAATAGCAAATGAAGAAACAGACAAAGGATTAATCTCAAAAATATACAAGCAACTCCTGCAGCTCAATTCCAGAAAAATAAATGACCCAATCAAAAAATGGGCCAAAGAACTAAACAGACATTTCTCCAAAGAAGACATACAGATGGCTAACAAACACATGAAAAGATGCTCAACATCACTCATTATTAGAGAAATGCAAATCAAAACCACAATGAGGTACCATTACACGCCAGTCAGGATGGCTGCTATCCAAAAGTCTACAAGCAATAAATGCTGGAGAGGGTGTGGAGAAAAGGGAACCCTCTTACACTGTTGGTGGGAATGCAAACTAGTACAGCCGCTATGGAAAACAGTGTGGAGATTTCTTAAAAAACTGGACATAGAACTGCCATATGACCCAGCAATCCCACTTCTGGGCATACACACTGAGGAAACCAGATCTGAAAGAGACACGTGCACCCCAATGTTCATCGCAGCACTGTTTATTATAGCCAGGACATGGAAGCAACCTAGATGCCCATCAGCAGATGAATGGATAAGGAAGCTGTGGTACATATACACCATGGAATATTACTCAGCCATTAAAAAGAATTCATTTGAACCAGTCCTAATGAGATGGATGAAGCTGGAGCCCCTTATACAGAGTGAAGTAAGCCAGAAAGATAAAGAACATTACAGCATACTGACACATGTATATGGAATTTAGAAAGGTGATAACGATAACCCTATATGCAGAACAGAAAAAGAGACACAGAAATACAGAACAGACTTTTGAACTTTGTGGGAGAATGTGAGGGTGGGATATTTCAAAAGAACAGCATGTATACTATCTATGGTGAAACAGATCACCAGCCCAGGTGGGATGCATGAGACAAGTGCTCCGGCCTGGTGCACTGGGAAGACCCAGAGGAATCGGGTGGAGAGGGAGGTGGGAGGGGGGATCGGGATTGGGAATACATGTAAATCCATGGCTGATTCATATCAATGTATGACAAAACCCACTGGAAAAAAAATAATAATAATAATAAAAATTAAAAAAAAAAAAAAAAAAAAAAGAATAATTGCCTGCTGCATGAAGAAACATGGTTCAGTTCGGTCAGTTCAGTCACTCAGTTCTGTCCGACTCTTTGAGACTCCAATGGACTGCAGCAGGCCAGGCCTCCCTGTCCATCACCAACTCCCGGAGTTGACTCAAACTCATGTCCATTGAGTCAGTGATGCCATCCAACCATCTCATCCTCTGTCGTCCCCTTCTCCTCCCACCTTCAATCTTTCCCAGCATCAAAATCTTTTCCAATGAGTCAGCTCTTCGCATCAGGTGGCCAAAGTATTGAAGTTTCAGCTTCAACATCAGTCCTTCTAATGAATATTCAGGACTGATTTCCTTTAGGATGGACTGGTTGGAGCCCCTTGCTTTCCAAGGGACTCTCAAGAGACTTCTCCAACACAACAGTTCAAAAGCACCAAATTCTTCAGTGCTCAGCTTTCCTTATAGTCCAACTCTCATATCCATACATGACTACTGGAAAAATCATAGCTTTGGCTAGATGGACCTTTGTTGGCAACGTAATGTCTCTGCTTTTTATATGCTGTCTAGGTTGGTCATAACTTTTCTTCCAAGGAGTATGCATCTTTAATTTCATGACTGCAGTCACCTTCTGCAGTGATTTTGGAGCCCAGAAAAATAAAGTCTGTCACTATTTCCACTGTTTCCCCATCTATTTGCCATGAAGTGATGGGACCAGATGCCATGATCTTAGTTTTCTGAAAGTTGAGTTTTAAACCAACTTTTTCACTCTCCTCCTTCACTTTCATCAAGAGGCTCTTTAGTTTTTCTTCGCTTTCTGCCGTAAAGGTGGTGTCATCTGCATATCTGAGGTTATTGATATTTCTCCCGGCAATCTTGATTTCAGCTTGTGTTTCATCCAGTCCAGTGTTTCTCATGATGTACTCTGCATACAAGTTAAATATGCAGGGTGACAATATACAGGCTTGACACACTGCTTTCCTGATTTGGAACCAGTCTGTGTTCCATGTCCAGTTCTAATCCTTGCTTCCTGACCTGCATACAGATTTCTCAAGAGTCAGGTCAGGTGGTCTGGTATTCCGATCTCTTGAAGAATTTTCCTCAGTTTGCTGTGATGCATACAGTCAAAGGCTTTGGCATAGTCAATAAAGCAGAAATAGATGTTTTTTGGGAAATCTCTTGTTTTTTCAATGATCCAATGGATGTTGGCAATTTGGTCTCTGGTTCCTCTGCCTTTTCTAAATCTACCTTGAATATCTGGACGTTCACGGTTCACATACTGTTGAAGCCTGGCTTGGAGAAATTTGAGCATTACTTTGCTAGCATTTGAGATGAGTGCAATTGTACGGTAGTTTGAGCATTCTTTGGCATTGCCTTTCTATGGGATTGGAATGAAAACTGACCTTTTCCAGTCCTGTGGCCACTGCTGAGTTTTCCAAATTTGCTGTCATATTGAGTGCAGCACTTTCACAGCATCATCTTTTAGGATTTGAAATAGCTCAACTGGAATTCCATGACCTCCACTAGAAACATGGATGGACTAACAATGGTTTTAAAACTTGCACAAAGACCCTTGCTTTTGGCAGGGTTGTTTAGCAGAAACAACCCCTGGTAGGGTAGGGATCTGGGTCCCCTGGTCATTTAGTCAGAATGACTCCCCTCTTGTATGTTCTGCAGATTGAGGTTTTGGAGTTAAGGACAGTTTTGAGGTCTCTGGAGGCACTAAGATATCCAGTATAGTTACACTAAATTACTCTAGATGTTGCCTACTTCAGGTTTCCGACCAGAAGGAATAGCAATGGGTAGAAAATGGTGTCCAGTTAATGCCCATGTCCCAGATGAAGTCAAGCAGCCCTTCTCTGGGAGTAGGTCTGGCCTTCCACCCAGGCACCAGTGCAGGGAGGACCTCATGGAAGAATATAAGGCACATGAGACAACATGGAGGGGGACAAGCATAGTGGTTATCATCAGAGGAAAGCAATAGCTCTGTGTCTCTTCTCCCTAGCCTTCCCTCCTCCAGCTGCCTTCGCTAATTTGTGGAGGGATCTCCAGGACATAAATTAACTTAGTTTTGGAAAACTCATGAAGATCTAAGCCTGAGTATCTGATTCAATTTCATCACCAGGCCTCCCAGCTATCTTTCCCAAGATACTTGTGACTAAAGATGGGCTGGGCCTGGAAAGACTATCTACTCATGTCCTGGAGTGTGTGTTAGTCACTTAGTTGTATCCAACTCTTTGCGATTCCATGGACTGTAGCCCGCTAGGCTCCTCTTTCTGTGGAATTCTCCAGGCAAGAATACTGCAGTGAGTAGCCATTCCCTTCTCCAGGGGATCTTTTTGACTCAGGGATCGAACCTGGGTCTCCTGCATTGCAGGCAGATTCTTTACCATCTGAGCCACCAGGGAAGCCCCCTAAATATTTACAACTGGACTCACATTGGGCCACCTTCTGGGACTGAAGGATGAAAGGCTTGCAAGAAAAACAGGGCAACATTTATTCACACATTTATTTTACTGAGTTATATTCCAAATTCCAAAACTTCCTTAGTTATACATATGCTATCAATAGTATGCCTGTTGGCAGAAAAAGCAGATTCTGTTTTGCTTTTCATCATTTATGATTATCATCTGAAGCTTCACCTATCCAATCTCTAGAGTAATTAAACCAAACAAAGCCAGTTCTTCAGCTTCTTAGTAATCATATAATTAGGAAGTCTGGGATGCCACTACATTTACAAAAATGAATTTTCCTCTTACATCTATTCCTTTGGGTGGGTCCTTTCTTCTGCAATGAGGAATAAGTCCCCCCATTTGGCGATGGACTGGTCTAGACTTTTTATTTTAGCCCCTCATTGCACAGAAAAATACTTTTTTTGACTGAGGTTGTTATACCAGCAGTTAATTCTGTCCCGTTCTCAAGGGGAAAAACAAATCATTTGAATGGTAATAGTGTACAAACATATATCATCCTTGGACATGTGAACAATATATTTTGGGGAGTTGTTCAGGGTTAAAAAAGGACTTGAATCCATATAAGGTGGTTTCCCAGAATCTTTTGACTTTGCCTGGACTGTACCTTACTTATTCCTTTATGTCACATGACCTCTCATCCCACCTTTCCCATGAAATGCAATTATTTTTATTTTTAGAAAGACTTCAGTAGGCTCTCTGAACTTTCACAGGCTCCAATTTGTCTCCCGCTTGTTTGTCTTTCTGGAATGATTTCATTTATAATCCAATTGCCAAAAGATAATGCTTGCTACCTAAATTGGCTTCTTAGGCAAGTGTGTGGGAGGGAAGAGAGAGCAGAAGATGATAGATGGCTCTGGAGGAAGCTAGGAACAGTCACAGTGGAGGAGATCAGAAACGCTCAAGGGACCAACTGAAGAGAAGTCTTTCAGTGGAAGTGAATTTTGCAGAGAATGCTGGCATATCCTCTCCTATTCTCTCCCGGGTTTATAGCCTATAATTTTCTGCTTGTGATTTACAAGTCTCCATCTAAACAACACTACACGGCAAAAAAAAAAAAAAAAAAGATGTGGCTATGTACTGCTGGCTTGGCATGACTAGAGATCAATTCTTGCCCAGGCTCTGGTGGGACCCTGCTACCATTTGATCTTTGGGGTTATGATTACCCTTCAATCCTGAATTCCAAAAGCTATCTTCAAGATGTTAGGGTCTTGCATTATCTTTTCTACCTGGTGTGCTTAATGAGACCACATAGTTCTCTTTAAATGCCATTGGGTTAAGATTGTGAGGAGTTTCTATGTTCCTCTGAGTTGATGACATAATGGAGCATGACAGTAGAAATTAAAAAGAATGAAGAAGAGGGAGAGAAGGTTGGAAAGAAGAAGAAAAACAAGAGGTGAGGCAAGGAAAAGACTGAGATTGACTGAAGAGGAAGAAGAGAGAGAATGAGAAATAACATTCACAAAATCATAAACATGTGCTTAACTCAGGAACAATCTATTGGAAGCATCAATTTTGTATCTTTCAGGATGACTGTGGTTAGAGGTAATTACCAGAGAGGTTTCTGCTATCTCCTAGGTAACTGAAAGAGAAATAGAAGTACTCAAAATATCATATTATGATAGAGAATTAAGATTTGTATTCCTAAATCTTAATCTTTTCTGGGGGAAAAAAAAACAGAACAATAATGACTAAAATTCCCCATATCCAAAAGTCAACAACTGAGTTTACTTACACAGGTGATCAGGTCCTTTTAAGACAAGACGGATATGTCTGCTTCCATAGGGAATACCAACCACTGTGTTGTCCACTAGAGAGAAACAAAGCAGAATCTTAAAGCACATAATTTGATACAAAATTACTGATCGTGTCTTGTGTAAGGCACTGATTTACAAACACCCCCAAATGACAATCTTTTAAAAATGTGTTTAAAATCTGAACACCAATATGTGGGAATCAAAATTTCCACTTTCTACAAAATAAAATATGTTGAAAAAGCTGGTCACTTGCTAATTCATGGGGATCTGGCCTTTGAAAAAAAATACATGAATTTTGACATATTGAAAAATGAATTTACAAGTGTTCATTTCTAATTTTAAAACCTGATCCTGCATCCTCATATTTTAAACTGGAGCAATTGTGTAGAATTACAAAAAGAAAGTAAGTTCTAATGCTCTAAAGATTTTATTATATTAAAATCTGATCTGTATTTCCCTCGGGCAAAGTATGTTGGATGAGTACCACAGATAAGAAGGCACTATCTTGTATTTTTTCAACTTTCTAGGTCAGAAATCATGCTTTCCATCCTTTAATATCCTTCACACTATCTACAGCTAATACTATATTTTATAAGTGTCCCATAAATGTTTATTAACATCCCCCCAACATTTCCTCTTGATTTTGAAAATTTTTAGAAATTGACTGAATTAGAGATTATTTTAGAAATTATTCGATTTTCATCCTATCTGAAAACTGAGCCACAATTCAGTGGAAGCACTCCCCAAACCTACATTTGCTAAAAAATTAGAGGAATATAACATGTATCCCAAACACATCATAGGCGTGCTCATTTAGAACTCTATTTGTGAAATGAATCCTTTATATTTGCATGGCACTGAAGAATTTCACTTTCCCCTAAACTTTACTATCTATTCCATCACCCCAAACTTATAATACGGGCAAAGAGGATGCTACCATTCTGATTTGATGACAAAGAAATGAGGCCTCTGAGAAGTATAGTTAAGTAATGGAAGGTCAAAGATCAGGAGGGCATTTCAGAAGACAACAGAAAGGCAGGTATTTTCAAACTCATCAGCATATTCAGAAACTCTGTGGGATTCTCTGTTTCACATCTTTCCAGCATTATACATTACCATCCTATCTATCACTGAAAGAATTTCATTTAAGTAAAAGAATCCCCAAAGCTAGCCAATTTCTCTGAACCTTAACATTATCATCCTGTCTTTGGGAGAATTTAATTTCAACAAATGAATTTCAGACATTCTCTAACTTCTCTGACTCTTAGTTTCTTTGTTTGTAAAACAGTGAAACCAACACTTAACTCACAATACTGCTGTTAGCAGATGTAAGTATGACTATAGATATGTATACTAAGCAGACATATAGTCTGGAACACAGTAGGTATTTTGTAAATATCATTTTATCTGTCTATTCCAAGTCTCCTTAAGGACAGCGACTGAAATGCTGTTTACTTTGATGATGTTTTTAAATGCTCCAAGGCCCAGAGCTCATAGCCAGCTGAATGAGAAAGAAGAATCATATGCTCTCAATTTCTTCCCTAAAAGGTTACATTTATCAAGTTTTCTACAATACTGAACATTCTACACACATTACAACCTTTTAGTTGTTTTTTAATGCCAGGCACTGTTAAAGAAAAGGCTGGGTTTTGGATAGCCAAGAGTTTGTGGCACAGAAGAACAAAATACTTAAGGGGAATACAGAAAAGGAAAACAAACGTTGAGACTGGGCCCATAGACCTTTAAACATCTTGCATTAAGCCATGGGTTTTTAAGCTTATAAAAGAAACTCAAAGCAGTTAAAACAATGGGCTTCCTAGAAATAGAAAGTCTTTGTTTATCCACAGGTCAAGTAAAGTGCAAGTAAAAGGAAAGCTCTCTGGCCCTGCAGTGCTCAGCAGTGGGCTTCTGACCCCCACATGTTCTGTTGAGAAGTGACTCACTTTCCACATGCGGGGGCATTAACCCAATTAACCCAAGCTTTTGGCTGGCACAGCCACCTTTGTACACTCCCCAAGGAAGATGGGGAAGAGCCTAGAAGGTTGTTGGGGGAAGAGGGTAGGATGGAGAGAGTAGACCAGGCCAGATAGAATGTCTCCAGATTGCCCTCTGCCCTTGCCATGTCAAAGAGAAATACAGAGAACTTGGGCTAGTGCCAGCTTGAACAGTCAGCAATGCACCCAGCATCAGGTGGAGGAAGAGTCCTCACTTATCCTCCTATGGTGCTATAAAGGGTGAGCAGACAACTAGGAGGTCATCAGGCAACTGCCAAATTCATTATTTTATTCCATAGATATTATTTGAGTGTCTCCTAGTATCAGGCTTCATGTTGTTTAGTTGCTAAGTCGTGTCTGCATCTTTGTGACCCCAAGGACTGAAGCATACTAGGCTCCTCCGTTCATGGGATTTCCCAGGTGAAAATTCAGGAGTGGGTTGCCATTTCCTTCCTTAGGGGATCTTCCCAGCCCAGGGATAGAAGTCGCATCTCCAGCATTGCAGCAAACTCTTTACTGCTGAGTCATTAGGGAAGCCCACATATCAGGCACATATTCAGTGACAAAGAAGACAAACCATCAGTCCTACATTATGGTTCCTACAAAAGGGATCTAAGATAAAATATGCAGGGGAATACCACATACCACAGTCCAATCATGGAAATTCCCAAGCACATTAGTTTCTTAAGATCCCTGAACCAAAGAATTCCATTTCACTCTGTTTAACTAGTGTGTTCCCAATGTGTTTACCCATGGAAACTTTTTATGTATCGTCTTCACACTAGCTGATACATCTCAGAATATACTTTGAGAAATGGTGCTCTTCATTTGGCAAAAAGCAAGATAGGAAAAAAACTAATTTTATTTGCCACATATTGATAAAAAGCCAGTCTTTGAGTTGTACTAATAACTGTCTCATTAGATGATAAATTCTCAATGATTAGGGATGAGTTGGAAGATTCTTCTACTTGCTGTCTAATACAGTATGGTGCACAGAGAGGTGTTTAAGAGGCTGGAGAAGAGGGAGTGGAGGAAAGGGAATCCTCCTCCACTGTGTGGGAAAGTAAACTGGTGCAGCCACAATGGAGAACAGTATGGAGGTTCCTTAAAAAACTAAAAATAGAGCTTCCATATGATCCAGCTATTCTGCTCCTGAGCATATATCCAATGAAAACCAAAATTCAAAAAGATACATGCAACTCAATGTTCTTGAAGAAGGAAATGGCAACCCACTCTAGTATTCTTGCCTGGAGAAACCCACGGACAGAGGAGCCTGGCAGGCTACGGTCTGTGGGGTCACAAGGGTTGGACACGACTTAGTGACCAAATCACCACCAACTCAATATTCACTGCAGCACTATTTACAACAGCCAAAGCATGGAAGCCAACTAAATGCCTGTCAATAGATGAATGGATAAAGAAGATTCCAATGCACAATGGACTATTACTTAGGCCATAAAAAATAATGAAATAATGCCATTTGCAGCAATATGGATGAACCCAGAGATTATCATACTAAGTGAAATAAGTCAGACAAACATCATGTGATATCACTTCTATATGGAATCTTAAAAAAAATACAAATGAATTTATTTATGAAATAGAAACAGACTCACAGGTACAGAAAACACACTTATAATTACCAAAGGGGATAGCAGGTATGGGAGGGAGATAAACTAGGAGTTTGGGATTAATATATATATATATACACACTTACTATATTTAAAATAGATAAACAACAAGGACTACATAGCACAGGGAGCTATATTCAATATCTTGCAATAACCTATAATGGAAAATAATCTGAAAAAGAATACATATATATGTATGTGTTTGTATAACTGAATCACTTTGCTCTATAAGTGAATCACCTTGCTATATACATAAAACTAACACAACACTGCAAATTAACTATACTTCAATTAAAAATGGTTAAAAAAAGACACTGGAGAATGTGTGAGAAGGCTGATTTTATCACCTGCCTCATCAACAATTAATTTGGTTGGTATGGCTAGTAAGGTAGGTGGCTACATTCTTTCTTACCGTGCTGTGCATTTTTTGGATGACTTTCCCACAAAGGCACACTGCCCTACGATCAAATGAATCTGCTCTAATCTGTTCTGGCTTTGTTGACAGAGCCATGACGCCAATCATTGGAACATATTTTTAGGTTATTAGTGAACAATTCTGACTTCCTTCAGAAATCAGATAATCTCTCTCAGTTAAAGAGACAACTTTTCCATGGGAATCATAAATTCTGTCATTTCACATTTATAAGATGTAAAATCGCTTTCTCAAAAAACTGTTCTCAAGAATTTTACCTAAAATATTTCCTCAAAAATCTACAAATGAATGTACGTTTCACATTTTTCAATAAACATTAAAAAAAATAAACATTTTATATATTTTTTAATTTTGTCATATATGGATTTATTCATGTGATCCATTGCTATATCAGAAAAATTGACAATAATAATTTTTTAAAAGACAGGATTTCCTATCCTGATATCTGAGCTTGTCTTATTTTTAGACCCGTTGGTAAGTTTCAGGCTTTTAAAGTTTCTTCTCTGTAAGCTTATGAAGCTGATAGTTAATCTTATTATTTTTTAAATGAAAGAGCCATTGTTAATATAGTTGGCTACAGATGAAAATAATGTGCTAATGGAAGCAACCTAAATGTCCACTGACAGATGAATGGATAAATACGATGTATAATATATAGATGAAAACAATGCAATACTACACCGCTATAAGAGAGAATGAAATAATGCCATTTTTAGCAATATGCAGGGATATCGAAATTATCATACTAAGCAAAGTAAGTCAGACAGAGAAAGGCAAATATCATATGATATCACTTATATGTGGAATCTAAAATATGACACAAATGAACTTATTTATAAAACAGAAACAGACTCACAGATGTAGAAAACAAATTTATGGTTAACAGAGGGGAAAGGGGGTGGGGGAGGGATAAATTAGGAGTTTGGGATTAGCAGATACAAACTACTATGTACAAAATAGATAAACAGCAAGGTCCTACTGTATAGCATAGGCAACTACATTCAATACAGTAATAAACCATAATAGAAGAGAATATGAAAAAGAATATATATGCACATACATAAAATGATATTTATATTATATATACACACACATACATATATAGGCTTCCCTGGGGGCTCAAATGTAAAGAGTCCACCTGCAATGCGGGAGACCTGGATTTAATCCCTGGGTTGGGAAGATCCCCTGGAGGAGGGCATGGCAATCCACTCCAGTATTCTTGCTGGGAGAATCCCCACGGACAGAGGAGCCTGGTGGGCTACAGTCCATAGGGTCACGAAGAGCTGGACACGACTGAGCGGCTAAGCACAGCACGCGCACACACACACACACGTGTAACTGAATCACTTTGCTCTATACCAGAAACTAACACTATACTGTAAATCAACTATACTTAAGTAAAACAATAGTTTGTCAATCTTTTTTTTCTTTTTTTAAATATTTAGTCATACCATATGGCATGCAGGATCTTAGTTCCCCAACCAGGGAGATCCAACCCACACCCTTGGCAGTGTAGTGTGGAGTCCTAACCACTGGACTGCCAGGGAATTCCCAATAGTCTGCCAATCTTGAGGAAATTTGAATGGCTTATTTTTTCTCTTCATGACAACTTTATTATTATTAAAATATGTACAACAAACTAAGGTGAGACTGAGGGTTTGAGTCTTTCAAAACCTCTCCCCCCCCACTGTTTATCAGCTCTTGCACAATGGAGCATGCATACTGGACAGACCAGAGAAGCTGTAGCCTTCTCTTCAGCTGAGGAACTTCATCCCTACAGATGCCTAGGTCAAAAACTTTGGAGACACCCTTGAATTCACCTTTACCTCTAATCAGTTACCAAGTCCTATTGCTACTAGAGTCAAAATATCATATTTAATTGATTCTAAGAAGAACAATTGTTCACATCAGAATATAGACATATGTATATATATAAAGTCAGAATGCACTGCACCGTCAATAGCATTTATATTCTCTCTCACAGAGGTAGTATCCCTGTCACAGTTATCTTTGCCTACACAGGTACCAACCAACATCAAAACAGGCAATACATCAAATTTGCAAAATGGATGTCAGCAGCTTGGAAGAAGATGACAAGACAATAGTGGAAGACGGTATTTAACCTCTTGGAATCAAATTGTTGTGGGAGTTGTAAGGAGATAAGGAATCAAAAGCACTTAAAAACATTTCCAAAGTGGGAGCCAAAAGCAGGCTATTTCTACATAATTGCAAAACTGAATCAAGAACCCAGGGTCAAAACTTCTGTTTCCTGTCAAGATGAAGGAACAGGGCCCAGGCTTAACCTCCTGTCTGAAACAATCAAGAAGTCAGAAGAAAACTGTATGAAACATTGACTTTCAAGACTCTGAATATTAAGCAAAAAAAGGACAGCAATTTCTGGGATTCAGGAAAACAAGAGAAGAACCTTAACATTGCCCAGCCAGAATTCTGCCTTGAAAGACTTTTCCAGGCCATCCATGGAAGTGGGAACTGGGATAGAGCTTGGAGGCTTCCCTGAGTTAAGGAGACAAAGCTAAGGGTCCAAAGACATCAAGGTGACTAGAGTTTGAAGGACAGGTTATCCCTCTGTGTCCAGAGAGAAGAGAGTAATACATAGACAACTCTGGAGATTTAAGACCATTCCTTTTAGGTGTCCAGCAGTGATCAATATACTAATCAGTACATGTATGTGTAAAAACAAACTCAGTACATGTATGTGTAAAAGCAACCTGAGGCCAGGAAAAGAATTACACAAATAGGGAAACACAAAATAGAACCAACACAAATTCTACGACTGAGAATATATTCTTCCAGTAGTCAGGCTGGAAAATTAAATAATTCATGGAACATTGAGTATTCAGAAGAGTCTTGTCTCAGTTAGTTAGTTACCACTAATCCAAATGTAGCTTTGGTCCCTCTATCAAATTTTAAGAACCAAAAGGATCAAACTGATTACAAGTAACTGCTTCTAGAGTGAAAGTCAGGAATATTTATAGGAATATGAAAATATCTAGTATCCAAGAAGATAAAATTTGCAGTGTCTGAAATTAGGTAAAAAATTACCCAGCATTCAAAGAAACTCCCTCAAATACACTCATACTTGAAAACACAAATAAATCAATTAAAACAGTTACTGTAACTTTATCCCTTATGTCGAAAAGCTTAAGTAAAAACAATAACAACAACAAAAACTCCAGGTCCAAAGAATTTCACTGGTAAATACCACCAAGCCCATGAAGAAGAAGTAACATCAATCTGTTCCACTAAACACATTCTCTTCCACTAAACAGAAGAGAAGTGAACAGACTTCCCAATTCATGGTATGAAGTCAGCAACATGCTGATACCAAAACCAGACAAAGATGGTATAAAAAAAGGACAAAATGGACAACTATCTTTCATGAACAAAGATGTTAAAAACTCACAAACAATATACTGGAAAATCAAATTCAGTAATTTGTATAAAGAATAACACATCATGATTTAGTTGAGTTGAGTTTATCTCAGGAATACAAGGTTGATTATCTGAAAATCAATTAATGTTATCCATTATAATAAAAGTTTAAGGAACTTTCACATGATCATATCAGTCGAGGTAGAAAAAGCACTGGACAAAATTGAACACCCATTCAAGAGAATAATGCTCAGCAGATTAGGAATAGAACAGAAATTCTTCAAGGTAATAAAGAGCATTTACCAAAAAACTACAGCTAACACCATACTCAATGGTGTAAAACTGAATGCTTTCCCCCTTAAGATTGGCAGTAAGTTAAGAATAGCCATTCTTGCCATATCTGCTCAACATTGTATTGGACATCCTTGCCAGTATGATAAGGCCATAAATAAATAAGTGGTTTACAAATAGAAAAGGAGAAACTAAAGCCATCCTTATTTGTAAACAACATGATTGTTTATGCAGAAAATTAAAAAACTCTCAGAACTATTAAGTGAGTTTAGCAAGTTCACAAAATAGCCAAAATAAACTAGTAATACACAACTGAAATACACAACTGGAAACTGAAATAGAAAATATGATGCCCTTTGTAATAGCTGCAAAATGTTGAAAGAGGTGTAAGTCTAACTAAAATATATGCTGAAAATTAAAAAAAGACTAATGAAGCAATCAAAGAAGATCTAAATAAATGCCTAGACATGAAGTGCTCATAGGTTGCTATCATCACATACAAAATATATCAATTCCCTCCAAATCAACCTATAGAATTAACAAAATTAAAAGTCCCAGCAAGATTTTCTGTATATATGGACATATTGTAAAATTTATATGGAAGGTCAAAGGAATTAGTATATAATAGTAAAAATGAGTTTGAAAGGGAGAATAAAATTAGAGAAATCAAACTACCTGATTTTAAGGCTTAAAGTTACAGTAACTAAGACAATGTAGTATTGGTGAAAGAACTGGCACAAAGATCAGAAGAGAGAGCCCAGAAATAGACCCACACTGAAAGAGACAATGAATTTCTGATAGTTTTGAAAACAATTCAAGGGAGAAAAGATCAACTTTTCAACAAATGGCTGAAAGAATTGGACATCCTTAAACAAAAAATTCAACCTACACATAAAACTTATACTTTATATAAGAATTAACTGAAAAGAGGTCATAGATCTAAAGGTAAAATATATAACTATAACTCTTTCAGAAGAAGACACAGAAGAAAGTTTTGTGACTTGGGATTGGGCAAGGAGTTCTTAGATATGACATTAAAGGCACCATTCATGGGAAGAAAGAAATAAACGGGTATTCATCAAAATTCAAAGCTTTTGCTTTGTGAAAGATAAAGTTGAGCAACTTTGAAAAAAGAAGGTGTAAATATTTTTAAGTTGCAAATCCAACAAAGGACTTGTTCTCAGCACATGTAAACTCTCAACACTCAACAGCAGGAAACCAAAAAGCTTGTTTTAAAACTTGGCAAGTAACTTTAATTAATACTACATCAAGGAGGAAATAAGCACATGTGTGACCAGCAGAATAATTCCTCACCCTTCCTTTTGCCAAAGACGTCCATATCCTAAGCCCTAGAACCTATGAATATGTTACATGAAAAGGGGGAATTAAGGTTGCTGATGAAATACGTTGCTAATCAGCTCACCTTAAAATAGAAAGAGCATCTTAGATTATCTAGGTAGGCCTAATATAATCACAAAATTTCTTTAAACTGGAAGAGGGAGGAAAAAGAGGTGGTTAGAATCATAGACAGATCTGAAGATGCTATGTTACTGGCTTTGAAGATGCCAAGGCTTGTAGACAGCCTTCAAAAGCTGAAAAATCGAAGAAAATGGACCCTTCAGAAGAAATACAGCCCTGATAACACCTTGATTTTAGTCCAGCAAGACCTACTATAGACTTCTGACTCTCCAGAACTATAAAATAATTGTGTTGCTTTAAGCCACTAAGTTTGTGGTAATTCGTTACAGTAGCAACTGGGAACTAATAAAACCTAAGAATATGTTCAAAATCATAAGCCATTATTTATATATAAAAAATCCACATATATATATATAATGCAGATTAAAACAATGATGAAATACCAGTACGCACCAGTCAGAATGGCTAAAATAAAAAATACTGACAATATCAAGTGATGACAAGAATGCAGAGCACAAATATGCAGATGACACCACCATTATGGCAGAAAACCAAGAGGAAATAAAGAACCTCTTGATGAAGGTAAAAGAGGAGAGTGAAAAAGCTGCCTTAAAACTCAGCATTCAAAAAAATAAGATCATGGCATCTGGTCCCATCACTTTATGGTAAATAGTTGGGGGAAAAATGGAAACAGTGACAGACTTTATTTTCTTGGCTCCAAAATCACTGTGGATGGTGACTGCAGCCATGAAATTAAATACACTTGCTCCTTGGAAGAAAAGCTATGACAAAACTAGACAGCGTATTCAAAAGCAGAGACATCACTTTGCTGACAAAGGTCTGTCTAGTCAAAGCTGTGGTTTTTCCAGTAGTCATGCATGGATATGAGAGTTGGACCATAAAGAAGGCTGAGTGCTGAAGAATATTGATGTTTTCAAGCTGTGGTGCTGGAGAAGACTCTTGAGAGTCTTATGGACAGTAAGGAGATCAAACCAGTCAGTCCTAAAGGAAATCAACCCTGAATATTCACTGGAAGGACTGATGCTGAAGGTGAAGCTCCAATACTTTGGCCACCTGATGCAAAGAGTGGACTCATTGGAGAAGACCCTGATGCTGGGAAAGATTGAAGGCGGGAGGAGAAGGGGACAAGAGAGGATGAGATGGTTGGATGGCATCACTGATTCAATAGACACGAGTTTGAGCAAACTCTGGGAGGGACTGTGAAGGACAGGGAAGCCTGGCATGCTGCAGTCCATGGAGTTGCAAAGAATTGGACCCATCTGAGCAATTGAACAACAAAAATCCCTAAGTAGTCAGAAGGCATTGTGTCATAGTTTCTTAATTTCAAGAGGCTTTTTCCCCCCGCTTAATGTTGCATAAGATAATGACACATCTTTCAATCAATGGTGTCTTGGACTCAAAGAAATGCAGTTTACCCAGCATGGGATATACTACCATGGTCCATGTCATCCTCATACCCAGCCAGACTTCTTGCTCTTATTATATCCACAGTTAGACCCACTATAGTCTATTTTCAACAGACCATATAGAGTGATACTTTAAAACATAAATCAAATGAAGTCATTAAAAGTCTGCTCAAAACCTTCCTGTAACTTCTCATCTTATTTAGACTAAGAGCCAAAGTCCCTATAAAATCCTACAACATCTGTGCCATTCTTCATCCCACCTCACCGTTGTCCTATCTTCTTCTTTTCCTATAGTCTTCTTTAAACTCTCTTTACTTCAGTTACATCAGCTTCTCTGCATGTCAAGAAATATGTCAAGAATGTCTCTACCTCAGGACCTTTGCACATGCTTTTGTCTATGCCTAGAATTTTCTTCCCCTTCCTTGTGCATGGTACTCTATCTGTATTTCCCTCAGATCCTTGCTCAAAACGCCATCTTATCAGCGAATGTTTTCTTACTAACCTATGCAAAATTGCAATTCCCTCCAGTACCTTTGGCTGCCAGTCCATCCCTATCTCTAACTCTTCTCCTACTCTGTTTTACTTTTTTCTATGACTTTTCTATGTTCTACTTTTTTTCCTTCTCTGTTTTACTTTTTTCTATGTATCACCACATGACACATATACATTTAATTAATTATTCATTTAGTCTCTTTGCCTTCCCTTAACACTAGTAAGTAAGCCCCAAGAGAAAAATAGACTTTGGTCTGTTTTGCTCTTTCCTGTGTTTCCAGCACCTGTAACAGTTCCTCAGTACATAGCAGGTACCCAAGAAATATTTGGTGCTGAATAAATGAATGAGTGAATTGCTGCTGAATGAATGAATGAGTGGCTTGTGAGTATAGCCTGAAGTCAGATACAAAGTGAAATTTCTTTAGAGTTTTGTGCTTTTTCTAAAAAAATTCATATGTATTTTTTACTTGACAATATTAGGCCTGTCTTTTATTATAAATATCCTTTATCTCAATATCTTTGAGCCAGCATGATAACCCCAGAATATATTTACTTATAGCCATTATAAATCAGCATAAGCAGAGTCTGAGAGAGAAAGTTAGGTATTAGTAGCTTCATTTTATCTTGATATAATTTAGTTTACCTAGCTGTCATCACTCAAGGGAGATAGAAAGAGAACTTACAGATACTAAGATATTTTCAAAACACGCAGATACACTTGAGAGGTCTGCAAAACTAGAGACATCAGATTGATACCAAATAGGCTGGTTCTGGATCTAAGTGTATTCTGAGTATACATGGAGAATACACTATATAGTACAAACCAGTAATATTTTGATTGTATGGACAGGTACCCACTGCTATGTTTAAAATGGATAACCAACAAGGTTGTTCTATATAGCATATGGAACTCTGCTCAATGTTATGTGGTAGCCTGGATGGGAGAAAGTTTGGGGGAGAATGAATACATGCATATGCATGGCTGAGTCTCTTTGATGTCCACCTGAAACTATCACATTGTTAATCAGCTATACTTCAATACAAAATAAAAAGTTCAAAAAATTTGAGAAAAAATGAGTTTTTAATTTAAAAAATCAAAAGTAAGTTAATATAAGCTAAATTTGATAATTTTTTCATTGGGTTGGGGAAGTAGGAAAAAGTGATCTGGAAAAGTGGAAAGGCTGAAGGCTCTCAGTAGACAGCCTTTTCCTTCAAAAGGAGGGCAAGAGTGCCTTGGTCCAGCTTATATCTGTTTTCTGCATTTGTATTAGGTAATAATAATGTCTTTTATTACAAAGATGGTTTGTTTTTTATTCATCAGCAAATGGCAGCCACTTGATAAGCTTCTCCTACTTCTCCTTTTCCTTCTGGAACTTTCCACCATGGTCTTTCTCCACTCTCCTCTTTTTTTCTTTATTCCCCTGAGGTTTGATAACATACGGGGAAAATCTGGATATAAGTTCAGAAGAAAATGAATTCATTGTGGGGAGTATGGATATAAGGAGTTTGAAAAGATTGTGTGGCTGGCTTTTAGTGCCTTTTGGCAGAGCATAGGGAGAGACCTGCAGAAGTCCTCCAGGCCTCACGGGTGCAGAGCTGCTCCCCTGGCCGGTACACTGGGCTCCGCAGAGCAGTTTCATCTCCCCTGCCTGTGGGTCATCTCACAGTCTGTAAATACAGGGTGGAAGGTTCTTCTGGGGGTGGAGAAAATATAAATGAGGCAGCTTGTTCAGCATCTGCTATAGATTGTGGTGAGGTGCATGCATAGGCTGGGCTTTATTGATATAAATCATTTTGTCATGAGGCATCGGCAGTGCTAAGGCAAACGAATCAGTCGCCTTTGGTCATTATGGATCATCATCGGCTTGTGTCTTATGTGATTTACCCACTGTTGGTTTGAATAGAGCACTGTTCACTGAGGTATCTATCTGCAGACCTAGAGATGACTTATGGCTCTCAATTGGCTGCAGTTCATCCTTTCAGGGCTTCTCCAACTTTGTTCCAGTGATTCAGGCTCCAAAGGGCCCTGATCACCCTTTAACAGGAGTGTAGGGGGAATATCTATCTGAGCAGAGTGTGCAGGCTTTTCTATGAGGACAGGAAGGCAGAGGGATGTGAGGGAATAAAGGAAGAGGGAATAAAGGAAGGATTCTCATCATGAAAACATGTCCCTGGGAGTTACCCTACAGCAGTCACTGCACGAATGTCTGTCATCTCTTTTTGTGCCTAATGGAAGTCCTTAGATTCTTAGATAATAAACACTGATTCAATTATTTAACACCAATAATTAGAAAGACTTCAACTCTTTCGTATTCCTTGAAGAGCTCTATCAAAGTAACCTTTTATTTTTATTTTTCAATAAGAAATACTTTAGGGTTTTAATAAATTCTATACTTCAAAAAATCACAAAGTACCTTTTAAATGTAATTATTTTTCTGCAAATATCCCGCCATGACTTCAGAGATTTACAAAAGAATTATGCTTCTATCCTCCTCTGGTTTTCATCTTCTAAATTGTTTAATTTTTCATCTTATAGAAGAACCAACACATGACCACAGGAAAAATAAATCTCACCTGAACATACTACATCAATGTCTAAGTTACTTTGCCCTTCATCATTCTTCCTGCTCAGGTCTTTTTTCTTTTTTTTCTTCAGAATCACATTTTCACTGCCTGAGGCGTGTTAGAAAGGGGCGAGTTCCCTAAGCTGGCATCTCTGATGTTTCATGCATTTAAAAGTTCCTAGTCTTTCTTCCCACCTCCTCTTCTTCCCCAGAGCCTAGTCCTTTGGGCAAGCTGCCTTTTCCTGTCTTCTCGGAATAGTTCTCCAGCAAACAGTGCTTTCTTTTTTTTCCCCCGGAACTACAAGTCCCTTGTAGTTTAAAGCCACAAAACCCCCATACATCAAGTGTTTTCCTCCAACTAGTCAACAAGTAAAGAGGACAAAACCATAGTCAGTAAAGAAATTCATTCTCGTTTCCCAAATCACAGAAGACATGTACAAAGAAGTCCTCATTAAGGATCTGTTGGAGGATTCCAGACAATGGCAAAATTGAGAAAATATGCCAAGAAAGGTCAAGTTATTCTAGAAATGGTGTGGTGGGGAGGGAGATGGGAGGAATGTTCAGGGACAAGAGGACATGGATAAACCTATGGCTGATTCATGTTGATGTTTGGTAGAAACCAACACAATACGGTAAATCAATCAACCTTCAATTAAAAATAAATAAATGTTAACAAGTGCACGGTCTTGAGTACAAGGGTTGTTTTATTTCTCTCTCTATCTGCTGCAGTGCCTAGAACAGTGAGTCACAGAGGATCATGTATGGTAAAATGATCTAGCTTGCTGGGTGAGTCTGTTGTTGGGTCAAGTATCTCGAGAACATATACCATCTACCCTAGAAGGACCCAGCTGGGCAGGCACTTAAAGTACCTCACCATGATCCATCTAACTGCTTTACAAATGCTCCGGAAACAGCAGAGTTTTGGACAATCAAGAGGAACAAATAAGTGCTTAAGCTCTGGAATCAGACTCTGGGCTGACATCTTGGCTCTGATACTTCATAGCTGTGGAACTCTGAGCAAGTCATGTAATCTGTCTAAGCCTCAGTTATCTCATTCATAACATGGGGATAAACAGTACCTTGCTACAAAGTTGTTATAAGGATTAAATGAGATGATCATGTAAAGTTCCCCGCACATACACGTATAGCAGGCACACATGTATTCAGCTGCTACAGACAGATTAGGACACAGCAGTCTATAACTGGCTTCACATAATCACTGTCTAATATCCATTCTGGAGACACGTGTGATCAGCACTGATCCAAGGTCACTTTGTCAATGAAGACCATGTGATTTCACAGTGGCAGGAGAGCATTTGTTCTAATCTGCCCAATCTCTCTGCTATTCCGCCAGGCTATGAATCAGTGAAGGGTCAGGATGTAGCCTGTCCTCATGCTGGATAGCAAAGCTCAGGCTTTCTTGTTGAGTATATCTAGATCTATGCCTAATTTCCTCCTAATGTGCCTCTAAAGCAAAGGTTTCCTCTGTGGGATTGCAGTGGGTGACCTGACTTGTCTTACCTAAACTAATCCACAAAGAAAGAATCTAACTCTCTTCCCACAGGGTTTTCATATTTGGCTTCATTTGGTTGGAGATGTCATTCCCTAATTGCTGCAAGGAGCTAAGCCAGGGGACTACAACAAATCAGAAGGCCCAGAGATGGCCCCATCTCTGGAGTGTCTTACGTTTGGTTGTGGTGAGCTGGGATTTATACTGCCCGCGGACCAGCCTGCAGGTGGACCCATCTCCGTTGCAGACTCCACAGTTATCCTCCTTGATGGTGCTTCCCAGCTGATGATCGCAGCCAACAATCTAACAAAAAAGAGAGATGTGTAATTTAACCCAGTGCCTACTGCTAAAGGGATGCAGGGTGGGGCGCATCATCATTCAGTCAGCCTCCTTCATCCTTGAGATGAAGATAAAGATGAGATGAAGATCCATTCCGATGACAGAAACCAAACTGGAATTTGAATCAGGCAAAGAAGGCAAAAATGTAGCACGGGTAAAGACATTTTCATAGTTCAAATATACTGAAATATACGAAGAGAAAGAAAGATGGGAGGGACAGAGGCAAAAGGGAGGGATGGTGGGTGGGAGGAAGAAGAGAAGCAGAGGCAGAGAGGAAGACCCTGAACTACTAATATTATAGAACCTCAATTCCAAAATAATTTCTACTTTCAGTAAATATGCTTCACCCAAATCACAAAAAAATGCAACTGTGAGATAAATGTAGCAGGAAAAATGTTGTGAATAATCTCTATGTTAGTCTATAAGTTCCTCAGAATGTAAGATGCACAGAGGTGGGGTTCTGTATCTTGGCTTCATTGGGGTTTTCCAAGCAACTAGAACAGTGCTTGGCAAATTATAGGACTTCAATAAGTGTTTGCTAACTGATAATTAAACATACTCCCTTTTCTAGCTAGCACTTCAACCAAGAAAACAGAAACAGAAGCACAGAATCAGCAGACAGAAACAAGGTTGGCGTGCATGCGTGTGGTGGAAGACGAGGATTGACCCAAAGGGCAGCAGAGATAGCCCACAGTGAGTGCCTGCTGTTGCCTGGCCCTGTCCTGTATCAGGCACAAGACACACATCTCATTCATTCTCAAGACAATCATGTAAGCTATTCCTGTTTTATAGGTGAGGTCATGAATCTTACCAAGGTCACTCAGCTAATAAGCAGCCGAGTCCTAAATGCATCTAATAAAACATTTGTGCTATGTCCAAATCAGGCTTAACAAAGTCAGAAGTCTTCATCACTTATGTGGGCAAACTCATTTGTATCCTTAATCTTTTCTTGGCAATGTTCAAGTTAAAAAAAAATTCAAATCCAAACTAAACTACAGCAGTTGTATCCTGACAGTTCTAGTGAAATCTAATACCAAAAGACTTATCCTGCTCCTAAACTACTTCAACTACTGTCATGGGCAAAATAAGATAAGAACTGTAGAGACATTTGAAGGAGCTTATCTCCACAATGTCCCCACAATCCATCCTGTCTTTCCAAAGTTTGGTTGTTAGCATGAACTTTCTTTGAGGATTGATTTTTATTTTTTTGTAACTCCAACTAACAATTGCAAACATATGTTTAGGCAAAGGCTTGAAAAGCACAACTATGTGATACTGTGCTGTCTATGTGCTACATTTAAAAAATGTAGTTATGTGTACCTCTTCCCTAAAATCATACAGACATCTTTAAAAATAGATAATAAAACAACTCCTTCAGTAATTCTATCAGTTTTGAAATGTAAAGATGTCAGGAAAATGTAGTGCCCAGTTCTTAAGTGGGGAGTGAAGGAGTTGGTTCCATCTTTGGAGTGTTCACTGTGGTCAAGCTGCATTGGCCTCAATATGTTCAGAAGCTACAGTGAGGCCATTTCAGAATTTATGCCAACTTCATCCATGTAAAGCCCAGCATGTAAAGCCCAGCTTAAGACTTCTTTGATGTGCTTTCCTATAAACGCAGTGAAATTATTTTCAAAATTCTTATCTGTAAATGAACCCACACAGGAGCGGAGCAACTCTGCCTTGATTCTTAGATTTCAAGCACAGTGTGAAATGGAGTGCAGAAGTAACTTATTTACAAAGACATAAAAATTATTCAACCATTCAGCCAATAGTGATTGAAGTTCTGTTTTGAGCCAGGCACTGTTCTGGGAGCAAAACCCAATGGTGGGTTGAAGGACATATGGATCCACCCTCATGGGACTTAAAGTTTAGTGATGGAGGCAGATATTATGCAAATCAACACACACATGCAGAATGTAAAGGCAGAGTGATAATTATGATGAAATCTATAAGACACAAATAATAGGATACTATGAGAGCATAAAGTTATATGGATAACTTGATCTGTTTAGAAAGGCCAGAGTAGGAATTCTCTGGCAGTCTAGTGGTTAGGACACAGATTTTCAAGGCCATGGACCTGGATTCAATCCTGGCTGGGGAAGTAAGATCCTATAAGCTCCACAAAAACAAAAATAGAACAAGGAAACAAAGGCTAGAGAAGATTTTCCTGAGGAAAAGTCTTTTGATCTGAGAACTGAATGAGTCAGAGTTAACTAGACAAAGGGGAGGTGTTGCCATAAGGCTTACTGCACTTTTTCATTATGCCTACATACTAGCTAAATAAAAAATATGCAAAAATCAAAGTTGGCCAAAAAAAAAAAAAAAAAAAAATCAAGATTGGATTTGACAACTAAAGCAAAGACAACAGAAATAAAAATAAACAAGGGGGGGGGGTGCTACATCAAACTAAAAATTTTATGCACAGCAAAGGAAGCAATTAACAGAATGAAAAGGTAACCCATTTTCTCCCATTGAATGGGAGAAAATAACTGTAAATCATGTATCTGATAAAGGGTTAATATCAAGAATATAAAAGAACTCATGCAACTCAACAGAGAATAAACCAAACAACCAAATGAAAAAATGAACAGAGGATCTGAATAGGCAGTTTTCCAAAGAAGATATCTAGGTGTGCAAAAAACACATGAAACGATGCTCAACAATATTCACATAGCAAGGGCAAAATAAGATATCATCTCATACCTATCAAAAATACAATACATAAGTCTTGGGGAGGAAAAGGGAACCCTCATGCACTGTTGATGAGAATGTAAATTCTTGTAGCCCCTATGGAAAACAGTATGGAGGTTCCTCAAAAAATTAAAAATAGTTCTATCATATGAACCAGCAATTTCACTTCTGGATATTTATCCAAAAGCAACAAAATTGCTGTCTTGAAAAGATATCTGCATCCCGTTTTTCATCACAGCACTATTTACAACAGCCAAGACATGAAACTAATCTAAGTGCCTGTTGACAGATGAATGGATATCTACCTGAAAAGAAGGAAATCTGTTATTTGCAACAATATGAATGGACCTTGAGGGCATTACCTTAAATAAGGCAGACAGAGAAAGGCAGTATCATATGACCTCATGTACACATGGGATCCAAAAACAAACAAACAAATGAAGAAGCAACTCATAGATATGGAGGCTAGATTGGGAGTTGCCAGTGGTGGAGGTTGAGGCTAGGTGAAATGGGTGAAGGTGATCAAAAGGTACAAACTTCTAGATATAAAATAAATAAGTCATAGGGATGCAATGTACAGTATGATTACTATAATTAATAATATTGCATCATATATTTGAAAGCTTCTAAGAGAGTCAATCTTAAAAGTTCTCATCATAAGAAAAAATACTTTTAACTATGTGTGGTGATGGATATTAACTTATTGTGGTGAACATTTATCAGTATATACAAATATTTTGTATTTTGTATGCCTAAAATTAATATAATATTATGTCAGTTATATCTCAAAAGATATTAGAAGACTACAGTATATGATTGCCTTAGTAGGGTTGAATCCTTTGAGAAAATATGGCAACCTTAATTTATGTAGTAATCAAAGGATCATTGATCCTAGTGTTCTTGTTTGGGGTTGAAGAGAGACAATCTTAATCTTATAAGATACTCAGCTCTGTGGAAGATCAGTGGGCATGGAAACTTAAATTCCCAGGTATCTCAAATCTAAGGAGGTGTACTCAAAGAAATTTCAGGTTTCTCAAAGGATTTACTTTCTCTGGAGAATTTTTAATGAGATTTGATATCTCTAAAGGAGCCAGAATGGAGATAATCATGAAAATCTCTCTCTAATACTAAAGATTTCTTTTGGTTCCACAGTCATTTTAAGAAAAGTATAATCCAGCTTCATTGATCCAAAGTAACAGTCATATTAGGAATAGCTAAATAGAAGGTGACATATTTAAGGGTAACTTGGCCAGACCACAAACAGTGTTCCCAGTGTGGGTTTATGGACCCTATGATATGAACCAAGTCAGTTCTAACTGGTCTTTGTTTAACTTCAGAATTGAAAAGACAAACATCTCTCTGACACAATAGTATATTATTTTTCTTTCTGTAGCAGTTCCTTTTTAAGATGCCAAAATATTCTAACTCAATTATTTTTAAGATGTGGAATACTTTATCATCAGATAAAATGTTCTTATTTTGATCCAAGTGGAAAATTAATTGCAGTTGCATCAGGAAAATCATTGTGGACATAGCTCAATCTGTTGATCCTGAGTAACTGTTAATTAAAACTATTATGACATAAACCAACACAACATTGTAAAGCAATTTTCCTTCAATTAAAAAATAAATTTTAAAAGGTGCTATCATTAATAATAGAGATAAAATAAACAGAAATACAGGAAAAGGCTCAGTTGGCAGAAATAATGCCAGACTTCTCCGTGACTTTGCATACACTGTTGTTTCTGCCTGGCATGCTCTCCCAATTCTCCATTTGGCAAATTCCTATTCATCCTTCAAATCCCAAATTAGCTGTCTCCTACTCAAAAAGGCCTTTTGCAGACTCCAGAGTTAAGGACCTTAATGGTCTATGATTCCTCAGCCTTTTGTTCATAATTCCATGGGCTTCCCTGGTGGCTCAGCGGTAAACAAATTGGCCTGCAATGCAGGAGACGTGTGAAATTTCATCCCTGGGTTGGGAAGATCCCCTGGAGGAGGAAATGGCTACCTACTCCAGTATTCTTGCTTGGAGAATCCCATGGATAGAGAAGCCTGGTGGGCTACAGTCCATGGGGTCACAAACAGTCAGACACCACTGAGCAATTGAGCATACACACACAGATACCCAATTCAAAGAATACATTTCTTATTGGCTACATCACCAAGTTGCAACTAGTGAAATAAAAGTGAGAATGTTATGTGGAACTTCTGGAAAGGCTGCCTTACAAGAAGCTGACTTAGTTGGAGAGGGACCCTTCTGCCTGCCTGCCTTTCTGCCTTTCACTTTCTTGAAAAATGAGACAACCTTGAGAATGAAAGGATGGCAGAGCAGAGAGAAAGAACGAGCCCAGTTATGGAACCCCACCCTGGACAGATTATGTTTTGACTTCTATTTTTTTTTCTTTTTCTTTTGGTGAGAGAGTAAATCCTTTATGAGTTTAAGCCACTATTAATTGGGGGTTTCTTTTATATATTCTCAATTCAAACAATTGTATAACATTTTAAGTTTAATCTATTAACACGTCTGTTTCCATAGCAGATCATGTGCTGAGAGCCCCTGTTTTATTACCTTTCTATCTCTGCTGGTTAGCACAACGTTTGGCATTTGTGATGCACAATAAATGTCAGTGAATCAATGAAACACACAGCATCAAACATAATGGTTTGCTCATAATTCTCGTGTAGTTTACAGATAAGCAACCTTAGACTGCAGTCACTGATGACATACATGTATACAAAAATGTATATATATGTATGTGTGTTATCATATATCTGTGTATACAGAGAAACAGACATACTATAAATGACAACTAGAAACTAAATCTTAACCTCTGTCCTGGTGCATGAACAATAATTACTGTGAAGGACTAGTACTTTTAAGAGACTCATGTGCACCTACACTCATTATTAATGAAACGTCATGGAAGGCAACGTTCAGGTCACTGAGTTCCCAGACCCACCCCATTCTGGACAAAACATTAAAGTGAGATAATGGCCACTCATAACTTTGGGCAACTGCATGGAATATCTTGTTAAGGGTGGAAAACTGAGTATTTTGGCCTAATTCAGCTTGTTGATATTCTGCTACTAGGTGTCAGCTTCATGGTCTAACTTTTTCCCCATCCAAAATGATTGACTAGTTTTGCTTTAACAAAAGAAACAAAACTTCTGTCCCAGGTGATATAAAAAGCAAGAAGCTTCCAGATGTGTTTGTTGTTTAGACATCATCGTCACCTTTTGTTTGTCTGTCTTGAATGCATGCTTTTTGTATACACTTGTGTAAACACGGGCTTCCCTGGTGGCTCAGATGGTAAAGAATCTGCCTGCAAGGCAAGAGACTTGGATTCAATCCCTGGGTTGGGAAGATCCCCTGGAGAAGGGAATGGCTACCCACTCCAGTATTCTTGCTTGGAGAATCCCATGGACAGAGGAGCCTGGTAGGCTACAGTCCATGGGATCACACAGAGTTGGATATGACTGAGTGACTGACACTGCATATACATGCGTGAAGACAGACAGTTCTTCGTCTCTTGAGGGGAACACATACATTTAACATTGTTGGTTTTTATTCATTTTTTTTTCTTTCAGGATTTACTACAGAGAGGGGAGAAAACCCTTCCTGAACAAAAAATTAGAACTGTAATACCCAGTCCAAGTTGGCAACCAGACTTTGAGCATGACATGCAGATTTTAGGCATCAAGCCTGCAGTATGTGGTGACAGTATGCTTCTTTGCTCACCTCACATAGCTGATAGCAAGTGAACAGGCAGAACACAAGCCTGAAATTCTCTAGACACCGAAATATGTATAATAAAATGTCTTCACTAGGAGCCACAAGAGAAAGCGAGATCACGGCATGGATAATTTGCAGAATGTAAATAAACACAGTCCATAAGCAGATACCATTCCTCAGAACGACATGCTCTGATGGGTTCATACTGGCCCCATTTCAAATGGTTTCCCGTAAGGGCCTCAACTTCTAGCATCAAATACTGAGCCAGTGATGTCAAGCTTTTCTTGATCCAACACCATGAGGTAAGAAATTTTTAAATCCCTTTATTTTCAGCACTGGGAAAGACAAATATGGAAAATGAAACTCTGCAAATCTGATCACAGCTGCTCTTATTTATAATTATTTAATTCGGATAGACCTTTAGGGGAGAAGAGTATGCTTTACATATAACTCATTTACTATCTATCTATGTCAATAGGGAAAATAGTAGATCTCCAACCTAGCCTTTAAAAGATTTAGACATTGGTTTATGCTTTAGCTTTTTATAAAATGTTATAGCACACACACACACACACACACACACACACACACACATACATATGATACAACACAATAAAATTTAAAACAAAAAGAGAAAATAGGGCAAAGGTAAAAATAAGGGTCAAAAAGCCAGAGATAAATTTGCATTGATGTATGGCAGAGATCACCACAAATTTGTAAAGCAATTATCCTCTAATAATAATAAAAAAGCCAGAAACGAGAACCACATAAATGCACATTGTTAAGTCCTATACACTTTCTAGATAGGGGTCATGGGTCTGAATGTGACCTTCCTAGAAAAGAGGAAAACATGAGCAGTTACAAGGGTTATAGCATCTACTGGATCTTTTAGAAAATGTGTAGGATAATATGCTATTTATAGTGGACTCAATAAATATTTGTGTAATGAATGAATGACAAACTGGTATAGGAAAATCATAATAACTCAAAGTACTGAAACCCTAGATATGTATCTGCTGTGAATTTTCTGAAAGGCAATGTCATGTAACAATGTCCCAAGAACATCTGAGCAGATAAATACAAGAAGTTTCATAAAATTGTTTTTTCAGTAACTACTGATGAACCCTAATGGTCAGGGAATGTTTGTTAAAAACAACTCTTAAGAAACAAAAACAAATCATCCAGGTATAGAGCACTGTGATGGTCGACTTAATCTAAGGATAGACTTCACAACACTTAGAGTATGGCCTGTAAAATACGGCACATGTGCAGCTATTTGTCCTATTTGCAGGATCCGTGGCAGATATTGCTAACCAACTGCAGTGCTCTTTGCTACTTATATGTGGCCCATGATCCTCTATGATACTGTGATCTAGAAGCCAAATTCATTAGACTGCGGCTGTCTTGCAAGACAACCAAATCAATTTACTATTCCAGAGTTAGAGAAATGAATTGGCTATCTTTTCAATAATCTCCACAAATATTTCTCTTATGATGAACATTTTCGGAAAATATGAATGATTTCAAGGACAGATTTTAATGCTGAGGTTCAGGAAAAATAACTTCCCTAAGTTTACATGGCTGGTGGTAACTAACAAAACCAAAATTCCAAGTTTGGATTACTGATTATAAGTTATACTAGGATGCCAATGAACCATGGAAAGATACACTAGTCAGTATTTAAAATGGCAGTGGTGATAACAAGGTTGAACATTCACTCACCAAGATCATTGCCTCCAGAGCCAGACTTATGTGTAGGGGTGAATGGAAGGCTTCATCTGTATATGACTTGGCAGCATATTTAGGAAGTAAATGGGAACCACTTATAATCTACACTTGTGTTCCACACCTCTCCAATACAAGAAAACAGCATCTCTGGTCATTCATGAAGATGCTAATAGTGGTCCATAAGCTATGGTTAATATTTCCAAAAGCCTAATGGAAATAACTTTACCTGAAACAAAACCACATAAGGTCCTCCAAACCTCAACCATCTCATCATGCAAATAAACTAAATCCTGATCTTTATTGTTCTTATTTTAACATTTTACTTAGGTCTTTAAGGCATAAAACGTAAAAACATATTATTGCTTAATACACGCAGTTTTTTGAGTTGATGGAAACTTACAAAACACAGGGCCCATATGAAAAAAATAATAAAGGACCCTTTTGTGTCAAAAAGTTGGGAACCATTGGTATAGCCCTTTGTTTGTTGTTCAAATGCCCTTGGGAGGAGTAACACATGAAGTTGTTGATTGTGCTTAAATTAAACCAAATCAACTGAACATATGGCATTATGCTGGCTATTATGATGCTGTGGGGAATACACATAAGTAATAGGCATGGTCCCAATCTAGGGTGAATGGGTTTAATCAGATCATTTCCTCAAAACAGGTGAGAACAGCAAGAGAATGAGAATACTGAGACAATGAGAACACTGAGGTCAGAGCGGTATGGAGGAGGAGGGAGAGAGAAGGAAAAGCCACTTAAGAAAGGTAAAGAAAACGAGTGTGTAGCAAACACTTGCTATATTTAATACCACATATATTAATATAGTCTCATTTAATTATTTTTTAAAATTAAGATATAATTGATATTAATGTTACATTCATTTCAGGTGTACATCATACTGATTTGCTATTTGTGTATACTGCAAAATGATTTCCACGAGTCTAGTTAACATTCCTTAATTCTCACAGTATCCTTTAAAATTAACTAACTTTATGTCTATTTTACAAAAATAAAACTGGACTCAGAAAGATTCAACCATTTGCCCAAGATTGCATTACTATAACTGGTGTTGTCAAAGATGAATCAATGAGTGACCCCTCTGTTCTATGATGTATAATGTTCTTTTCAGGGGTTAGAATGGCACTGAAAAGACAGGAAAAATGAGGAATGCGTTTCCTTCAGCCACAACCTTATTGCCAAAAAAAACACCAACCAACCACTGTAAACACTAAAATTTATGCACCAGGCAAAAAAGTAAAATTTAGTGTTAATAGTATAATAGAAAGTATATATTTAATGAGCAGAATCTCTTTTTTTTGAGAGAGCGATTGCTGCTGCTACTGCTGCTAAGTTGCTTCAGTCATGTCCGACTCTGTGCGACCCCATAGACGGCAGCCCACAAGGCTCCCCTATCCCTGGGATTCTCCAGGCAAGAGCACTGGAGTGGGTTGCCATTTCCTTCTCCAATGCATGAAAGTGAAAAGTGAAAGTGAAGTCGCTCAGTCGTGTCTGACTCTTAGCGACCCCATGGACTGCAGCCTACCAGGCTCCTCCATCCATGGGATTTCCCAGGCAAGAGTACTGGAGTGGGGTGCCATTGCCTTCTCCGGAGAGAGCAATTGAATTGATTTTTAAAAATTAGTTGCTTTTGTTCAATACACAGATGCTATTGGGAAATACTGGTAAATACAAGCTAAATGGATAAGACATAACTCTCCTACACTCTAATACACCGCAATCTGGAAAAAGTTTATGTGAAGGCATTAACTCTTTATCCTCTAAGCAAAGATTTTCCAAAGGGAATCTCCCCATACACAGCACTCTTCTCTGGGGTTTACCAATCATTTCTTGGACTTCTCAATTTCTTCCTGGACTCACAAGAGTCCTTACAATGGCCCGCAAGGTTCTGTGTCAATATACAGGTGGCCAACAAGCACATGAAAAGATACTTATCATCACTAATAATTAGAGATGTGCAAATCAAAACTACAGTGACATACCACCTCACACTAGTCAGAATGGCCATCATGAAAAATGTGTACAAAGAAAGGCTGGAGAAGGTGTGGAGAAAAGGGAACCCTCCTCTACTGTGGGTGGGAATATAAATTGATACAGTCACTGTGGAGAACAGTATCGGGGGTTTCTTCAAAAACTAAAAACAGACTTACCACATGATACAGAACCCCACTCTTGGGCACATACCCAGACAAAACATTAATTCAAAAAGATACATGTACTCCTTTGTTCACAGCAGCATTATTTATAATAGCCAAGACACAGAGACAACCTAAATGTCCACAGACAGATGAATGGATAAAAATGTGGTACGTATACACAAGGGAATATTACTCAGCCATAATAAAGAGAAGGGGAAGACAGAGGATGAAATGGTTGGATGGCATCACTGACTCAATGGATATGTGTTTGAGCAAACTTGAGGACGCTGTGAAAGACAGGGAAGCCTGGCATGCTGCAGTCCATGGGGTTACAAAGAGTTGGACACGACTGAATGACCGAACAACAAATAAAAAATGAATGCAGTCATGCCACTTGTAGCAACATGGATGGACTTACAGATTATGATCCTAAGCAAAATAAGTCAGAAAAAGACAAATACCATATGATACCACTTATATGTGCAACCTAAAATATGACACAGTTGAACCTATCTACGAAACAGAAGAAGACTCAATGACATAGAGAACAGACTTGTGATTGCCAGTGGGAAGGGTGAGTAGGGGAGAAAAGGAATGGGAGTTTTGGATTAGTAGATGCAATTAGTATATATATGAGGGGTAAATAACAAAGTCATACTGTATAGCACAGGGAACTGTATTCAATATCCCGTGATGAATCACAACAGAAAAGAATACAAAGAATATTTAAATATATATGTGCATAACTGAATCACTTTGCTATGCAACAGAAATTAATACACCATTGTAAATCAACTAGACTTCAAATAAAAAAAAAAAGGTCCTGTATCATCTGAGTTGGGCTTCCTTGGTAGCTCAGTGGTAAAGAATCTGCATGCCAATGCAGCAGATGCAGGAGATATGTGTTTGATCCCTGGGTTGGGAAGATACCCTGGAGAAGGAAATGACAACCTGCTCCACTACTCTAGTCTGGGAAATCCCATGGACAGAGAAGCCTGGTGGGCTATAGTCCAAAGAGTCAGACATGACTGAAGCAATGAAACAGTAACAAAATCATCTGAGTTACCTCTCTGACCTCATCTCTCTCTGTCTCTTTATCCCTGCTGTTCTTCAAACACTGTAAGCACTTTCTCAGCTTAGGAGAGCATTGGTTGTTGCCTCTGACTGGAACATTCTTCCTTAGACATCTCTAGAACAGCTGTCTTGCCATCTTTAAGTCTTTACTGGAAACTCTCACCTTCTCAATAATGCCTACCCTGGCCAGACTATTTTAACCTTTGTCTCCCGCCCGACCCACGTTCTCTTACCCTGTCCCATTTTTGTTTGTATTTATTCTATGGCACTTATAATTATGGCACAATATAATTTACTTATTTATAATAAGTGTATTGCTTATTTTCTATCTCCTACTAGAATGTAACACCACAAGGTCATAGTGTCTAATGATATAATAAGCCACTAATACAATTTATTGAACAAATGAATGAATTCAGTATATAGGCAAGGCCATGGGCTATGGGCATAGATTGTGGTTTCAGAAAACTTTCCTCTTCATCTTAACCTGGAATAAAATAACAGCTTCCATCACTTATATTCTCTGCCACTATTTACAAAGACCAAAAAGCTCTCGGTCAAAAAACAAAAGATCTCTATGGATGCATCATTTTACAGTACCATATATGTGAGTTTAATTTCCACTTGTCACTGTACCTGCTTTGTTCTCATCCACTATTCCGGAATGGCCTTGAGCTGTGAATGCTTATTATTTTTGAGTGAGTCTTCCTCTGACCCTTTTCCATTGGGCACAGTGCTCTGGGCTTCACACCCTCACTCTGACACCAACTCTGGACCTGGAAGCTCACTTCATACTTGATCTCCGCAGTGTCTGATTCTTGGCTCTTCTGGAGGGACGTGAGCTTGCATAGCCCCCGGCCTGACCCTTGCCATTTCTCTGTGTGAGCTCAAGCCCTTTGGCTGCTCGGCTGGCTGGACCAGAGCCACTGTCCTTCTTCACTTCCAACCTATCCACCCCTACCCTCATCAAGGTCCAGACTTCAACCTCCCCTGCAGTTAAAGTCTGAAGGAAGACGTGGTTTCCTTGGAATGAGATTTGGTGCTCTTTTAAAGAGCAGACAATGAACAGGGCTTCCATGGTGGGAAGCAGTTTGGGGGCAAATACTAAATATTCAGTAATATAACAGATAGTATATTTCCATTTGTTAACATTCTAGGCTTTTGTTGCATTGAATAACTGAATAAAAGCTTTCTCAACTCAGAAAAAAAAAAAAAAATAAAGAGCAAACCAATACAATGTTATAAAGTAAAATAAATAAATTAAAAAAAAAATAAAGAGCTGCAATTCCCCCATGCTCCTTAACAGCCTCCTTACCCTCTGGTTCTAGAGATGTTGGGGGATTGCCACTGGTTCTGTGGTATTTTTCTCTTTATATTATAAAGTAAATGGAGGGATGTCAATGTGAGAGGTATGAAACAGCTGATAGGAAGGGCAGCGAGTTGATTAGATTATAAACATTTTTAAGCGTTTTTGCTGTATTGCCTTTCTTAAGATTAAGAATCTGATCCCTCTAATGGCTGGATAAACACGCTGAAAGGGAAAAAAAAAAAAAGAATGACTAAGTCTTATTTCTAATATTTATTAAATTTCCCAGGTGCTACCAGTCTGATTTTACTTTGCTCCTTTCTTATTTATTTTAAGGTCTGGGCAAAATTCTTGTGTAAATTTATGGCTAAAAGAATCTTGGCTTTTTTTTTTTTTTTGGCATGTTGGTTTTTAAAAAAATGTTTCTGCATATCTTTTATTTTATTAACAGAATCATGGAACTGGAAGAGATCCTAGGTATTATACTAATCCAATTCTCTATTTCTGCTATTTTTATTTTTTAATTGAAGTATAATTGATTTACAATGTTGTATTAGTTTCAGGTGCAGAGCAAAGTCATTCAGTTATACATATATTAATATATATATATTCTTCTTCAGATTCTTTTCCCTTATAGGTTATTAAAAATATTGAGGATAGTTCCCTGTGCTATATAGTAGCATATTGTTTTTAGTTAAATGTGTTTGTCTACTAGTCTTCAGCAAAAATCCCAAGAATTAACCTAATGTAGACCTCTGTGTATACAGACACAAGAATTCATTCTCCACACATGGTCAGAGAACTTTTCTTTAGCAGGCTGTCTTCTCCCTCCTCGACTTCCAAAATTAGGGTGTCTGGAGAATGCAAAACAAAATTATACAAAGGCCTGACCTCTGACCCTGCTTCTGTCTCAAAGACTGTGAAGTACCCAAGAGGGAAAGTGTTGAATTTGGCCTCACTTCACATGGCATTAAGTATAATTCTTTGTGAACTGTGGTGACATCATGGTATACTTTGACATCACTGCTCAGACTCCCTTCTGCTGCTAGGCACACAGTATAGAGTTTTTGTTCCAACACAAGAGTCCTTTGTTGAGAAGAAAGGACAGCAGCTGGTCTTCTGCCCTGGCACAAATGTGGATCTTACTGGAATGTGCCTGTTTAGGAAGTGACCACAAAGTAGCCATTCAACTATGATGACTAGTACTCACACATATAGCTCTGGAAACTTTAATAAAAATGTACATCTACAGAGTTCAAAATTCCACCTAGGGGCCATAACTCAGCAAAATTCTGCATAAGATAAAGTTCTCATTTATATGTCTGGATATGTTATTTGAAGTCAATATTCCAAAAAGAGTAGTATGCTGGCTATATGTGTGTCGAGGCTGGAGGTAAAGAAAAAGGAATGGTAAGGAGAGATGTATCTGTCTCTCTAAATAGCTCTCCTCCACTGTAACTGCTCAAGTAGCTCAGGTCCCTGGTCAAGAGGGCTTGCATTCCTTGGCTTTCAAATTAATTCCTGGTTACTTCCCAAACATACTACTTTATACGAATTTTAAGCTCTCGGGCAGTGCTATTAGTATTCTCCTTCAAAGATATGTATACATATAGCTGATTCATGCTGTTGTACATCAGACGCTAACATAACACTGTAAAGCAATTATACTCCAACTAAAAAGATATCCTCAAATGATCAAGTGATACATTTATTTCTTTCTTCTTTTCCTGTTTTCTCTACTGTGATTTCTATCTCAGGTAAAACCTCAGAAAATTGACCAAAACAGTTGATGCAACAATACCATCTGTAAAATAACTCCACATTTCTGTCCCATGTGACTCTAACACTTATACAAGGAAGAAAAATTTCAGATCAGCTTGAGAAGCTATTAATCTCACAGGAATAAGTCATAGCCCAAAACATTTGGGTGGGATGGCAAACTTCTTTAATTGAAAAAAAAAAGTATATAATTTTTAAAATTCTGTCAGAACAAATAGAGGCTGAGACATAATCCTCAACTCTACCATGAGCCTTTCCGTTAGTCAAAGTACTTTTTTCCCTCTGTAAAGGCCAACCAGCTCATGCTGTCCCATCTCAGTCCTTTAGCCATGCTTTCACTTCCCTAGTCATTTCGTACCCTTGCAACATCATTACTTAAACCAAGAATCTACACGTTGTACAGCCCTTAACCATAGAAAAGGCAGCATGACCTTGTGGGTGGAATAAATGACTCAACCTGGATATGATGATCCATTATCAACTGCTTGTAGATATCACATGTCTTCAGTGTGTGATTCAGTTCTCTCCCGAGGATAATCAGATCTACTTCATATTTTTGTAAGGATATTTGAAGTGATATCTTATATAAAAAGATGCCAAGCATATAAACCACTCTGATCAATCACCCTGGAATTTTTTTTAAAAATTCTATTTTGAAATCTTCTATTTTATAGTCCTCATAATTATAAGACCATATGCCCTAGTCACTTTGGCAGGGTGGGGGGGTGGGTATGAGGTCATTGTGCAAATAGGAGGTATTTGCTCCTACATGTGAAAATGTGTCTAAAGCTGTAAAGGACTCCTTAGTGACTTGAGCACCTGTACTGTTGTTCCACAGCTCCATGTAGAGGGTCAAGTTTGTAGAAGCTCAGATTTATTTCCAAGCCTCTGGGTTTGACAATAGTACATATGAAGTAAGGTCACAATCTTAATACTGGACAGATTCTCCTTTATCAGGCAGAATAGATGGAGCTTCATTGGAGGATGGTTTTTAACTTCCTTCTAGCCTGCTGAAGTAGATGATGAAATAGCCAGCCACAAGCCTGCTTGGTTCTCTAGAAAATGATCTCTGAGAGTTTTAAGGATTCATAGATACAAAAAAACCCTCTCTGGAACTGCTGTGGGGTAGCATATCATCTCCTCTGCAGCACACTCAAATGAGAGGGGAAGGCTTAGAATTCTTAAGATCCTGAGATCTCTATTCCAGACCTCTACTCTGGAGTTAATCCAGTTCAGCTCAGTTCAGTTGCTCAGTCGTGTCCGACTCTTTGAGATCCCGTGAACCGCAGCACGCCAGGCTTCCCTGTCCATCACCAACTGCCAGGGCCTCTTTCAAATGTGCATTCATGCATGTGTGTGTATGTTCAGTTGTGTCCAACTCTTTGCAATCCCACGGACTGTAGCCCACCAGGCTCCTTTGTCCCGGCATTTCCCAGGCAAGTATACTAGAGTGAGTCATCACTCCCTTCTTCAGGGTATCTTCACAACCCAGAGATCACACCCATGTCTCCTGTGCCTCCTGCATTGGCAGGTGGACTCATTACCACTGAGCCACCTGGGAAGCCCTGAATAAGTGACTAATAGTCATTAAATGTAAATGACAATACAAAACAGAGATTTTCACAGTCATTCTTTTGAAATCTGAAGTCTACGGAAAGGTACATTTCCAGGGGCTGGAGTAAGAGCTCAGAGACCTGTTGTCTCCATGGGAGCCTGTACTCATATGGATGTGTTTATGTGACAGCTGAGTTTAATGACAGAAAGTAAGTACTCAGCAAATCCATCTTGGTATAGGGAATACTCAAAATCTATTTCTTTAGAATAGGAAGAAATATGAATCTGAAAGTGAAAACCAAAAACAAGTGAGTTAATTTTTTTTAATGGAAAAGTAGCCTTCCTGAAACTGAGAATTTGAATTGTTCATTAATCAGAATTAGCAATGAACTAATCAAACAACTAGAGCCAGATATCTTGGAGTGTGCAAGCAAGTGGGCCTTAGGAAGCATCACTGTGAACAAAACTGGTGGAGGTGATGGAATTCCAGTTGAGCTATTTCAAATCCTAAAATATGAGGCTGTTAAACTGCTGCATTCAATATGCCAGCAAATTTGGAAAACTCAGCAGTGGCCACAGGACTGGAAAAGATCAGTTTTCATAGCAATCCCAAAGAAAGGTAATGCCAAAAAATGTTCAAACTACTGCACAATTGCACTCATTTCACATGCTAGCAAAGCAATGCTCAAAATTTTCCAAGTTTGACTTCAACAGATATAAACCAAGAAATTCTAGATGTATAAGCTGGATTTAGAAAAGGCAGAGGAACCAGAGATCAAATTGCCAACATCTGCTGGATCACAGAAAAAACAAGAGAATTCCAGAAAAACATCTACTTCTGCTTTATTGACTACACCAAAGCCTTTGACTGTGTAGATCACAACAAACTGTGGAAAATTCTTAAAGAGATGGGAATACCAGACCACCTTACCTGCCTCCTGCAAAACCTGTATGTTGGTCAAGAAGCAACAGTTAGGACCGGACATGGAACAATGGATTGGTTCAAAATTGGGAAAGGAGTAAATCAAGGCTGCATTTGTCACCCTGCTTATTTAACTGACATGCAGAGAACATCATGCAGAATGCCAGGCTGGATGAAGCATAAGCTGGAATCACGAATGCGAGGAGAAATACCAATAACCTCAGACATGCAGATGACTCCACCGTAATGGCAGAAAACAAAGAGGAATTAAAAGACACTTGCTCCTGGGAAGAAAAGCTAGACAGCATATTAAAAAGCAGAGACATTACTTTGCTGACAAAGGTCCGTATAGTCAAAGCTATGGTTTTTCCAGTCATCATCTATGGATGTGAGAGTTGGACCATAAAGAAGGCTGAGCACGAAAGAATTGATGTTTTCTAACTGTGGTGTTGGAGAAGACATTTGAGAGTCGCTGGGACTACAAGGAGATCCAACCAGTCCATCCTAAAGGAAATCAACTCTGAATATTCATTGGAAGGACTGATGCTGACGCCCCAATATTTTGGCCACCTGACACGAAGAGTTGACTCACTGGAAAGACCCTGATGCTGGGAAAGATTGAGGGCAGGAGAAGGGGACGACAGGGGATAAAATGGTGGGATGGCATCACCAACTCAATGGACATGAGTTTGACCTAACTCTGGGAGATTGTGAAGGACAGGAAAGCCTGACGTGCTGCAGTCCATGGGGTCACAATGAGTTGGACATGACTGAGTGGCCTAACAACAACAAATCAAAGAGCAGTCACAACATCCTACAAGAAAAGTGGACTGACTGATTTTTAATGGGCCAAAAAAATTCCTGAGCCAGACTAAAGGTTAGCAGCTGGACTGGGCTGGAAGAAGGCTGAGTATGATCAATTCTGGCCATCCTTTTCAAACTCCAGACTTGTGGGTGTGAGATAAGCAGTAACATTTTGCTGTATCACTGCAATATTGACAATGGCAAAATGAACTGCTGCTTTTTTCATTTTAGACAAAAGCAAATTCATTCAAAGGTCCTGAGATTAAAAAAAAAAAGAGAGAGACTGTATACATTTTTCCCATTCAGAATGATTAAGAAAATTCCACAAGCCACTCACTCACATACATAAAAATAATTCTGCCTCTTTCCTAATTGCAGGCCCAATTTAAAAAACCAGTTGAAATCTATAAATTTCAAATCTGACAAAATTCAACACTCAGCAAATGTCGAATTTGAGAAAAAAGTACATTCACATTTTAATCTAGAAATATTTTAAAATTCAAATTTTATAATGGCTATAATTGATTTTTAAAGGTAGTTTTTAAAAACTACCTAAAAACTTAATAGTGAAAGCTTATCTATATAAAGTGAAAAGTATTAGTCACTCAGTTGTGTCTGACTCCTAGTAACCCCATGGACTGGGCTCCTCTGTCCATGGGGTTCTCAAGGCAAGAATACTGGAGGGGGTTGCCATTTCCTTCTCCAGGGGATCTTCTCAACCCAGGGATCAAACATGGATGTCCTGCATTGCAGGAGGATTCTTTACCGCCTGAGCCACCAGGGAAGCCCTGTATAAACTATCCTCTAACTGCTCCAAAGGTATCCAAAGGACCCGCCTGCCTCACTGCCCTCATCTTATTGCTTCCTGGTGGATGAGGGGTAAAGAAGAAAAGAAATGTTTGTGGTACTTGCAACAATAATAACTTTGCTATACTAAACCAAGTAATATTTCTTCTGCATGTAATATACAAGGCATATAATTTGAGATAATTGGTTCATACTTTTAAAATATGCAGTATATCTTTATCGATATACCTATGTGAATACAACTAGGAAAACCCCCAGATTCTGCAAGTCTGGGTCTATCAAACACCACATTTGTTGAAAAAATATGATTTAACCACTAATTTTAAGATGTTCAAGTGTTTTTTCAAATGGATTCTTGGCTTGGTTTTGACCTAGTCTTCATGCCATTTTGCTACACTACAATTTTACATGACTCAGACTATTTTCTGTAGGAGCAGATGTGTTACAAGGAATCACTTACTGGGGTATCTATCAAAGAGTTGTTGATGTTCGGTTGCCAAGTTGTGTCCAACACTTTGCGACCTGAAGACATTTATTAGTATAAATATGAAGATTTTCCTGAACATGGTGCTCCACAGAACACCTGAGCATTGAGTTCTAAGATGATTTCCAACCTTGAGTTTTGAATTCTTTCTAATGAATGTGTTAAAAGCAAGAACACATAGGCTTTTCTAAGATGAGAGTGACTGCTTGTTTCAGTGAGGTGTGGTCCTCGTGGCTGAAGCCCAAAAGGCCTCTTGCTCTGTGGCTTGTGAGTGGCAGTCGCATCTGAGTTGGCAGGAAGGCAGAAAACAAATGCCATCAGCTGCCATTATTCTGAAGAGAGAGAGATGAGATAATTACAGGCTGTGGTAATGGATAATTCTCACTTACCATCTCTGATGTCAAGAAGACACAACAATAAATAAATCATGATGGGAGAAGGGCTCTAGATTCTTAGGAAACACCAACTCTGGGCCAAGGACTGACAGGCTTTTGCAGAGTTCATGAAGTCTATACACAAACTCTGTGACCACACAGGTGACAAAGCTCAAGCAACTTCCTATGCCACTACCTGGAAATTGGCAGAATTTGAATTTCAACCTCTTTCTTTTTATTGTATTAAAAGTTAAAAAAAGTTTATTGAAATATTGCTGACTTACAATATTATGTTATTTTCAACCTCTAACACACCGTTCCTACGACTATGGGTCACTTGATATTCCAGAGGACTTTTAAGTCAACGGTGTGTATATTCAAAACAGTAGA
This sequence comes from Dama dama, assembly GCF_033118175.1. NCBI lineage: Eukaryota > Metazoa > Chordata > Mammalia > Artiodactyla > Cervidae > Dama > Dama dama. The sequence goes on from NC_083709.1 coordinate 34,612,627, forward strand.
GTAGCATCATGTGTATGCAGCAGCTACTCCCATGAGAATACACTGTTCTAAGGGAATGTATGTACCACTCTGTACATCAATAGTATGTCAGCTGTATATCCCACGTATCAATAATGGTCCCTAAAGTTTGTTTCTCAGCACCCAGCAAAGGGCACTCAAGGGAGAAAAGAAGCTCTTGGAAGGCTATTTCTTAGGCAACAAAAACTTCCATAAAGATTCCAAGGTTGTCTCCAATAGTATGAAAATCAGTCTTCAGTAAATTTATTTTCAAGGCTGCCTTTAGCCTGGCTTCAGCACTTAACTAGTAAGGTATTACCTTGAACAGAGGGAAAAACATTTCCAGTAGCAGCTGACAAGACTGTGAAGAAGGAAGAAGGAAGGGGTGAGGAGTGACAGAGTGGAAATGCACTGAACTCAGCCCAAACGTGGCTTACATCTGGGCGGCCTAACCCGTCAGAGACCTCACGAACCCTGCCAGTGGCCAAAGGAGACCTTCATGTGAACTTTTGATTTGCAACGCAGTGTTGGGAAGGAAGAGGACACCCAGAATGACACATTGTTGATGCTACAGCAACTGAATACCTGCCCTCCCTTCCCCAGCCAGCCTGGGTCAAGGGCCAAGGTTTGAGGCAAGAATACATTCCAATATGGAAGTATTTTTACACTTATCTGACCTTCATCAAAGGTCAAATAAAAACATTTGGAAACAAGGGAATGGAATATTTTCATATTCGTTTTTATTTGGGAATCTCACATAGTTCCCCAAAGCAAAAAAACTGATAGTTTTAGCTCCAACAATGTTCAAGATTACAGTAGCAGGAATGATCTATGTGAGATGGAGAGAGTTATGTGAGAAAATCACATCCCACATATAATCCTGAAGGCACAACTGTCTCCAGGACTGAGCCAAAAGTGGTCTCCCCCATTTCTATTCAAATTTTCTAAAGTGAGAGCAGAATTCACTGCTGAATACAATCATGCATTGTTAAAACGTATACACTGTCAAGCTTATATTCCTAGACCATGTGCCTATCTGACAGTTCCACAAGTGATAACTTCTTTTGCAAAGGGATTAGAAGTTTGTTTTAGACACAACTAATTTCTCAACAACAAGGCTAACCTTTGGGCCTAATTAGATGTTAAGAAGAAAAGCTTCCATTTTGTAAGCAGTCATTTAAATTGCAAATGTGGATTCAGTCTGCCAAACAGGTACTCACTATCTTAAATCAACACCTCCATCCATAGCAGGATGCTACTCCGAAATACCTCATTGGTATGAAAAGAGGCACAGCTCCACTTTTATTTCCTTCCTTCAGACAGCATCTCATATTTTCATGGTTATTTGAGCTTGGGAGCAGCAGAGAGGAAAAACGATAGGGAAGAATAAGGGCTAGAGGAATTCCATACCCAAACATTTATAAATTGCCTAGAGAAGCTTAACATGTTTTAGAATCCTGATCTTCATCACAATGAACAAGTCCTGTACTCACCACCTTTTATAGGAATAGTATTACAGGAACTGTTAAAGGACAAAAGATTGAAAAAGTCATAGCTCTGCTTTAGAGGGCTTTAGAAGCTAGAAGTATGGATGTAATAGTAGGAGGCAGAGCTGGGAAGAATGAAAAATGGTGCAGCTGACATGGAAAAGATTTTGGTGATTATTTAAAAAACTAAACATATAATTACTATATGACCCAGCAATTTTAGTTCTGAGACTATATGTAAAAAAGTGAAAGCAAGGACTTGAACCAATATTTTCAGGCCCATGTTCACAGCAGAGTTATTCACAACAGGCAAAACGTGAAAACAACCCAAATGTCTATCAACAGGTTAAACAAAATATTGTATATGCTGTTAAATTAATTAAATAAGGAGGTCATTAGACTAACATGGCTCTACTATCATGGCAGACTATGTAAGCAAACCAAAGTCTAAGTCAGTAAATGTCTCAACCTTACAAAATAAAAAAGCTAAGACAACCAATCATAGACAACTAGGCTTTAAACTGTAGCCAATCAAATAATGTCCTTCCTTTGCTTCTGCACTTTCTCCATAGTCTTTCCCTTGGCTCCTGTTAGTGGAACACTCTAACTACATATGGTTTGTTGCTACCTGATTCTTCACCAATAAATGCTCAAAAAAACTAGTTTTTTAAGAAGAAATAAATAATTTGAATAGACTGATCACTATAAGTGAAACAGAATTTGTAATTAAAAAAAAACAAAAACCTTCCCTACAAACAAAAGTCCAGGACTGGAGAGCTTCACTGGAGAATTCCACCAAACATACAAAGAAAGACTTATCCGATCCTTCTCAAACTCTTCCTAAAGACTGAAGAGGAAGAAATACCCCTAAAGTCATTCTATAAAGCCAGCATCACTCTGATACCAAAATCAGACAAAGACACTACCAGAAAAGAAAATTATAGGGCAAGATCTTTGAGGGATATATATGCAAAAATCCTTAACAAAATATTAACAAACCTAATCCAACAACACATAAAGATAATCATATGGCATAATCAAGTTGGATTCATCCCACGGTCACAAGGATTGTTCAACATATGCAAATCAATCAATGTGATACACCATATCAACAACAACAAAAAGACGAAAATCCCAGGATCATCTCAATAGATGCAGGAAAATCATTTAGTAAAATTCAACACCAATTCATGATAAAAAACCCTCACCAAAGTGGGTACAGAGGGAGCATACCTCACCATAATAGAAATTATTTATGACAAACCCACAGCCAACATAATATTCAACAGTGAATATCTGAACGTCATCCTGCAAAATTCAGGATAAACCAAGTATAATCGTTCTTATACTCCTATTCAATATAGGACTATAAGTCCCAGTCACAGCAATCAGACAAGACAAAGAAATAAAAGGTATCCAAATTAGGAGGGACGGGGTAAAACTGTCATTATAGGCAGATGATGTAATACTACGTATAGAAAACCCTAACCCTAAAGACTCCATAGAAATGCTTTTCAGTTCAGTTTCTCAGTTGTGTCTGACTCTTTGCGACCCCATGGACTGCAGCACACCAGCCCTCCCTGTCCATCACCCACTCCCAGAGTATACTCAAACTCAAGTCCATTGAGTCGCTGATGCCATCCAACCATCTCATCCTCTGCTGTCCCCTTCTCCTCCTGCCCTCAATCGTTCCCAGCATCAGAGTCTTTTCAAATGAGTCAGTTCTTCACATCAGGGGGCCAAAGTATTGGAGTTTCAGCTTCAGCATCAGTCCTTCCAATGAATATTCAGGACTGATTTCCTTTAGGATGGACTGGTTGGATCTCTTTGCTTTCCAAGGGACTCTCAAGATCTTCTCTAACACCACAGTTCAAAACCATCAATTCTTCAGCGCTCAGCTTTCTTTATAGTCCAACTGAATTCAGTAAAGTAGCAGGATACAAGATTAACACACAAAAATCTGTTGCATTTCTTTACACTAACAATGAAATATCAGAAAGGGAAAGTAAAAAAAAAAAACAAAAACAAAACCACAGCAACAGTCCCCTTTAAAATTGCATCAAAAAGAATAAAATAAAACTGACCAAAGAGATGAAGGACTTATAAGCTGAGAACTATAAAACACTGATAAAGGAAATTGCAGATGATTTAAAGAAATAAAAAGACACAAATTCTTGGATTGGAAGATTTAATACTGTTAAAATGGCTACGCTATCAAAAATAATCTACAGATATAATGTGATTCCAATCAAATTACCTATGGCATTTTTCACAGAATTAGAACAAATAATCCTAAAATTTATGTAAACCATAAAACACCCAGAATTGCCAAAGCAATCCTGAGGAAAAAGAACAAAGCTGGAGGTGTAGCTCTCCTAGACTTCAGACAATATCAAAGCTGCAATAATCAAAACAGCAGGATGGTACTGCCAAAAAAACAAACATATGAATCAATGGAAGAAAAGGGGAAGTCCAGCAATAAGCCTACATACCTATAATCAATTAATTCTCAACAAAGGAGGCAAGACTATATTGTTTGGGTTGGCCAAAAAAATTGTCCAAATTTTTTCTGTGAGATATTATGGAAAAATTCAAATGAACTTTTTGGCCAACCCAATACAGTGGAGAAAAGACAAGCTCTTTGGCAAGTGGTGTTGAGAAAGCTGGATGGCCAAATGTAAATCAATGAATTTAGAACACTCTCTCATAGCATACCAAAAATAAACTCAAAAAAGATTAAAGAATTAAATATAAGACAGGGTACCATAAAACTCCTAGAAGAGAACATTCTCTGACATAGATCATACCAGTGTTTTCTTAGGTCAGTCTCTGAAAGCAACAGAAAAAACAAAAGCGAAAATAAATAAATGGGACCTAACCAAATTTATAAACTTTTGCACAGCAAAGGAAACCATAAGCAAAAATGAAAAGATAACCTACAGACTGGGAGAAAATACTTGTAAACAATGTGATCAACAAGGTCACAAACAGCTCATACAACAATAGCTCATACAAACAGCTCATGTAACTCAAGAAGAAAACAACAACCCAATTAAAAAGTGGGCAGAAGATCTAAATGGATATTTCTCCAAAGAATACATACAAATGACCAACAGGCACATGAAAAGATGCTCAACATCACTAATTACTAGAGAAATGCAAATCAAAACAACAATAAGGTATAACCTCGTACCAGTCAAAATGACCATCATCAAAAAGTCTATCTACAAATAACAAATGCTGGAGAGGGGTGGAGAAAAGGGAACCCTCCTACACTGTTGCTTGGATGTAAACTGGTGCATCCATTATGGACAGTGGCAAGGAGGTTCCTTAAAAAACTAAAAATAGAGTAACCATACGATTCAGCATCCCACTCTTGGGCAGGTATCTGGAGAAAACTCTAATTCAAGAAGATACATGCATCCCAATGTTTACAGCAGTACTATTTACAACAGCCAATACATAAGCAACCTAACTGCCTCTTGACAGATGACTGGATAAAGAAAATATAGTACATATGTACAATGGAATATTTGTTGTTATTATTTAGTTGCTAAGTCATGTTTAACCTTTTGTGACCCTATGGACTATATCCTGCCAACTCCTCTGTCCATGGGATTTCCCAGGCAGGAATGCTGGACTAGGTTGTCATCTCCTTCTCCAGGGGATCTTCCTGATACAAGGATCAAGCCCCCATCTCCTGAATTGGAAGGTGGGGTCTTTACCATTGAGCCACCAGGGAAGTACATGATGGAATATTACTCAGTCATGAAAAAGCATGAAAGAATGCCTTCTGCAGCAACATGCATGGACCTATAGATTATCGTACTAAATGAAGTAATTCAGACAGAGAGAGACAAGTATCGTATATCACTTATATGTGGAATCTAAAAAAATGATACAGGTGAACTTATTTACAAAACAGAAACAAAGTCACAGACATAGAAAACAAACTTATGGGGAAAGGAGGGAGGGATAAATTAGGAGTTTGGGATTAACAGATACACACTAATTTACATAAATCAGATAAACAACAAGGTCCTACTTAGAGGACCTTGTTATATAGAGGACCCATATATCTATATGAATCACTCTATATATGTATATAAATCACCCTCTCTCTCTCTCTCTATATATATATATATAAATCACTACTGTCCACCAGAAACCAACGCATTATAAATCAACGATACTTCAATAAAAACTGCAGCATATTTAATATCTCTCAAATTTATCTTTTAACAGCTCATAGAATGAAGTATTATTCAAGCTATAAAAAGGAAGGAAATTCTGACATATCATGTAACAGGGATCAACCTTGAAGACATTATGCTAAGTGAAATAAACAAGACACAGAAGGACAATTATAGTATGATCCCAATTATACAGTCAAATTCAAAGAGAGAGAAAGTATAAAGATAGTTACCTGAGGCTGAGAGGAGGAGTTACTGTTATTTCTTTAAATTTATTTTTAATTGGAGGATAACTGCTTGACAATATTGTACTGGTTTCTGCCATACATCAACATGAATCAGCCATAGGCATAAGTATGTCCCCGCCCTCTTGAAACTCCCTCCCATCTCCCACCCTATCCTACCCCTCTAGGTTGTCACAGAGCACTGGATTTGAGCTGCCTGCACCATACAGCAAGTTCCCACTGGCGATCTAATTTTACATATGATAAGCTACATGTTTCAATGCTCAATTTGTTCCACTCTCTCCTTTCCCCACTGTGTCCACAAGTCTGTTCTCTGTGTCTACATCTCCACTGCTGCCCTACAGATAGAATCATCAGCACTATCTTTCTGGATTCCATATATATATGCCTTAAAATCTGTTATCTGTCTTTCCCTTTCTGACTTACTTTACTCTGTATAATAGGCTCTAAGTTCATCTACCTCATTAGAGTTATTGTTCAATGGGTATAGAGTTTCAGTTTTGGAAGATGAAAAGGTGCTAGAGCTGGGTGATGGCTACACAATAACATATATGTACTTAATGCCAGTAAACTATATAACTAAAAATAGTTATAATGCTACATTTTAAGTATGTTTTACTACCACCACCACCACATCAACAACAAAAAAAATAGGAGGTAGGAAAGTAACAGACATAAGTAATCAACACAAGGAGCATATAGATGGAATGGGGTAAAGAAACACATAAACACAAGTAAACATATGCTATGATGTTTGTTTGTTGTTATTGATGGCTGTAGCTTCAGTTCATCCTATAGTCTCTTTCTACCTGGACACAGACAAAGCCCCATGTGCTTACACCCCTTGTTGAATCACTGAGCAAACTACATGGAATAACCACACTATATTGTCAAGGGCAGTATGGTAAAGTACAGTGTGACATAGTTTGCAATTAGATGGGGTAGTATAACAGCTTTGGAGCAGAATGGATCTGAATTTGAACACAAGCTCTTACTTACTGATCTTGTCCATGTTACTTCATCTATTATGCCTTGGTTTCTTCTTCTATAAAATGGTACCAGTCAAATCACACCTCCAAAAGCTGCTGTGAGGATTACTCTAAGAAGGTAATCTCTCAGAGTTCACTAATAGGAGCACCTCTTACTACTATTAACTATAGCAACTCTAGAAGTTGAAGAAATGAAAAAGGAAGAAAGTGGATGCTAATATGTGTTTTTAAAATTACTCTCTACTGTTCTTTCAAAATCAAAAGTGGAACTCTTCATTTTACATTAAAAATAATTATTCAAATGACATAATTTGCCCTCTCAGAAGTTGCCTACCGATCTAAGATAAGGGAGAAAAATAGAGTTATTCAATGTAAATGTCAAAAATTCAGAGAGAATTCATCATCACAAATACATTAGTTGTGCCCTTAGTCAGCTTACTAGTCTTGCTGCTTCTCAGCATCCAACCAACTTATCTCCACATGCCATACACCTCTCCATGAGGAAGAAAAGTCTTGACAGACCAGCTATAGTAACAGATCATTTACAGGAGCATACTCCTTTATCAATACTCACAACTGAGAATTGTCTGTCTGTATTTGTTTAAATAGGAAAAATAAAGGGTCTTCTGTACTAGATTTGGGGGTACAGATGGGGCTGATTTCCCATCAGTCCAGGAAGGGTTGATGGAAGAGGTGAGATGTGAGCTGTGAATTAAAGAATGGCAGTCACACTTTGGAACAATAAAGGCAGGCTGCCAAATCCGCCCCCTGCCCTTTCCCAAATCAGAAGCAGACTTTGAAGGCTGGCCTGGGGTTTGAATCCAGGTGGGTCCTGATTCCAGTGCGGGTACCCTGCTAGACACATTCCTTCTGGCTGCAAACCAGAAATTTCTTTCTTACAGCCCTATGAAAATCTTGCTGGAATCCATTAAGACATGATTTGAACCCTGATGAACTTTTGGCCAAAGAAGAGAGAATGCTCATGCTTGCAGCAGAAGTTCATCTTGTCCTAGTAGAAAGAGAGTTCAGTGTGAAACAAGACAGAGGTTTCCACAGCTGGTCTATTAATATTAACTTCTGAGCATCTCCAGTCCATTAGACTCAACCAACAATGGGTGGAAGATGTACCTCACAGTCCAGGGAACAGAAGGAAAATTCAAGGTGTAACTGTTCTCCCATAGGCAGTAGCAAAATCATATCTATTTCCTAATCAGGAGGATATCTCTTATGCGTAAGTCCACACTTCAGTATCCTGTTACTATTATGAATAATCATAAAGATGGAAGAATATTAATATGATTTGCAAAACTAATGCCTTATTAATAAATTATGTCCCATTACAGAAAAAGATCTGGGCTATTCTCAGAGTGAATCTCTAAACAACTAAAATGCTGGACTGTTAAAAGTTCTAAGAGCCTTTGGTCTTTCACTATATTTTACAGAAGCTACACAGACTCATTCAAATCTTTTTTTGTAGATGAAAGCCCTGATTTAGATATAAACATATAAGAAAATATGTGTGTGTGTGTGTGTACACACATATGTGTGTACACATGTAATAAGAAAATGTGTGTGTATGTGGAGAAGGAAATGGCAACCCACTCCAGTATCCTTGCCTGGGAAATCCCATGGACAGAGGAGCCTGGTGGGCTATAGTCCATGGGGTCGCAAAGAGTTGGACATGACTGAGCAACTGAACATGCATGTGTGTACTCAGTCATGTCCAACTCTTTGCAACCCCATGGACTATAGTCCACCAGGCTCCTCTGTCCATGGCATTTTCCAGGCAAGGATACTGGAGTGGGTTTCTATTTCCTACTCCAGCAGATCTTCCTGACTTAGGGATCAAACCCATGTCTCTTGTGTTTCCTGCATTGGCAGGCAGTTTCTTTACCACTGCACCACCTGGGAAGCTCATATAAGAAAATAAAAAATGACAATATCCACAGTTAGGTAGAGCATCCCTAAGACATTCCCAGTGGCCATGGCTGTGTTAGTTGCCCTATCCTCCGGATATACCTCATCAGTGCCACAGTAGAGACATACAGATGAAGTCAGACAGTCGTCCCCTAGAATTTAAAATCTGACTGGAGACAGAAGGAAACAGGATATGGCTGGAGCTAAGTTAAGTTAACCTTTTGCCAGATAGACGCACATGTGTGGTTAAGGACTCAAACCTGCCCAGGTTCCTATGCTTCCAGAGCCAGTTCCTCCAGCTTGCTCTATGCTTCTAGTCACCCACTGTCATTTTTATTTTTTAAACAGCTTTTTATTTTGTATTGGGATATAGCCAATTGACAAACAATGTTATGATAGATTCAGGTGAATAGTGAAGGGACTCAGCCATACATTTCCATGTATCCATTTCAATAAGTTTATGTTCCTGTCACTGACCTTTATCCTTTCAATAATCCTCTCCTTGGAATACAGATTGAAAAAAGTATGTTTCTATTGGTTGTTACCAAAAGAACCTTAACATCAAGCATATGTATTTTGCCAGGAGGAGCATTTATTTTCCCACCCTGGAGCTAATAATTATATGTAGAAGGAAACTTTAAGATGTATATATTTTCAGTACTTTTAAAGGGAAAAAGTGAAAAACAAAAGAAATTATTTTAAGGTTTTGAGAAATCCAGAAGCAAAAGAAAAGTGATGGAGAATAATGACAGAGGAAAGCAACAGAAAATCTGTACTATTCTGGATTTGAAGAGCAGTAGGCTTTAAAGATGGTACAAGATTGGAAAGAAAGGAGAGAAAGATAATATATCATTCCAAGAATAAGAAATTTTACTTTTTTCCTTTAAAAGGAACCACCTACATGGATTATGATATTGTATTTTCACATCTTAAAATTTTTAAAAATTTGAGTAGCTGCTCCTCCTTTTTAAAAAAAATTAATTTATTTTTTATCGAAGGATAATTGCTTTACAGAATTTTGTTGTTTTCTGTCAAACCTCAACATGAATCAGCCATAGGTATACATATATCCCCTCCCTTTTGAAACTCCGTCCCATCTCCCTCCCCATCCCAGCCCTCTAGGTTGTTGCAGAATTCCTGTTTGAGTTTCCTGAGACATATAGCAAATTCCTGTTGGCTATCTATTTTACATACGGTAATGTAAGTTTCCACGTTACTCTTTCCATACATCTCACCCTCTCCTCTCCTCTCCCCATGTTCATAAGTCTATTCTCTAAGTCTATTTCTCCATTGCAGCCCTGTAAATAAATTCTTCAGTACCATTTTCCTGGCTTCTGTATATATGCGTTAGAATACAATATTTGTCTTTCTCTTCTGACTCCCTTCACTCCGTAATAGGTTCTAGATTCATCTACCTCATTAGAATGGACTCAAATACATTCCTTTTTATGGCTGAGTAATACTCCATTGTGTATATGTACCACAACTTCATCCATTCATCTGTCGATGGATGTCTAGGTTGCTTCCATGTTCTAGCTATTGTAAATAGTGCTGCAATGAACAATGGGATACATGTGTCTTTTTCAATTTTGGTTTCCTCAGGGTATATGCCTAGGATTGCTGGGTTATATGGTGGTTTTATTCCTAGTTTTTTAAGGAATCTCCATACTGTCTTCCATAGTGGCTGTATCAATTTACATTCCCACCAACAGTGCAAGAGCATCCCTTTTCCCCACATGCTTTCCAGCATTTATTGTTTGTAGATTTTTTGATGATGGCCATTCTGATCAGTGTGAGGTGATATCTCACTGTAGTTTTGATTTGCATTTCTCTAATGAGCGATGTTGAGCATCTTTTCATGTGTTTGTTTGCCATCTATATGCTTTCTTTGGAGAAATGTCTGTTTAGGTCTTTTCCCCACCTTTTGATTGGGTTGTTTGTTTTTCTGGTATTGAGTTGTATGAGTTGCTTGTATATTTTGGAAATTAATCCTTTGTCAGTTGTTTCATTTGCTATTATCTTCTCCCATTCTAAAGGTTGTGTTTTTACCTTGCTTGTATTACCTTTGCTATGCAAAAGCTTTTAAGTTTAATCAGGCCCACTTGTTTACTTTTGTTTTTATTTCTGTTACTTTAGGAGGTGGGTCACAGAGGATCTTGCTTTGATTTATGACATTGGTGTTCTGCCTATGTTTTCCTCTAAGAGTTTTATAGTTTCTGGTCTTTAATTCACTTTTAGGTCTTTACATTTAGGTCTTTAATCCATTTTGAGTTTATCTTTGCGCATGGTGTTAGGAAGTGTTCTAATTTCATTCTTTTACATGTAGCTGTCCAGTTTTCCCAGCACCATTTTTTGAAGAGGCTGTCTTTGCCCCATTGCATATTCTTGACTCTTTTGTCAAAAATAAGGTACCCACAAATGCATGAGTTACTAGCTTGTTTCATTGGACTATATTTCTGCTTTGGGGCCAGTACCATACTGTCTTGATGAGTGTAGCTTTGTAGTATAATATGAAGTCAGGAAAGTTGATTCCTCCAGTTCCATTCTTCTTTCTCAAGACTGCTTTGGCTATTCAGGATCTTTTATGTTTCCATATGAACTGTGAAATTTTTTGTTTTAGTTCTGTGAAAAATATCATTGGTAATTTGATAGGGATCACATTGAACCTATAGATTGCATTGGGTAGTATAGTCATTTTCACAATATTGATTCTTCCTACCCAGGAACATGAAATATCTCTCCATCTGTTTATGTCATCTTTGATTTCTTTCATTAGTGTCTTATAATTTTCTGTGTACAGTTCTTTTGTCTCCTTAGTTAAGTTTATTCCTAGATATTTAATTCTTTTTGTTGCAGTGGTGAATGGGATTGATTTTTCTGATTTTTCATTGTTAGTATATAGAAATGAAAGTGATTTCTGTGTATTGATTTTGCATCCTGCAACCTTGCTAAATTCACTAATTAGCTCTAGTAATTTTCTGATACTATCTTCAAGGCTTTCTATGTACAGTATCAGGTCATCTGCAGACAGTGAGAGCTTTACTTCTTCTTTTCCAATCTGGATTCCTTTTATTTCTTTTTCTTTTCTGATTGCTATAGCTAGGACTCCCAGAACTATGTTGAATAATAGTGGTGAAAGTGGACACCCTTGTCTTATTCCTGATCTTAGGGGGAATGCTTTCAGTTTTTCACCATTGAGAATAAGGTTTCCTGTAGGCTTATCATATACGGCCTTTACTATGCTGAGGTAGGTTACTTCTATGCCCATTTTTGGAAGAGTTTTAACCATAAATGGGTGCTGAGTTTTGTCAAATGCTTTTTCTGCATCTATTGAGATTATCATATGGCTTTTATCCTTCAATTTGTTAATATGGTATATCACATTGATTGATTTGTGTATATTGAAGAATCCTTGCATCCCTGGAATAAACCCAACGTGATCATGGTGCATGAGCTTTTTGATGTATTGCTGAATTCTGTTTGCTAAAATTTTGTTGAGGGTTTTTTCATCTATGTTCATCAGTGATATTGGCCTGTAGTTTTCTTTTTGTTGTTGTTGTCTTTGTCTGGTTTTGGTATCAGTGTGATGCTGGCCTTGTAGAACGAGTTTGGAAGTGTTCCTTCCTCTGCTACTTTCTGAAAGAGTTTTAGAAGGATAGGTATTAGCTCTTCTCTAATGTCTGATAGAATTCTCCTTTGAAGCCAACTGGTCCTGGGTTTTTGTTTTTTGGGAGATTTTTGATCACAGATTCAATTTTAGTGCTTGTAACTCAGTTGTTCATCATTTCTATTTCTTCCTGGGTCAGACTTGGAAGGTTGAACTTTCCCAAGATTCTATCCATTTCTTCCAGGTTATCTATTTTATTCCCATATAACTGTTCATAATAGTCTCTTATATTCCTTTGTATTTCTGCATTGTCTGTTGTAACCTCTCCTTTTTCATTTCTAATTTTGCTGATCTGATTCTTCTCTCTTTTGTTCTTGATGAGTCTGGCTAAAGGTTTGTCAATTTTGTTTATCTTCTCAAAGAACCAGCTTTTAGTTTTATAAACCTTTATCATTGTTTCCTTCATTTCTTTTCCATTTATTTCTGCTCTGATCTTTATGACTGCTTTCCTTCACTAATTTTGGACTTTTTTTGTTCTTCTTTTTCCAGTTGTTCTAGATGTAAAGTTAGGTTGTCTATTCGATTTGTTTTTCTTGTTTCTTGAGGTAGGATTGTATTGCTATTAACTTCCCTCTTAGAACTGCTTTTGCTGCTCCCATAGGCTTTGAGTTGTATTCTCATTATCATTTGTTTCCAGAAATTTTTGATTTCCCTTTTGATTTCTTCAGTAACCTGTTGTTTATTTAGAAACGTGTTGCTTAATCTCCATGTATTTGTGTTTCTTACAGTTTTTTCTTGTAATTGATATCTCATCTCACAGCATTGTGGTTGGAGAAAATGCTTGATACAATTTCAATTTTCTTAAATTTACTGAGGTTTGCTTTGTAACCCAAGATGTGGTCTGTCCTGGAGAATGTTCCATGTGCACTTGAGAAGAAGGTGTATTCTTCTGCCTTTGGGTGGAATGTCCTGAATATACCAACGAGATCCATCTCATCTAATGTATCATATACGACTTGCGTTTACTTATTAATTTTCTGTTTTAATGATTTGTCCACTGGTATGAGTGGGGTGTTAAAGTCTCCTACTCTTATTGTGTTACTGTCAATTTCTCCTTTTATATCTGATAGTGCTTGTCTTATATATTGAGGTGCTCTTATGTTGAGTGCATAGATATTTAAGAATTGTTATATCTTCCTCTTGGATTGATCCCTTGATCATTATGTAGTGTTTTCTTCCGCATCTCTTGTAATCTTTATTTTAAGGTCTATTTTGTCTGATATGAGGATTGGTACTCCAGCTTTCTGTTGCTTCCCACTTGCATGGAATATATTTTTCCAACCTCTCACTTTCAGTCTATATGTGTCTTGAGGTCTGAAGTGGGTTTCTTGTAGACAGCATTATATATGGGTCTGTGTCTTTTGGTTGGAGCATTTAATCCATTTACATTTAAAGTAATTATTGTATATATGTTCCTATTGCCACTTTCTTAATTGTTTGGCATTGATTTTGTAGATCTTTTTTCTTCTCTTGTATTTCTTGACTATATAAGTCACTTTAACATTTGTTGTAAAGCTGGTTTGGTGGTACTGAATTCTCTTAACTTTTGCTTGCCTGAAAAGCTTTTATTTCTCCATTAATTTTGAATGAGATCCTTGATGGGTACAGTAATCTTGGTTGTAGATTTTCCTCTTTCAGTACTTTAAGTATATCCTGCCATTCCCTCTGGCCGGCAGAGTTTCTGCAGAAAGATCAGCTGTTAAGCACACGGGGTTTCCCTTGTATGTTACTTGTTGCTTTTCTCCTGCTGCTTTTAATATTCTTTCTCTGTGTTTAGTCTTTGTTGGTTTGATTAGTATGTGTCTTGGCATGATTCTACTTGGGTTTATCCTGTTCTGGGACTCTCTGTGCCTCTTGGACTTGATCGACTTTTCCTTTTCCATGTTGGGGAACCTTTCAATTACAATCTCTTCAAAAATTTTCTCATACACTTTCTTTTTCTCTTTTTCTTCTGGGACCCCTATAATTCTAATGGTGCATTTGATATTGTTCTGGAGGTCTCTGAGACTATCCTCAGTTCTTTTTATTCTTTTTACTTTATTCTGCTCTTGAGAAGTTATTTCCACCATTTTATCTTCCAGCTCACTGATTCGTTCTTCAGCTTCAGATATTCTGCTATTGATTCTTTCTAGAATAATTTTAGTTTCAGTAATTGTATTGTTTGTATGTTTATTTAATTTTTCTAATCTCTGATAACTGATTCTTGCATTTTCTCCATTTTGTTTTAAAGGTTTTTGATCACCTTTACTATCATCATTCTGAATTCTTTCTCAGGTAGTTTGCCTATTTCCTCTTCATTTATTTGGACTTCTGTGTTTCCAGTTTGTTCCTTCATTTGTGCAGTATTTCTCTGCCCTTTCATTATTTTTTTTTTAACTTATTGGGTTTCAGGTTTCCTTTTTCCAGATGTCAAGGTTGAATTCTTCCTTCCTTTTGGTTTCTGCCCTCCTAAGGTTGGTGCAGTGGTTTGTGTAAGCTTTGTATAGCGTGAGATTTGTGCTGAGTTTTTTATTGTTTGTTTGCTCTTCCTTTGATGGACACGGTTGAGTGAGGTGGTAGTCCTGTTTGCTGATGATTGGGTTTGTATTTTTGTTTTGTTTGTTGTTTAGATGAGGCATCCTGCACAGGGTGCTACTGGTGGTTGGCTGATGCTGGGTCTTGTATTGAAGAGGTTTCCTTTGTGTGAGTTCTGACTATTTGATACTCCCTAGGGTTAGTTCTCTGGTAGTTTAGGGTCTTGGAGTCAGTTCATCCACATAAAAGGCTCAACGCTTGATCTCTGTTCAGGAATGAAGATTCCACAAGTGGTTTGCCACACAAGTGGCATTAAGTGAGATTAAAACAAACACCCAAAATAGAGAAACCAAAGATGAACCCCAAACAAATGGCAGTCATGGAATCAGGCAAATAATAATTAAATTAATGGAATATACACACATATATATACACCCATAAGTGAAGTCAAAGCAGTCCAACAAAAATAAAGTATAGCAGACTGACCTGGCAAACAAACGAAATCAAAATTTATATTTATCAGTTAAGAACGAAACTAACAAAAGCACAAACTGGCAAACAAAACTAAAGCAAGGTGCCAAGTGGGGAATAAAGCAATGAAAACAAACTAACAAATATGTTGAGAGGAAAGGGAAGAAAGAAAAGAAAGAAAGAATAGATATGAAAAGTTAAATAGAGATAGATAAAGATTTATATACATTAAAGATTAACTGCAAGGGTAAAAGAATAGTAGGAAAAGCAAACAAAGGAAAAAATGTTGAAAAAATAAGAATAGGTTTAAAAAATTAAAAATTAAAAAAAAGAGAAAAGGAAAAAAACAGGAAAACTCCATAGAACTGCAAAAGCCCAGTGTAGAGGCAAAGGTTCATAACAACAATTGAGAATGTGACTGAGAGTAACAAAACCAAAAAGCTTAAAAGCTTAATTAGATTTCATAGTACTAATAATATCGACAACAGAAGGGGGGAAAAAAAGAAAAAAAATCCAAAAGAATCCATAGAACAAGTCAAAACATAAGAATAATAAATGTTTTTCTTGAGTTACTGCTGTCAGAATCCTTTCCCTTACTGTGATTCAGTCCATCTTCCTAGGATGCCCTCCAACTCCATGCTGATCTCTGGACCTGGGGTGGGGGCAGCTCAGATTCTAATCTGGTCCTCCTCCTGTGTGTTCTTGCCTCCAATGTCCACAGCTATGAAAACTAGTGCATTTTCTTTTGTGTTTTCCAAAAGAAATTGGAAAAAAGACATTGGGGCTCTCAATGTCTTTTTATATATTCCATAGACACGAGTCTGCCTAGTTGATTGTGTGGATTTAATCTGCAGCTTGTACAGCTGGTGGGAAGGTTTTGGGTCTTATTCCTTAGCCACGCTGCCCCTGGGTTTCAATTGTGGTTTTATTTCCACCTCTGCATGTGGATCATCCACTAGGGTTTGCTCCTGAGGCTGCCCTGGAGGACTTGTGTTTGTGAGGGCCAGGTGTGGAGGTGGTACAACTGCTTGGGTCACAGGGGTTCTGGCAGCACTAGGTACTCAGGGGAGTTGGTGGCTAGGGAAGCAGGAAATATAGTGCTCTAGAAGGGTATGGCAACCGGTATTGGCCAATACGCTCTAGTATTCTTGCCTGGAGAACCCCCCGACAGAGAAGCCTGGCAGGCCACAGTCTATAGGGTTGCAAAGAGTTGGACATGACCAAAGTTGCCTGTGGCAGCTCTGCCCCAGTGAGAGTTGAGTGTGAAAGGTGCAGCTGCTAGACTTGAGGGGACCCTGGTGGCAGCAAGTGTGCAGGGACATGGACTACCTCTGCCGCAGGAGTTATGGCCCTATCAGGGTCTTTCTTTGAGCCTCTTGTAGCTGGCAATCAGAAGGCCTCTTTGGCCGGTCTTTCTCCATAGCTCCACTCGTTCAGGCACTTAGAGGGCTCCCTTGCCTGGGGTCCTTCTCTTGTTTGGTGCATCAGGCACATACAGGGCCCCCCACCCCGACTGGGGTCCTATTCTGTAGATCGGGTGTTTCAGGCACTTAAAGGTGCATCCTGGGTGGGGTCTTACCCTGTAGTTCTGTGATTCAGTCACTTAAAGGAGCACCTTGAGTGGGGTTCTACTCTGTAGTTCAGTGCGTCAGGTGTTTGATGGACCAATGTCTCTATTGTTCAGCAGTCGATGCTGGCGTGTGGGGAGCGAGAGGCTATGGTGATAGATCTACCCCCTACACGTGACTCAGCAGTATCACCTTGCTTCCGTGGCTGCCTGGCTTTCCTCCACAGGCATTTCCCACCACAATCTCCTCCCTCACACCCCCTCAATCTGTCTCTGGAGTTGATAGCAGCCCTCGCCCTGGGATTGCTCCACAATCCCTAAACTACATCTCCTAGCTGATGTGCCTTCCAGGTGTCCTCCTTCCCTGTCCAGGGTATGTATGGTTGTGGCAAGGACTGTCTGATTCTCATTCCATTTAGACTGCCATAGATTAGCTGTTCCACTCTCAGCCTTAAATGTTTCTTCTCTGTTCAGGCAATTGCCCCAGTGTGGTGAACCCTGCTTCAGTTCCCCTACCCGCTGATGGCAGGTCCTGTCCCACTAACACTCCTGATTTTTCCCCTAGTTCCTTCGTCCTACCTAGTTTTGTGTGGTCCTATATATTCTTTTCCGCTGGGCAGGTACTACCCTCTGCTCTCAGCTGGTGTTCTGCATGTACTTCTGTGTCTGAAGGTGTATTCCTGATGTATCCATGGAGAGAGAGGCACTCCACGTCCACCTATTCATCCGCCATCTCTGCTGCTCCTTGTTGTTGTTGTTGAGTTGCTAAGTTATGTCCAACTCTTTGTAACCCGATGGACTGCAACACACCAGGCCTCCCTGTCCTTCACTATCTCCTGGAGTTTGCTCAAACTTAATGCTCATTGAGTCAGTGATGCCATCCAACCACCTCATCCTCTGTCATCCCCTTCTCTTCCTGCCTTCAATCTTTCCCAGGGTCTTTTCCAGTGAATTGGCTGTTTGCATCAGGTGGCCAAAGTATTGGACCTTCAGCATCAGTCCTTCCAATGAGTATTCAGGATTGATTTCCTTTAGGATTGATTGGTTTGATCTTCTTGCAGTCCAAGGGACTCTCAAGAGTCTTCTCCAGCACCACAGTGCGAAAATATCAATTATTTGGCACTCAGCCTTTTTTATGGTCCAACTCTCACATCCATACATGACTGCTGGAAAAACCATAGCTTTGACTAGATGGACCTTTATCAGGAAAGTAATGTCTCTGCTTTTTAATATGCTGTCTAGTTGGTCCTTACCTGATATTTAAATGTTTTTTTAAAAAGCCTTTCGTGTGGTTTCAAATTGACTTAGAATACATCATCACAATAGTTCCTTTTACCCAGGAGAACAGCTCTATGCATTAGTATCTAGAGTTGTTCCTTAACTGAAGGGTAAGATCTGAGCAGAAGAAACCTCACTAAGTTTTCCTTTTTCTTCCTGATAGAAACTCGAAACCCAGTGGCCAATAGGATAGCTAATCCTTGGCATCCAGTTAGGATTCTTACATAACCTGAAATTCAGTAAGGGAATTGGGCTGGCAGGAGTGATTTTGAGAGGCTTTATGATACCATGAAAAGCATAGATTTTAGGGTCCAACAGACCTAACTTAAAATCTCAGGTAAGCAACTCACAAGCTGCCTGACCCTAGACCAGCATGTCTGGGCTATAGAATGGGTTCCTGTGAAGTTCAATGGTATGTCAAGTGCTTTACATAGTGTCTGGCATGCTGCTGCTGCTAAGTTGCTTTAGTTGTGTCTGACTCTTTGGACCATATGGACTGTAGCCTGCCAGGCTCCTCTGTCCATGGGATTCTCCAGGCAAGAATACTGGAGTAGGTTGCTGTGCCCTCCTCCAGGGATCTTCCCAAAGCAGGAATCGAACCCAAGTCTCTTACATCTCTTGCATTGGCAGGTGTATTCTTCAGCACTAGCACCACCTAGAAAACCAAGTATCTGGCATGATTACTATTCAATATATAAGGTAGATTTAATTATTCCTAGTTGTGATGATGATTTTGACTCTTATTCCTTTCTTTGAGACATATCTAGCCTACATATCCTTCGGGGAAGGGTCAGGAATGTAAACAGCTACAGGGTTCAGGCTATGTAGATAACAAAGGACACTTGAAAGCGTTGGCACCATCTTGGGGTCTCAGCAACTAGTCAGCTCTGTCTAATGGTCGCCATGTTGGGGTGCAGACCAAATGTAGTACATCTGATTGTTCTTAAAGGTTATGTTGTGCATTGGGATTTTTATTGGAAACAATATATTTAAATCCTGGCAACTAATTCAAATTTCCACAAAACCATACTATGTGTACCAAACAAAAGTTGCCAGTGGGATATATTTGGTTACTAGTTTCCAACCTCTGCTTTAGAGCCATGAAAACCATCTGGGGAGAAAATGAAAAAACTGTATGCCAAACTATAAAGAGAAACTTTGGACAATACTTGGAAATAGGCTGGTCTGACAAAGCCTTGATGAAACCATTTTACATATACGCACTGCCTAAGAGAGCATGTCTCAAAATGTAAAAATATTTTCCCAGTTAACAAAAAAGCACCTGGGTGAGGATACTAAGCTCCTCTAGCCAGGTGGGATCTTACCCACTTCTAAACTCTCATCCCCTCAGCACTTGCCATATATGCCTGTCCCAGGGCCCACCTTGGAGATGGAAAAGCTAAGTGCCAGGACAGCTGTACCCACCTTCACCATTGAGTACGTCTTTGCCTTAACTAACCAAATTATATCTTTTACCCAAACAAAAGGTATTCTTGCTATTTCTAGTCAAAAGAAGAAAAAGAAAAACCTTTTATCTCTGGCTCAGCTCTCATAACATCAGGAGTGGAAATGGCTGCACAGATACTGTGTTGCTCAGTAAAAGACTGTTGCCTGGATGGATGAATCAAGAAATTAACCATCCTCCTATCAATCAACAGTGATACTGAGGTTTTGGCCATAAAAGCTGAGAATCATCCAATGGGAGGAATTCCTCCCTCACCAGGGGAATCCCAGAGGACAGAGAAAGGACAGCGGTCAAGAAAAGTTCAGAACTTGAGAAAACAAAACACTGGCTATGTTCTTTC
Source organism: Dama dama (assembly GCF_033118175.1). Taxonomy (NCBI): domain Eukaryota; kingdom Metazoa; phylum Chordata; class Mammalia; order Artiodactyla; family Cervidae; genus Dama; species Dama dama. The sequence goes on from NC_083709.1 coordinate 34,632,757, forward strand.
ATTTTAATGTGAATCTGGCTACTTCTTCCCAAGCTTCCCTCCCCCCTCATTGTCCCCTGAAGTATCTGTTTGTTTCTTAAAATTACCCATAATTCTGATGGCAAAGAAACTAAACGAGTACACAAGGGCAATTGTAAACCTAAATGCTCACAGGACTAACGAGCCACCAGCTCTTGGCCACTGTGTGGTTGCTACAGCTTGCAGGTGTTGTGGGTTTTTACTTGGCATTTCTGTAGGAATGAAAGTGGTGTGCATTAAGTTTTCTAGAATGTTTATTGTTGGCAAAGTTTTCCACTTGTATTTTCTTTTATAGTACAACTATTTTTAAGCGAATGGGATGTTCTGTGATAATTTGACCATACAGGAGGAAAATTTAGCTGAGGGACCAAAATGTACTTAGTGATGGTGAAAGAGACTAACAAATGAGTAAATAATCCAACTCAAAAGAAAATACTTTAAACTCTTAAAGGTTCTTGAGAAACACACATATGAAACGCATTTTCACTTAATATAAATTAAGCACTGGGTCTGGAGCTGGAAGACTTGGCTTCAAGTCTTCTTGACTCTGCCACTTGCAAGTTGGGAGACCTTGGGAAAATCATGTGCCACGCACTCTGACACTTTGTGTTCTCAGAAATAGAATGCAGACTCAGTTGGTGACTGCCAAGGTTCTTTGCAAAGCCACTGTTTTGTGATTAGCTTTGCAAAAAGATTCAACATATCTCAAGTCTCTGAATTTGTTTTGGCCTCTGTGTGCTATCTACCATAGATAATTTCTTGCCTTTCTCTCTAGATTTTGCAGATTCTTAAAGTGTTCTCTTGGATCACAAGGAGTTAGCCCAAAGCAATAACACTTTGTTCCTTCTTGATTTGAATTCCTTAGGGGCAGTCAAACCCAGAACGCGACAGAAAGGACAGGTGGGGTTTATTACACTAACCTTAGACACTTGGGTGGATTTTCCTGATGCTGGCAAGCGGCCCCTCCTAGGAATGTTTCAAGAGGGTGTCTGGCAACCATGAGTATGACAAAATTTGGGTAAAGTTATGTTCATGGTTCAAAATCTGGAAGGTACCTGATTCTTTAAATTGTTTTTTATTAAGGATTTGACAAACAAAATAGCTACAACACTTTTAAAAAAGTATTCCTTTAGCTAACTTGATATAGGTTTGGAGCTATGCCAATCAGGTAAAGGATAATTACTTACTAATTGTGTTCAACATTTAGATTTAATCTATAACATTTAAAAATAATTATATGCAGTGTCTTAAGACACTCAATTTCAAAAAGGCTTCCTCAATTCTACTTTTAAGGAAATTTAAAACATTTCTTTTAAACATAAGGCAGAGTTTCAAATCTTTCAAATTTCTGACATACTTAAACCTTGCATTTCAGGAGTTTGGGAAGATTAGCATTTTATGGCCCCAAACTTGATAACCATATTAGTTATGCAAAGAGTTGGAGTAATTAGAGTTATGTCTGAAGATCATCTAATTTACTCATGGAATATACTGTAGGAGCAAACAATCTCCAGACCTGTTTTCTAATATACACTGGGGAAAGAAACTATATAGCACTGGAATCCTGACTGATATTTATGGCCTTTGGAATGTTAGCATTTTGTGAGTTTAATCCTGGGAAGGATCTAATGACTTCAGCACTGAGAGCTCATCCAGAGAATCTGGTTGATATATGAAGGAAACCAACAGCTATCTTGATGGAGAAGGTTCTGGGTAGATCTGAGCCATCTTCTAAGCCATTGTAAATAAAGAGTAGATGGCACGAGGCCTCAGATTCTAAATTACTTCTAGCCTAGTATCATAAAACAAAAAAATTGAGACTCACATAAATGGACTTTGTTTGACAGCCTGAAGGAAATGAGAACAAGGCTCAAATAAATTAAAAGATAAAAAAGGCATTTAGGATGAATAATTTACATGATTTAGAGAGGACTCAGTCATTAAGGGACAGCAATAGTCAACAGAGAGATTTATTGATTCGTTGATCATTCCATGCAACAGTCTTACATTGAATAACTCGATATAAAGAAACTAAAGATGAGTAAGTAGGATACAGTCTCTGCCGGTAAGGAGGTCTCAACCTTATGGGCTAGTTGGTTATGAAAACTCATATAAGACAAAGGAAATAAGCTGAAAAATAGGTGCAAGAGAGGGGAGGGAGTATCAGCTCCCCTGTGGAATCTCACTGTGGGACTGTCGGTGTTGGTAAAGAGGGGACCTGAGGCTGCCAAGCCTTCCTACCTGCCCAGAACTGAATAACAGTGCTCCTTCCAAATGCTCCTCCTTTCAGCAACTAAACCAAATGGATAAGGAAGCTGTGGTACATATACACCATGGAATATTACTCAGCCGTTAAAAAGAATTCATTTGAACCAGTTCTAATGAGATGGATGAAACTGGAGCCCATTATACAGAGTGAAGTAAGCCAGAAACATAAAGAACATTACAGCATACTAACACATATATATGGAATTTAGAAAGATGGTAATGATAACCCTATATGCAAAACAGAAAAAGAGACACAGAAATACAGAACAGACTTTTGAACTCTGTGGGAGAAGGTGAGGGTGGGATGTTTCGAAAGAACAGCATGTATATTATCTATGGTGAAACAGATCACCAGCCCAGGTGGGATGCATGAAACAAGTGCTCGGGCCTGGTGCACTGGGAAGACCCAGAGGAATCGGGTGGAGAGGGAGGTGGGAGGGGGGATCGGGATGGGGAATACGTGTAACTCCATGGTTGATTCATGTCAATGTATGACAAAACCCACTGCAATGCTGTGAAGTAATTAGCCTCCAACTAATAAAAAAAAGAAAAAAAAGAAAAAAAGAAAAAGAAAACAAACATAGTAAAAAAAAAAAAAACAAAACCTGCTCCCACTGCATTTTGGACTTACAGCTGCACTCCTAGTGTTTAGCATAATGCCCAGCTAATGCTCAATCAAAATTTACTAAATGAATGAAATTAACAGTACTTAATCTCTCTAAGCATTATTTCCCTCCTCTTTAAAATGGTAAAAACATGACCACTTGTTCATGTGAGGATTAAAGGGGATAATATATGTTAAATGCTTACATAGCACAGTGCCTGGCACATACGTGTTCAATAAAAATTAGCTCATTATTATTACTAACATGGGTACTATTACCTCTATTTTTGATGAGATATGAGACTTAATTAGTCTAATAAATTAGCATGTGATTACACAGAAAGTAAATTTGGAAGTCAGACTTCAAACTTCAATCTGCTTGAGTCCCAAACTAAAGTTCCTCCTTTTGTCTCATGCTGCTGCTGATTATCATTATCTGGGTTTGAGCCTCATCACCCATAGACTGGAAGCTTCTTGAAGACAGGGATTATGACACATACTTTCATATTCTCCAAGAGCCTAATTCTGGACCACATGGCAGTCATATCTTAAAAACTGATTGAACTTCTCTGGACTTCAAATGTAAAATGGAATGATTCAACTGCAAGATTTCAAATTCCCTCAGTGAATGCAGTAGCAGAGTTAATACATAATGTAGCTAAATGAATAATGCTTTGCTGAAAATTTATTAAAGAAAGTAAAAGTGTTAGTTGCTCAGCTGTGTCCAACTCTTTGGAACCCATGGACAGTAGCCCATCAGGCTCCTCCATCCATGGAATTCTCCAGGAAAGAATACTGGAGTGGGTTGCCATGCCCTTCTCCAGGGGATCTTCCAAACGCAGGGATTGAACCCAGGTCTCCTGCATTGCAGGCAGCTGAGCCACCCTAGAAGTTTACTAAAGAAAAGACCTTCTCAAATCCAACCTTATTTCCCTAAAAAAATTTTGAAAGATGTTAAACTTCCAGACTGATACCACTATCCATTCAGTTCAGTTCAGTCGCTCAGTCATGTCTGACTCTTTGAGACGCCATGGACTGCAGCATGCTAGGCTTCCCTATCCATCACCATCTCCTGGAGTTTCCTCAAACGCATGTCAATTGAGTCGGTGATGCCATCCAACCATCTCATCCTCTGTTGTCCCCTTCTCCTCATGTTTTCAATCTTTCCCAGCATCAGAGTCTTTTCCAGTGAGTCAGTTCTTTGCATCAGGTGACCAAAGTGTTGGAGTTTCAGCTTCAGCATCAGTCCTTCCAATGAATACTCAGGACTGATCGCCTTTAGGATGGACAGGTTGGATCTCCTTGGAGTCCAAGGGACTCGCAAGAGTCTTCTCCAACACTAGAGTTCAAAAGCATCGATTCTTCGGCACTCAGCTTTCTTTATAGTCCAACTCTCACATCCATATGTGACTACTGGAAAAACCATAGCTTTGACTAGATGGATCTTTGTCAGCAAAGTAATTCATTACTTTCATTTAGCATATATTTATTAACAATATATTCTTTGTTGGTTTCCAAAGCAGTTTTACTACCTAGGAATACTTAGGATTCTAAATGACTTCTTAGAACAGTAATAAATGAAGAGGAGACCCACCTAGACTAATAGGTGAGTTTATTAACTCTGTCAAAGAGCAAGATCACTCACTTGCAGCTAACATAGCCTTTAGATTTATAGTGTATAGATTTCTGAATCTTTGAACATTTGAAAAATATTTCTTTGAGATGTAATTCTCATACTCTAAAATCCACCCATTTAAAGTATAAAATTCAATGGCTTTAATAAGTTCATAAATTGTGAAAACATCACTAAAATTTGTTTAGAATATTTTCATCACTCCCAAAAGAAACCCTGAACCATCAGCAGTCACCCCCTATTATACTCTAAGTTCCAGCTCTAGGCAACCACTAATTCACTTTTTTTTACATATTTTATTATTGCATTTATATGGAATGTCTTGCCTATTCTCACATTCCATATATACGGGATAACAGAATATGGAATCTTTTACAACTGGGTTTTCTCACTTAACATGTTTTGAAGGTTCATTTATGTTATAATATGTATCAGTATTTCATGAATTTTTATTGTGGAATAATATTCCGTAGTATGATTAGACCACATTTCATTTATCCATTCACCAGTTGATAGGTTGTTTCTGCTTTTTGGCTATTATGAATACTGTTGCTATAAACATCTGAGAACAGGTTTTTTTTTTTTTTTTTGGTGGGTATATGCCTAGGAGTGGAATTGCTGGTTCCCATGGTAACTCTCTGCTTAACATTTTGAGGAACTGCCAGGCTGTCTTCCAAAGCAGCTGCATGATTCTGCACCACATTTCAAGAGTCAACCCACACAGAAAGAGAATGTCTAGTCAATGTGAGTGTTGTGATTATCTTTGTGGAATCTTCTTGTAGGTAATAAAGTGATTCTCCAAAGTTAGAAATAGCACATGAGGGAAAGCTAGGGCACAGTTTTTCTTCAGCTACCATTGCTGCAGAAAGCTGAGGCCATGGGTTCCTTGAGGGGAGGGCTTGAGTTCCATTCACTGCTATGTACCCCAGGGCATAGCCTAATGACCAACAATAATCATTAAATATTTATTGAATGAATAAACAACTTTAAAAAGTCCTACATGGTTAAGGACAAATTTTGCCCGAAGAGTCTGATCTTTGCTCTTGGCTCCTGGGAGGCACTTTCTAAGCTCTTGTCATTTCCTGACCAATAAGATGTCTCTGCTTGTCTGGGGCCTTGGGCCACGCCAGAGAGTCCAGGCTAGCAGTGTGATTTATGATGAGGGCTTTGGGCCACGTGGTATCAACTCAGGCTCTGGAGGGGCTCCAGATCAAAGAGCTCCATGCGTGAGGTCAACCAAGTCTATGTGATGGAGCCTCAATAAAACCTATGGATACCAAGGCTTGGGGGAGTTCCCTGGTTGTCAATAGCCCATGCGTATTGTCACACACTGCTACTGGGAGAAGTAAGTGCCACTCACAGCACTCTTCCAGGAGAGGACAAGTAGAAGGTCTGCACTTGAAATCTTCTGGACCCTGCTCTGTGCACCTCTTCCCTTGGCTGATTTTAATCAGTATCCATTGGCTGTAATAAACTGTAACTGAGTATAAGTGAGTTATATAAATCCTCCTAGCGAATTATCTAACCTGAGAGTAGTCTTGAGGAGCCTCAACTTGAAGTTAGGGTTAGAAGTGAGGGTAATAAGTAGAAACCCAAACTTTGTAGTTACTAACAGTGCTGAAACACTATTAAAGATGATTTGGTAAAATTTAGTACACATATATATGGAATTTAGAAAGATGGTAACGATAACCTTATATGCAAAACAGAAAAAGAGACACAGATGTACAGAACAGAATTTTGGACTCGGTGGGAGAAGGCAAGGGTGGGATGTTTAGAGGGAACAGCATCGAAACATGTATATTATCTACGGTGAAACAGATCACCAGCCCAGGCTGGATGCATGAGACAAGTGCTCGGGCCTGGTGCACTGGGAAGACCCAGAGGAATCAGGTGGAGAGGGAGGTGGGAGGGGGGATCGGGATGGGGAATACATGTAAATCCATGGCTGATTCATGTCAATGTATGACAAAAACCACTACAATATTGTAAAGTAATTAGCCTCCAACTAATAAAAATAAATGAAAAAAAAATTTAGTATGTTTAGCATTTCTACAAACAAGTGGCCTAAAGAATCATTCATGAGACAAAGTATTACAGGATGAATAAAAACTCATACCCCGATCAACAACATGGCTTAGATGGTGAAAAATCTGTCTGCAATGCAGGAGACTTGAGTTTGAGTCCTGGGTCAAGAAGATCCCCTGAAGAAGGGAATGTCTACCCTTCTTCCAGTATTCTTGCCTGGGGAATTCCATGGACAGAGGAGCCTGGTGGGCTACAGTCATGGGGCCACAAGGAGTAGGAGATGACTAAGCGAACTCACACCTCCACAGGGCATACTGATACTCTGCTTCATTATTAGAATATCTTCTCAGAGGAAAGGGTAACATATAATAGAAATAATAGGATTCAAGTGATAGCTTTGCCTTTTTTCTAATTGTATGACCTTCTATGAGCCTCAATTTCCTCATTTATAAAATGTAAATAATAAAGGTATTATAAAGAAATAATAAAGATACCCCCTCAAATTGGCACAAGAAGCAATGCAATATGATGCACTCCATGAACTACACAGCATGAAAAATGATAAAAGTTGAAAGCTTTTTTGAAGTAATTAGATTCACTCTGCCTTCATCAACTTCACTGAATCTCTTTGGGAAAACAAAATCAATGATTCTATTTTTCCCAGTCCACACTGAATTTCAAGGCAAAACTGAGATGGATAAAACTTTCAAAAATTTTTAAAGAAAGCTATGCAAAGAAGGATTTCCCACCTAAGAAGCTGAATATATAAAGATGAAAAAAATTTCTGATACAGCAAAGAAATTATTTCTATGAGTTCAGATGATATATGAATAAAGAGCCCAACTGGGGTGGCAGGTAGGAGATATTATGAGAAGAATGAAACCCAGTGGAGTGTCACTTTCCTTGTCTCCTGCTGCTGCTGCTAAGTCACTTTAGTCGGTCTAACTCTGTGCAACCCTATCGACAGTAGCCCACCAGGCTCATCTGTCCCTGGGATTCTTCAGGCAAGAACACTGGAGTGGGTTGCCATTTCCTTCTCTAATGCATGCATGCATGCTAAGTCACTTCAGTCATGTCTAACTCTGTGCAACTCTATGGACAGTAGCCCATCAGGCTCCTCTGTCCATGGGATTCTCCAGGCAAGAATACTGGAGTGGGTTGCTATTTCCTCCTCCTCCCTGTCTCTTACCTGCTCAAATATAGAAGAGACCTCAAGGAACTTCAAAATACTATACACTGTACACTTCAGTTTTTCCTAAAAGTGATAAACACTTGACTTGTTATCTAACAGGCATGTGGTCACAGAAAAGATTACCCTGACAGATTTTTAAACATACATAAACAGGACTGTGATCATACAAACTTGGAAATACAAGTGTCCATCACAATTAAGAAGACAGAGTTAAGAGGGAGGAAGAAAGGACAGGAATTCACTGAGTGACCATCACATGGTAGACAGCACGTTGCACATATTATATCATCTCCTTATCTCTGCTCCAAACCAGCCCCTTGCCTTTCTCCTATGTTCTACCCTAATGAACAGCAGCACCATATGTTGCTTAAACTACAAACTAGAAACTCGAGCATCATCTTCAGCTCTCAATTTTTCTCTCCTATTATATTTCACCAGTCACCAAGTCTAAATGAATCTGTCTCCTGATTTGTTTTAAAATCTCTTCTTTTAATCCAACTAATTTGGAGCCTGTTCTAATCCACTGCCTCTGTGCAAATAGAGTACTCTTTCTAAAATACACATCTCACTTTATTTTCCATTTGCACTGGCACTCCTTCCCTGGCACTCTTTGGCTCTTAGTATTATACAGTACTATAGGTTATTTAGCTCTTCATGACATAGATCCTGATGTCCAGCCCTTTATTTCTTCCAATCTAGGTGCTAGTTAGGTGTTTCCAGCTACCTCTTCCTCTGAGCATTTCTTGATTCCATGTTTGGTCAAATATCCCTTTGATTTATCACAGTCTAAATTTCTCCCACTGTGGTTCTTAAAAACTATTCAAATTATATGTGTGTGTGTGTGTGTGTGTGTGTGTATAGACATGCATGTATATGAATATATGTATATACACATTTGTACTATGTAAAAATAAACAAGAATTTATGCTATTGCAGATTGTATTGTATCCCCAGGGAAAGATGTGTTGAAATTATAACCCTCAGTGCCTGTGAGTGTGATCTTATTTGGAAATAGTGCCTTGGCAGATGTAATTAAGTTAAAATGAGGTCATACTCAATTAGAATGGGCCCTAATCCAATATCACTGATGTCCTTTTAAGAAGAGAAAACAAAGACATGGGGAGGAAAGTGCTATGTAAAGACAGAGACACACAGACGCAGAAGGGAGATGGCCTTGTGAAGATACAGACAGAGACCGACAGCCACCATTAGAAGTTAGGGAGAGGCAAAGATAGATTCTACCCAAAGCCTCAGAGAAAGTAGTGCTCCGTACTTCTAGCCTCCAGAATTGTGGGAGAATAAATGTCTATTTTTTCAAGCCACCCAGTAAAGAAAGCTGCCATGTAAAGAAATTTGGGCTTTCTTCTTCTTGAAAGTGATTGATAGAATGCAATTGGAATGTTTCCAGCAGACAAGAAATGAAGTTAAATCTGTATTTTAGAAAGAACACTCCTGTTTTCACTATAAACTCCTGTTCAGTTAGGAGAATACAATATAGGGTAATTGTACACTTTCCTGTCCACTTGGTTCATCTCCCCTCTGAGTGTCAGTTCTTTGAGGGAGGGGACTGTGTTTTTTCCCTGTCCATTCCTGTATTTCCAGGATCTAGCACACTGCTAGTTCCTAAGTAAATATTTGTTAAATAAACAAACGAACTGAATTTTTCACAAGAGCTCTAGAAGATACCATTCCTGAGAGATGATATTTAATGCTATAACCTCAGCACCCACCAGACTATTAGGAGAACAGATATATAATGATCAGAAATTAATTTCTTAAAAGTCAACTAGTAGGTAATAAATAGTTCAACTTTACTGTGTCACGCAAAGGGGAAAAAAAGAGAAGTGGTGCATTAAATCTCTAAAGCAATGCCATGCTTCCATGTGGAATTAGGTTACAAAACAGAAGGAAAACCAGCCAAGTCCAGGTTTCTGACATCACCACCTTTAGAATAACTGGTAGACATTTGATACTAGTGACTTAGGTCACAGACAGAGATGGAGAAATAATCATTCCATTCAATTCATTTCCAACTACTCACCACAGGAATTATTAAAAATGGAAAGAACTTCTTTGTTAGAACTACGGTTTATTTTTATGTCACCATAGTATAGACATCAAAACTCCATGATCCAAGTTATTGCTTATTTCTTTATTGTATTATTCATTTTACAACAACATTATATAAAGTACTACTTGAAAGGAATTCTCCTTTTCCTTTATGAAATGCCTTGTTTTCTGAAAGAGCACTGTGCAGTATTATAAATATGCACATTCATTACAAAAGAGCTGGCTTATAATCGCACTTTGTCTTTTGATATATGTAGATTAGACATCAACTGATGAATTTCATTAATTATGAAAATAAAATGCACTCTTCTGAATTTGACTTCAAAATAACCTCAAAATTACTTTTAACAGCAGCACATGTTCTATCTGTAAATTTATGCTACTCTTTTTTTATATGTAAAACAGAAACTGGCTTTGTGCTTTATAACAAATATAAATGGGGTAATTTGGATAATGAAAATAAATGAATAACAGCAGCACTAATAGAGCTGATCCTATTTGTGATGGCTCATTAACTCTGTACAGGACGCAATTCACTGCCCTGGATCAGGAGTTGATAATGGTGCAATGTGGAGCTATTAGCAAAAGAAGGTCGCAATAGGAAATTAACAGAAGGTCTGTTCATTCGCTGGGAAGTTAGGATCCCTTTCAGTATTATAACCACATTAAACCATGTGCTCAAAAAGGCCATAAAGAGGAAAAAGTCAAAGACAGAAACAACTTGAGTACTACTCCTACCAAAAGCTAGTACTGATCAAGCTCACAGTAAGCACTTTAATGCATTTGATCACATAATCCTCATGTCGCTCCTATCAGGCAGTTCCAGATATTAGCCTCATCTTGCAGATAAGAAAATTGAGGCTCAAGAACTTGCTCAAAGTCATACATGAATGGGTGGTGGAGCTTAGATTCAAACCCAGGCAGTACAACTTCAGAGCACTTGCTCTTAACTCTTCATAGATGACAACTGCCTTCTTGGCTCTGCCTCATCTCCAACTTCATCTAGTTCAGAGAGATAATAAGCAAACAGAAATCCCAGTGTTTCTCAGTCCAAGATGCAAGGTGGGGAGAGACACCAACATGACCACTCCTACTGCAGAAAATGCTCAGATTCTAGGGGGGATGGAAAGGGGAGCATGTGGTTTGAAAAGAGATTCACCAAACCGATTGTTTTCTTGTGTAAATGACGGAATTAAAGCTGGACAAGGTTTTGGCCAGTGGGAGAGGCTGAAGAAATAACACAGAAGGCATAATTTAAAAATGCTGATAAACAGTCATATTCCATGACCTCTAGCCTGCCATTAAGTAGCTGGTAGATCCTGGGAAAATCATATAACCCCGTGCAGCAATATTTCTCAGGGCTGGGCAAGATAATCTCAAAAGGCAGTGCTTTCCAAATGCTGGGCTGTGAGGCACTGTTAGTAGCAATTTCTGTGCTCTGGATAAAGGATAAAAAATAAGTACAGGGTAGTAAATTTCTCATAAGGCAGACTAAATTTAAAGGATCATCCTTCATTCTGAAAGCAAGTTCTTATTGCTTTCTTTTTTTTTTTTTCTTATTGCTTTCTTGTTATTAAAATTTCATTTATGAAATGATGATGGTGATAGTACATTATAGAAGGTCTCCTTTTCTTCTGGAATGTTCTTAGCAGAATAAGAAGTAAGTTACTTTATCTCATTCTATAAACTTTTTTTGAATTGTTACAAGGTTCTGAAGTTCCACACAGGGAACCACTACGTTAATACATTTTGCAAAATGTTCAGGGTATTTCACTTTGTCATAGCATTTGGCAGTTTATTAAGCATTTTCACATCGACTATCTCACGGCTCTACAGTCTGTGAGACAATCTTATTTTCCAGAGTAAAAACAGAATTCAGGAAGGGTAAGCAACATGATCAACATTACACAGACAGATCATTAAAGAAAATTCAGATTCTAATCTGTGTCTTTTGACTTTAAATCCTGTCTGCTCTTAAGTGATTCATAAATCTGGCCAAACAACTAGGGTCATAAGGGGAATGTTTTAAAAACATCAAATGGATAAATCTGAATTTGTGGAGGATAGAGCCTAAGAGTTGCATCTTTTAAGAGCTCTCCAAGTGATTCTGGAAGGCAGTCAGGTTTGGGGACCAGTACTGAACATAATACTGCCACTGTCTACTCAGTTTTATCAGGAGTAACAGGGGCTTAAGAGTCAGAGCTGGGTATTTCTGATTGAGTCCTATCACCTACCTGAGCCTCGTCCTTCATCTGTGAAAAGAGAAAAATGTCATCTAATATGCAGAGCTGTAAAATACATGAAAAGTGCCTAGATGTGGTAGTTACTAAAAATGGCAGATATTTTATTATGATGATTAATATTTATATTACTATGCTATTAGAATGAATATACTGCCTGATACGAAGCTTGATAGTACTGAGTAAGTCTAAGGTATCTCTTATAAGGAGCAATGATTCTAACATTTTCCTGAAGCAAATTCACTACAAGTATGGAAAACCTCCTCATTTATGACTTTTGGAACTCCTGGCAGGTCCCAGTTCCCTCCTCTGTGAACAGTAATATCTGTAAATTGCTTTTATCTCTTGAAGTCTAAATTGCCACAATTTTATTTGAGTGAAAGTCTCAAATGGTTTGGAGGAAGTGGATTTTTGTTGAGTATTAGACAGGCATAACTGGAATAACTGGTATTTAAAAGTGAAAAATCTCTTAGTTATGCTGCTATTTTCTATCATGGTAAGATGATCTCCAATGCTAGATATTTGCTTCTGTGGAGTTTATAATTCATATCTGAATTATAAAAACCAAATAGCATCAAAAATATTTGAAGCAGCTTACAAAAAACAAAAAAAGTGATAATAAAAGACTCTCCTGTGGCCCAATGGTTAAGAATCCATCTGCCAATGCAAGGGACACGGGTTTGAGCTGCGAAGTGAGAACCCATATGTCATGGGGCAACTAAACCCATGTGCCACAACTATTGAACCCACGCACTCTAGAAACCAGTGCTCTGCAACAGGAGAAGCCACAGTGCTGTGAGACGCCTGTGCACCGCAACTAGAGAACAGCCTCCACTTGCTGCAACCAGAGAAAGTCCATGCGACAGTGAAGAGCCGGTGTGGCCAAAAAATAAAAAAAGTGATAAGAAGACAACAATGAGGTCAGAGATAGAGCTGAGAATTCCCAATAAACGGGGTAAAAATGGAGGAGAATGGAATATGGGGCAGAGGAGATGAATTTTTCAGGAAACCAGGAGCAGCTCTTTATAAAAACTGTGTATTTCAGTAAGCATTAAGATTTTTGACAGTGTTTTAAAAATTATGAAAATTTTTTTTCTGAATGTTTCTTACCACAAATCACAAATACTAATCACCAATATACAGCTACAGCCTGAATAAAGGAATTTTTTCTAAGTAGAATAGAATTTATGTATGTCCACTCTTTATAGGAAGCAGTGAGGGCTTTTCTTTTGGTGACTAATTTCACTCTTCTTCTGAAAGAGTATATACTGCATTTAAGTATTCCATCTTTATTCCTCTATCATCATTTTTTCTTTGGGTAGATAAACAATTATTTCATCATTTTGATAATGTCATGTGTGTGTTAATTGCTCAGTTGTGTCTGACTCTATGCGACTGAATGGACTTCTCTGTCCATGGGAATTCCCAGGCAAAAATACTGGAGTGCATTGCCATTCCCTTCTCCACGGGTTTTCCCCACCAAAGGATAATGTTATAATTTTTATCTGCAAAGTTATGCACATTTTTAGGATTGTTAACCATTTGGGAAAGCTTCTATCACATTCCTCTCTTATTGTTGTCTCTTTCTATTTCTTCCCTCCTTTTTATAAAAGCCAAGTAGGTTTTAATCATGAAAACACAGGCTACTATGGTAATGGTAACAAGGATCCAAAATGATATCCCTTATAAATTCATAATAAAAGTGGTAGTTTTTGATTCCCTGAGCATGATTAATTTGATGTATTTCTTTTTGTTTTTAAAAAACTATTCCCTTGCTCTTGTCATAGTCAAAATGAAAACTTCCTGGTTTTAGGCATTGTTTCCCTTCTGTTCCTGCTGTCACTGGCCTGGTCCAGGCTCATGCTTTTCTTCATCTTGGCTGCTCTAAGAGTCTCTTTTTCAAGCTGGTCTCCTTACCTCAAGGCTCCTGTAAGTGGTCCACTTTGAGCATCCTATAACTGTAGCTATACTCAACTTTCTAAAAAGAGCTTGGATTGTCTATTTTCCACCAAAACTCTTTCTTGGCCACCCACTGTTGCCCATAATCCTGTCTAACATTCAAGCCAACATGATTTACTCCCCAAATACCTCTCTCTCTCTTTACTGTATAGCTGGGGATATTCTGCTACTTGCTAGTGCCTAGATACAATCTGAACTTTACCATCTCCTTTACCCTACTATTGCCTCTAACAAGACAAGTAAATAATAATAACTGATTATAATTTCCATGTATAAGCCACCATTCTTTTCAGATATTCTGTAATTTACATTTGCCTCCAAATCTAACAGGTCATACTTTTAAGAATCTAAAATGGGGAGGCATATTTACTGTTGCTTCATTTGCCAACATACATGAAGCCAGTTGGCAGGATTAATCTGGAAAGTAAGAGGCTCTGCTGAATTCCTATGCAACAAAAACAAATGAAACCGAATTTGCCGGGCTATCTTGTTTATTTTGGTTCATTCATCAGTGTAATATAGGACATACAACTTTGGAATAGATATAAAGGGGCCTGAAATTTCTGCCATGACCAAGCATATAACTTGCAGAAAATCACACAAACTTTCTGATCCCTCATTTTTTCTCATTGACAAAATGGAAAACTGTCTTGTTTTGTTCAAACAGTATACATACAAAAGAAATTATTATTAGTTACCATTCCCAACAACACAGTCTCTTTCCTGTATCTATTTGGTTTACAATTCTGTCATTCCCAAAGCTTTTGCAACTTTCATAACTCCATCTCAACAGAAACTGAGAGTCTTAGAGCAAGAAACTAACACCAAATATCACAAATGATATTCAAATATACCGCTTTTTAGGTTGTTGATTAGATCACCTCTTGGGTTTTTCCCAGCTTTAAAGCAGTAAGATTCTATATTTAAATTCATAGCTGAAATTCACATGAAACCTTCAGATATGTAAATACCACTCTATCTTGTTACCTAAGAAGTGCTTGGACTTGCCAAAATTTCCCTGCCTTATCATTCCAGACCTCATGAAGGCTTAATATGTCTGTGTCCCTCTCATATACACAGAACCTCGTAGGGCATCTCATATCTCTTGTCATTTGCACTAGTTACTCCTTTTACGTCTGAATAGTTAGGTTTTAAAGAAACGTGAATTTGAAACAACAAATTACTGAAACACATTTTAAGTTTACTCCTAAATTGCTAAATGTGATATCTGAAATTCTGAAGACATAAAAATTTCAAACAATGTCTTCTTGGAAGAGGCAAAGATTCTCAAAATGTCTACTTTGTGAAATATAACATTATGTGGTGAAGTATAGCACAGGGGACACTGGAGCAATTGCTTGTTCCTGAAACTTGGCTTGTCATCCTACTCCAAAACATAGACTTTGAAATCAAGACAGCAAACGTACTAACTCTCCCTCATCTTACTAACTCCCCACTAAAGTCGTTGGAGTTTAGTTGCTAAGTCATGTCCGACTCTTCGCGGCCCCATGGACTGTAGTCTGCCAGGTTCCTCTGTCCATGGAATTCTCCAGGCAAGAATACTGGAGTGGGTTGTCATTTCCTTCTCCAGGGTATCTTCCCAACCCAGAGACTGATTCTGTGTCTCCTGCATTTTTTACTGCTGAGCCTCCAGATAAGTGCCTCCCCATCCTCCTCCACTAAAGTAGACATTGATAAATTTACACCAAAAATCAAATCTCTTTGCTATCTCCATTTAAAAGATTTTTCTGGCTGAAATTTTGACCTGAAAGTTGGCACTGGCTTGCCTTTTCCTACAGTTGTCTAAATTTTCAATAAAATTGTAGTCATGATAAAGAAACAACAAATTCTCCTACAGTATACTTGGACATTTTATAAGAAATCTTACCTGAGAAACTCTGAAGCTACAAATAAATGAAAGTTGATGCCTCCAAATACAAATACACATACACGCACATGCGTGCGCATGCGCACGCGCGCACACACACACCATTATTTCAGGAACAACCAAAGTAGAGGTAATTTCAAAATCTAGTACAAAAGTGATACACAATATTGAAGTTTTATTCTACTATATTCAAGTGAGACATCAGGAAAGAAAGAAAAACTCTAGCCCACTTTTCCTTAATATAAAATAAAGCTCTTATAGTTTTAACTGATGTTGAACCTCAATTTTCCAATGGGTCATCACTTATCAATGCTAGAAAACGTTAATTCAGATAGCTAGAAATGCTAGAAATTCAGATAGCTTATCAATGCTAGAAAACGTTTATTCAGATAGCAGGACTACACAAAAGCTATTGACACAAATCCCTCCAGAAAAATAGAATGCAAAGAAGCTGGCACTTACTTGGCACAAACCACTGATGCACATATCCAAAGATTCTGTGTAGCAACGAGTCCCATCTAAGACTTTAGGTGCAAGTTCAACAACCAGGGCTGTTCCTTTGGCCTGACACTTGAGGGAACATGGGTTGTCAGGGTCATTAGACACAGGAAGCCATTCATAAAACTGGCCATGGTATTTGACATCATTATGAGCTGAGCACTGCTGTGCTCGGAAATCACCTGCTTCTGGTGGACAGTCCTGGAGAAGAAAAAGAAGGGTGGGAGAAACATAGGTTAAAAGAAAAGCCTCAAACAGAAACCTAGAGCAGCAGAATGCTCCAAGTCATAGGAAACAAAGTAAATGTTCTATCACTACAGGTGGATCCTCCCATAGCATCTGAAAGGTCATATGATTATTTGGCTCTCAAAATGTAGAAATTTGAGAAAGTCATCAGCTTGAAATACATTTTCCGATAGAAGTAAAATGGAAAAGAAACCAGCTTGAAATAGATCTGATGGATACTAGCCCGCCAGGCTCCAATGTCCATGGGATTTTCCAGGCAAGAATACTGAAGTGGGCTGTCATTTCCTACTCCTAGGGATCTTCCTGACCCAGGGATCAAAGCTGTGTCTTCTGCATTGCAGATAGATACTTTACCAGAGCCAACACCTGATTACTTCATTATCCTTTTTAAGAGTTCTCTTTAACAACGTTTTTTCCTCTGAAAATCTATTTACATGTAAATAAGCATTGGGAGAATTGCATTATGCTATTTTACAAAATGAACACTGTCTTTTTTCTCAAAATTCAGTGTTACTGCAAGCATGCTAAGTTGCTTCAGTTGTGTCTAAATCTTTACTACCGTATGAGCTGTACCCACTGGGCTCCTCTGTCCATAGGATTCTCCAGGCAAGAACACTGGAGTGGGTTGCCATGCCCTCCTCCAGGGGATCTTCCCAATCCAGGGATCGAACCCGCGTCTCTTACATCTCCTGTGTTGGCAAGTGGGTTCTTTACCACTAGCGCTCATTACTACTAAGTAGCATATAAGGCTCTAACATTTCAGAAGGCATAAATTCTTTCTAGGCAAAACTGGGTGTAGACAACTAAACACTTACTTCAGATGATATTAAACTAGCTCAAAATACAATATAAATTCTGAAAGGCATTTCATTGTTAGTATCATATACATTCTGAGAGTGAATAAGATGTAGAATTAAAGGAAAAGGATAACTTTTATTGTATTTTATAGATACAGAGGTACTCAACAAGGCTTAATTGATTATGAATATTGTATGAAAAAAGTTAATGGTCATTAAACAAGTCAATATGTGTGTGTTGTACTTTGTTTGTTGTGATAGGTAGTTTGTTGTGAGAAATAAAACAAAATTCACAATCTGCAATCCTATGCTATAAGTCAGAAAACAATAGATAGTATGATGTAGCACAAATTCTCTAAACTTAAATGTTTTAACACCAGCTCCTTTCAGAACCATGTGTTCCAAGATAAGAGCACAAACTAATTTAATATTAATTATTCATGAACTTATGTTCCAAAAACAATATCGCAACTTGCCCAGTTTACAAATCCTACCATTCTCCAACTAGACTTCATTAATTAGCTTCCATTCTGAAACAATCCTGTGACTAACTATGGCCCCTAAACTCTGCACATCTTCTTCCCTAAATTACCCATTTGAGAAATTAGACTGTCAAGGTGCTCTTTCCCCTTGTTTAGCAAGTTTAATAAAATCAGCTTTATAAAATTAACATATTTCCAAGGTGGCTGCTGCAAGGGGGCTTCCATGATTGAACTGAGAGTGTAATTAATAATTTTTAAGTAAAGCATTTTCAGTTGCATAATACCTGTCATTCCAAGAATCAATTACTCAGCAGTATAGAAGAAATGTGGTCCGTCAACGGACCACACCCAAATAATGTGGTCCATGGATGGACTAACACCCAAAAAAGATGTCCTTTTCATAACAGGGGACTGGAAAGCAAAACTAGGAAGTCAAGAAACATCTGGAGTAACAGGCAAATTTGACCTTGGAGTACAGAATGAAGCAGGGCAAAGGCTAATAGAGTTTTGCCAAGAAAACGCACTGGTCATAACAAATGCCCTCTTTCAACAACACAAGAGAAGACTATACATGGACATCACCAGATGGCCAACACCGAAATCAGATTGATTATATTCTTTGCAGCCAAAGATGGAGAAGCTCTATACAGTTAGCAAAAACAAGACCAGGAGTGGACCGTGGCTCAGATCATGAAATCGGTTTGCCAAATTCAGACTTGAATTGAAGAAAGTAGGGAAAACCACTAGACCATTCAGGTATGACCTAAATCAAATCCCTTACAATTATACAGTGGAAGTGAGAAATAGATTTAAGGGACTAGATCTGACAGACAGAGAGCCTGATGAACTATAGACGGAGCTTCGTGACATTGTACAGCAGACAGGGATCAAGACCATCCCCAAGAAAAAGAAATGCAAAAAAGCAATATGGCTGTCTGAGGAGGCCTTTCAAATATCTTGAAAAGAAGACAAACAAAAAGCAAAGGAGAGAAGGAAAGATATACTCATTTGAATCCAGAGTCCCAAAGAATAGCAAGAAAAGATAAGAAAGCTTTCCTCAGTGATCAATGCAAAGAGATAGAGGGAAACAATAGAATGGGAAAGACTAGAGTACTCTCCAAAGAAATTTGAGATACCAAGGGAATATTTCATGAAAAGATGGGCTCAATAAAGAACAGAAATGGTATGGACCTAAAAGAAGCAGAAGATATTAAGAAGAGGTGGTAAGAATACACAGAAGAACTGTACAAAAAAGATCTTCATGACCCAGAAAATCATGATGGTGTGATCACTCACCTAGAGCCAGACATCCTAGAATGCTAAGTCAAGTGGGACTTAGGAAGCATCACTACGAACAAAGCTAGTGGAGGTTATGGAATTCCAGTTGAGGTATTTCAAATCCTGAAAGATGATGCTGTGAAAGTGCTGCACTCAATATGTCAGCAGATTTGGAAAACTCAGCAGTGGCCATAGGACTGAAAAAGGTCAGTTTTCATTCCAATCCCATAGAAAGGCAATGCCAAAGAATGAGCAAACTACCGCACAATGGCACTCATCTTACATACTAGCAAAGTAATGCTCAAAATTCTCCAAGCCAGGCTTTAGCAATACGTGAACCATGAACTTTCAGATGTTCAAGCTGGTTTTAGAAAAGGTAGAGGAACCAGAGATCAAATTGCCAACATCTGCTGGATCATCAAAAAAGCAAGAGAGTTTCAGAAAAACATCTATTTCTGCTTTATTGACTATGCCAAAGCCTTCGACTGTGTGGATCACCACAAACTGAGGAAAATTCTTCAAGAGATCGGAATACCAGACCACCTGACCTGCCTCTTGAGAAATCGGTATGCAGTTCAGGAAGCAACAGTTAGAACTGGACACGGAACAACAGACTGGTTCCAAATTGGGAAAGGAGTACATCAAGGCTGTATATTGTCACCCTGTTTATTTAGTTTATATGCAGAGTACATCATGAGAAACACTGGGCTGGAGGAAGCACAAGCTGGAATCAAGACTGCCAGGAGAAATATCAATAACCTCAGATATGCAGATGACACCACCCTTACGGCAGAAAGTGAAGAGGAACTAAAAAGCCTCTTGATGAAAGTGAAAGAGGAGAATGAAAAATTTGGCTTAAAGCTCAACATTCAGAAAACTAAGATCATGACATCTGGTCCCATCACTTCATGGCAAATTGATAGTGAAACAGTGGAAACAGTGGCAGACTTTATCTTTTTGGGTTCAAAATCACTGCAGATGGTGATTGCAGCCATGAAATTAAAAGACACATACTCCTTGGAAGGAAAGTTATGACCAACCTAGATAGCATATTAAAAAGCAGAGACATTACTTTGCTAACAAAGGTCCGTCTAGTCAAGGCTATGGTTTTTCCAGTGGTCATGTATGGATGTGAGAGTTGGACTGTGAAGAAAGCTGAGCACCAAAAAATTGATGCTTTTGAATTGTGGTGGTGCTGAAGACTCTTGAGAGTCCCTTGGACTGCAAGGAGGTCCAACTAGTCCATCCTAAAGGAGATCAGTCCTGAGTGTTCATTGGAGGGACTGATGTTGAAGCTAAAACTCCAATACCTTGGCCACCTGATGCGAAGAGCTGACTTTTGAAAAGACCCTGATCCTGGGAAAGATTGAGGACAGGAGCAGAAGCGGATGACAGAGGATGAGATGGTTGGATGGCATCAGTGACTCATTGGACATGAGTTTCAGTAAACTCTGGGAGTTGGTAATAGACAGGGAGGCCTGGCGTGCTGTGGTCCATGGGGTTGCCAAGAGTTGGACACGACTGAGCAACTGAACTGAACTGAATATAAGAAATAGTGATAAAGTGGAATATCGAGCAAACTGTTTTAGAGTTGTCCCCAACCCCATTATAATTGGTCTTACTTTCTTTTAATAAATGAAAGTGAATCAGCCATAAGGGGATTTCAGGTTCAGGTTGAATCACCTCTGCATTAAGTTATAAGGCTAATACATAGTTAAGAGACCTCTTAATATGAACCTGAGATAATTTTCTGCATTTATCCAATTTTAAGAATAGAATGTCAATAACATTTTAAAATTGAAGTTACATCACCTTAGTACAGACATAAAACATAGAGTCTCATGAATCCCTCCTTCTCAACAAAATGTCTTGAGTCTTCCCATCTTTACTAAAATAAATAAGACTGAAAGTCAGTCAAAGGTAAAATTTTAAAAAGTGAAGTTAAACTATTAAGACTTCTAGGTTTTCTTTTCTGTGACAAAAAGTAGACATATTTAAACATATCACAGAAAATCAACAAGCAGACAGATGTTCCTGTTCTCAATTCACCTATATCTACTAGCTCCAAGAACACCTGCCACAGGTTTTATAAACTTTCACAACTAGGGAAATACCTCTGAGAATAATAATGTTTGTGAACACCTCTACTCACTTTCATCACTACGGTCTTTCCTCCTGCCCCTACTTCTGTGGGGTGGGAAAATATATTTTGCTAAATTGAGAATGCACTTAAAACCTGGAGTTCAGAATTGGAAACTGAACTTGAACCTTTTTAACGTTTGAGTTTATTTGTACTTGGCAAAATGCAACTTCCTGTTTTAAGAAAAAGGACTTAAGAGGATTTATAAAACAGGTTCAGAAAGCTTCTTGGACATCAAATAGCTCTTACAAAATAACATTTTGATGATTTAAGTGTAAATGAATCAGAAACATATGAATCAAATTTCCCTTGAAATACACATGTTTAAAAATTAAGGGAAGAAGGATTTGGCAAAAGCTTCTTTTGTTGAACCCAAAACATCTCAAGCATAGTTCAAGACATTCACTGAACCCCTGAAGCATCTGGAATCACCCAGCTGCAGGAGTGGAAACTCAAGCAAAGTCATCATGGTTTCTTGTCCCATAGTATCATAATAATAATTACAGCAAAATAACTCTTACTTGTATACAGATTCATCATGTACATCATTTATAGTTCTGAATTATAGTTTGATCCATGAAACCACTATAATTTCTGATCCTCCTAAAAGTCAGATTTAGAAACTGATGCCCTAACTGCTTTGACATCCTATCCTGGGCATTCTCTTTGAAGTATCTCATAGGTAGTAATGATTAAGGCAAAATTGCTGAAGTCTAGTAGCTATCTGAACTAAATATATCCCCCACCAAGAATCTGGCAAAAAGCATGGTGTGGGAAGGATACTCTGGACTAAAGATCACCAGCTTTCAGCTAGAGACACCATCCAGTAGAATTAGAGTGTGAGAGAGCAAAAGAACACATTTTTTTGGGCTTTCTGTCTCTTTCCAACTAACTATAATGCCTGAATATTGACAACTGTGTTAGGCTACTGAGCTAGAACTTCCTCACCCTAAAAGAAAAATATTTTATTTAACATAGTCGGATGATCCCATGAATTACTGTATTTAGCCACTTAATATATTTTTCACTCCAAGTTTTAAGCACTCAATTCTAACCACGTCAGAGTTTTTTCTTTTTCTTTAAAAGCACAAAAATACAAACTGACCTTTAATGTGCTTCCATTATAATTCATAAAGTTCGTGGAGTTCTGCCATATATGAATCCAATTCAAAACATTTTCTGGTTAATCAACTAGCCAGTGGGGAAGATAAGATGGATCCCAGATGTCCCCTGATGATGACAGGTGGATCAGATTACACTGTGGGACAAGAGAGGGTATGGCTTCCCAGAGTTGATTCACTGGGTGAAATGTGGACGATTATATAGCAGCAGCTAAGGTGGCAACATCAGAAAGGCCTTTAAAATGGTTTTGAAAAAAATATACAGCTTACCAATTTAGGGTCAGGAAAAACATGACTTTTTATTTTTTTCTCTTTTTAAAGATGACATTTACCTTCCTGAGGGATGGCCTTCTGTTTTACCTCTATCCTTAAATATTTGGTGGTTGGCCTTTTCTGCTAATGTTGCTGTTTAAAGTATTACATGAGTGGCATGATATAAATGCCATATTCTGATTCCATGGTGTTATATATAAGTGAAAGAGAGTGTTAGTTGCTCAGTCGTGTCTGACTCTTTGCGACCCCGTGGAGCGTAGTCGGCCAGGTTCTTCTGCCCATGGGATTTCTCCAGGCAAGGATACTGGAGTGAGTTGCCATTCCCTTCTCCAGGGGATCTTTATGACCCAGGGATTGAACCTGGATCTCTTGCATTGCAGGCAGATTCTTTACCATCTGAGCCACCGGGGAAGCTTGTTATTCATAAAGTCAATATTTATATCTGACAGTATCAAGAAAATCCTGGAAATTATATTGCAGGTGACTGCATGGACTTGGTAACTAAAGAAACTGATCCTTCTCACTGCAATCCCCTACCTTGAAATATTCCTCAGAATATTGGATCTCCCCTCCATCCTGCCCTAATCACCTACCCTCCAGAAAAGATACTGTGCAAGAAAACTATCATTGCTTAATAAGGCGTCTCCCCAATCCTCTGGACTTCCATCACAGCTCAGTGGGTAAAGAATCTGCCTGCAATGCAGGAGACCTGGGTTTGATTCCTGGGTTGGGAAGATCCTCTGGAGAAGGAAATGGCAACCCACTCCAGTATTCTTGCCTGGAGAATCCCAAGGACAGAGGAGCCTGGCAGGGTACAGTCCATGGGATCACAAGAGTCGGACATGACTTAGCAACTAAACCACCACCACCACGCTATCCTCTAGAAATTTGGGATTGCTATTCTATGATGAAAATGTATACAGAAATTCATCAGCTACTTGATGACTTTAGAAAAATTTTAGTAGTTCTGAGTTTTACCCTGAAAACATTAGGAAAATTCAATGTACAGATGGTAAAATGGGAAAAAATTACTGTAAAAGATTCCTCTACAAAAAATAGATGGAAGCTCAGAAAAATATACCCCCTAAAGTTCTCAAAATATACCCCTCAAGTTCCCGGAGTAAACTCCGGGAGTTGGTGATGGACAGGGAGGCCTGGCGTGCTGCGATTCATGGGGTTGCAAAGAGTCAGACACGACTGAGCGACTGAACTGAACTGAAAGTTCTCAAATCTCTTAGCACCCTTAAGCAGACACCTTTCCTTAAAAATATATTTGGCTGTATTACTTGGCTTTCTGTCTCTTTTACTTGAAGTTAAGCTGAAACTACTAAACAGTAATTATCCACTGATGCTATCCAATCTAATATATTTTGTGCTCAGAAACATAATTAATGTTTCACTTTCTATTTCCAACTCAGATTCCCCTCTCCTGTATATATGAGTTTCCAATGCCAGACTCATATATACAACTGCCTCCTTACCACCTGTACGTCTAAGACATCACAAGCTCATCATGTCCAAAGCCAAATCCCCGATTCCCCTCGCCCCCCACCCCCAAACCTGTATCCTCTTCAGCCTTTACTATACCAGTCAATGTCAACTCCATCCTTTTCAGGCCCCATATCTTAAAGCAGCAGTTCTTACATTTGAGTGTACATTAGAATCATTCAGAAGGCTTAATCGAAATACCAGATCAGGGACTTCCCTGGTAGCTTAGTGGTTGGGACTCTATGCTTCTCACTTCAGGAGAATGCAATCCCTGGTCTGGGAACTAGGATCTCACATGCCACGTGGTGAGGCCAAAAATAAATAAATAAATAAATAGATGATAAGTAAATTTTAAAAACTCAGATTATTAGAGCTCCACCCTCCAGAATTTCTGAGTCAATAGATTTGGAGGGGGGCAGGAGTAAAATAATTTATGTTTTTAACAGGTTCCCCAGTGAAGCGGATATTTTGTTGATTTAATGACCACACTTTGAGAACCACTGCCTTGGAAGAATCCTTGACTCCCACATCTAATCTGTCAGGAAAGGCTGGTTCTATCCACAGAAGTATACAAAAGCTGACCACTATCTCAGCCAAGCCCCCATCATGTCTTTCCAGCATTATTAAATAGTCTCCTCACTGATCTTCCTTCTACCACCATTGCTTTCCAAGAGACTGCTGTCAGAGCAGCCACGATGATCTTATTAAAGCAGAAAGCAGATTGTGTCACGTCTCTGCTATGATACTGCAATGGCTTCACTCAGATTAAAAGCCAAAACCCTCATCGCAGACAGAGCTAAGAGTCTGGCCCCATCATCTCATATTGTCTTCCTTTTTCCCCAGGCTCCAGCCACACTGGATTCCCATTACACCTTGAACACTCCGAGAATATACTTATTACACGACACATTCACTGTTGCCTGAAATTTTCTTTGCTCAGATTCCAAGAGTCTAATTAACCTCAACCTCTATCAAGTCCTTGCTCAAATATCACCTTCTCAGTGAGACCTACCCTGACTTTTCTACGCAAAATTGCAGTTTCCACTACTTTTAATCCTCTCAACTTTTTTTTCCCCATCACAGTTAATGTCCTTCAAGTACATCACATAATTTATTTATTATGATTACTTATTTTTTTTTTATTTTGGTCTGTGCCTTTCCACTAAAGTATGAGCTCCAGGAGGATAAAGACCCTTGACTATTTGGCTTTCTTGCTGTTATGTACCAGTACTCAAATAGTTTTTAGAATGAATGACTAACACATTGATTAAATGAAACACATGTCTTTCATTGTAGAAACTCCTATTCTGTTTTCTTAAAATCTTGCAGGAAATCTAAATCTTCATAGCTTCCTAATGAGGGAATCTTACAAAACCTTGTGAATAATCTGTCTTTTCTTCTTTAAAACACAGATTTATAAAAATACTTTTCATTTCAGACAGTAGGAAAAGTGAGTAGGAATTCTTGCTTATTTTCTGAATAGGTGGACTGATATTTCTTTCTCCATGTAAACAAATTTAACAAGGCAATATTATGAAACATGAAATGTGGTAAAATAATTTCTTATTCCATAAATAGCTAGAGATTTATAAATTTTATATAGCACTCAGTGTTACAGGCATGTACTATAGAGCACTAACGTTAAGATATCAAACTTTATCCCCCCATTTTGGCCACCTGCTTATTATACTCACATCAACATCATCATCAAAAGTATTTATTTGTTCAAGACTGCTAGCTGCTATGAAAAATGAAATTAAACATAGTCCCTGCCCTGTCTAGACAGTCTGTATGCAGACAATTCTATTATATTTCAAGAGCATAATATTTAAATATCAAACACATCACTATGAGTGCAAAGAACAGAAAATGGGGTTGATTTTGGAGGGTGGTACCACAGTAGGAAAATGCCACTCTTGGCTCATTCTTCTTCCTATTTGAAAATACCAAGAGACGTCCTTGGGATATTATGTTTTCATGTATATGTGACACATTTAAGAGTCCTTTGGTTTGTTCTCTTTTTTCCTGGTGTAAAAGATTTACAGATTTTCTTTATTTTCCTTCCAAACCATCAATGCTTCTGGAAAAGAATGTATTTAAAGGAAATCAGTGCCTATGAAAATTAATCATTATCCATTTTAACGCCTGACTATGGATCACGTTTGGACCCAATAAAATAATATCTTTACAGATTTGTGATTCTATAAAATAATATGGAACTCTTGAGCTTATTCAAGCTTTGGGTCTGTCCTACTCTGGGTCCACTTAAGGGAATGCTGGTTATAGGTATATTAAACAGCTCTAAACTACTCCAAATGTGTTTATCCTGGTCCAGACATAAGAGAGTCAAAATGTATGACATAAAAAATCATTAACCCCACCCTAGTTACTCGATTACAGCTTATTATCTGAAAACAAATGCTCTGCTTGGCTAGTTTTTAATGTCTCCAGGCATTTGAGAGCTGAACTAAGTAAAAACATTTAAAACATTTTATTTTAAAAGTTCGGATTTTTTCCCCCTATGGGTAGCTTTTATTGTGCATTTTTCCTTTTCCCCTCCTTTGAGCAATACAGACTTTTGGAATCCAATTCCCTAGAGGTATTTGTAGGAATGGTTGTTGTTTGTCATATTAGACTCTTAAATTCTCTCAGTTTTGAAAATATTCATTCCTTGAGGGCTTTTATTATTTTTAGTCCCTTTCTCTGAAATAGCAACAATTTAGCACTATCTTTTCTTAAATCAGCATTTCTAACTTTTCACTATTTTTTGTCTAAAATAAATACTCTCCTCTCTCCCCAAATTAACATATTTAAAGTGATAATCAGTAATCATTCTTGGAACATGGCATACAATTTCATTTTAAAGGCCTACAAGTCAACAAGATTTTTATTGTTTGTTTTCAGAATGTATTTACCAAAATATTTGTGGTGGAGAGTAGGGTTAGAGGCAGGACTCCTATAAAGGAAACATTTTAGCATGTAAATACTTAAGCTGTTACAACTACTGGGGCCTGTTGTACACAAGTTCATTATGTTTCCATTTATAAGTGGAAACCAGTCAATCCTAAAGGAAATCAGTCTTGAATATTCACTGGAAGGACTGAAGCTCCAACATTTTGGCCACC
Source organism: Dama dama (assembly GCF_033118175.1). NCBI lineage: Eukaryota > Metazoa > Chordata > Mammalia > Artiodactyla > Cervidae > Dama > Dama dama. The sequence continues at coordinate 34,660,105 of NC_083709.1, forward strand.
TGATGCAAAGAACTGACTCATTGGAAAAGACCCTGATGCTGGAAAAGATTGAAGGCAGGAGGAGAAGGGGACGACAGAGGATGAGCTGGTTGGATGGCATCAACGACTCGATGGACATGAGTTTGAGCAACTTGATGTTGGACAGGGAAGCCTGGCATGCTGCAGTCCTTGGGGTTGCAAAGAGTCGGACATGACTGAGCGACTGAATTGACCTGAATTGAAAGGTAATGAAGCTTGACGCATGACAAGAGAGCAAATGTGAAGGCAGACGACTGAAGTTGTCTTCTGGTGCTTATGCCAGTTGCTTAAAGGAAACTGGAAAAAGACTCCATCCAGAGCAATTCAAAGATAAAGACAGGTATACCCTACTTATCCAAAGTTTGCTTTATGTCATTTTGCTTTTATAAAAGATGGTACACATGCTGTTGTTGTTTCGTTGCTAGGTCATCTCCGACTCTTTGCAACCCCATGAACTGCAGCCCCACTCCAGGTTTCCCTGTCCTTCACTATCTCCCTGGTTTTGCTCATACTCATGTCCATGGAGTCAGTGATGTCATCCACCACCTCATCCTCTGTTGCCTCTGTTGTCGCTAACTGAAAGAAACCTGAAGAGGATTTTTGCTTTTACAAGAAAAGGTAAAAGCAATGTGTTTATTTGGCAGCGAGCCTAGACACCCACCCCAAGCAGGGAATGTCGCACTACCCTTCCCTGGGAACTAGCCTCAGCATCAAGCCTACTGTGACTGTGAGCATCGTGCTTTATCTCTATTCTGTCCATCTGTGAGCAAGATGTGTCCTGAGGTAACTGCTTATTCATTTAATGCCATTTCAACTTAGAAAAGGCTTCACAGTCATGCTCTACTTTTGGACAGGGAGCACACATTAGACAATTCAGAGAAGACTATTCTCTTCTGTTCTCTACCTCCCAGTCTATATATCAAGGTATCCAGTGTTGCCTGCAAGCTTAACTCTTTTCAGCTGTCATTGAATCCTGACCGCTGTCTGTTTTCCTGGCACTGTATCTAACCAAAGTTCTTTTTTGGAGCTATGTAATACAGTACCATGAATACTTCTTGAAATACCTCTGTACTTGAGTACTTGAAATACTTCTAGGCACTCTTTAGGTAAGTTTTTGTAGCACACAATTTAAGGTTCCTATGTTAGTTTGTACACAGTTGACATCAGCCTGCTATTTGAATTATTATACAGTCAGTTCACTGAAGTTTATATTAGGAGTAGAGCTGCTTCCCAATTTGGAAAATGTTCCAGATCCACAGGTAGAGGAGATAGATATCTCTTCTCCAATCAGTGGAATGGAATAGCGCCTCCTCTCAACCAGATTCTTCTTTGGATGGTAGGTTCTAACTCTGATTACAAGAATACAAGAAGTCCTGGCAAGAGACAAGATGCTCTCTTGTATCATATTTTCCAAAGAGAGGAAATCAGATGTCCTTAGATGATCCATGGTACCAGTGAACATTAGCTGGGTCTTTCCTTACAGTCTGTGAAATGAATTCCCACAGATAAAATGATCAAGAGTTTAATGACTTTCTCTTTCTTCCTTCCCTCGTCTCTTTCCAACTTCTAGGTCAGAATTCCAGTTCTAGAAGCCCAAGTTCATGATTTACTATATAAACTGATCCTTAAAAGAAGTATCCTCAATTGGCTAGAAGCTTCGTCATGAATATGGTGACAGTACATTCCATACTGAACGTTAGAATTCATGCTTGATAAATTAGAGGATACTTATCCAGCACATCCACTGGATCATCGAAAAAGCAATAGAGTTCCAGAAAAACATCTATTTCTGCTTTATCGACTATGCCAAAGCCTTTGACTGTGTGAATCACAATAACCTGTGGAAAATTCTGAAAGAGATGGGAATACCAGACCACCTGACCTGCCTCTTGAGAAACCTGTATGCAGGTGAGGAAGAAACAGTTAGAACTGGACATGGAACAACAGACTGGTTCCAAATTGGCAAAGGAGTACATCAAGGCTGTATATTGTCACCCTGCTTATTTAACTTATATGCAGAGTACATCATGAGAGATGCTGGGCAGGAGGAAGCACCAGCTGGAATCAAAACTGCTGGGAGAATTATCAATAACCTCAGATATGCAGATGACACCACCCTTATGGCAGATAGTGAAGAGGGACTAAAAAGCCTCTTGATGAAAGAGAAAGGGGAGAGTGAAAAATTTGGCTTAAAGCTCAACATTCAGAAAACTAAGATCATGACATCTGGTCCCATCACTTCATGGTAAACAGTGGGGTAACAGTGGAAACAGAGTCAGACTTAATTTTTCTGGGTTCCAAAATCACTGCAAATGGTGACTGCAGCCATGAAATTAAAAGACGCTTACTCCTTGGAAGGAAAGTTATGACCAACCTAGACAGCATATTAAAAAGCAGAGACATTACTTTGCCAACAAAGGTCCGTCTAGTCAAGGCTATTCCCAGTAGTCATGTATGGATATGAGAGTTGGACTGTGAAGAAAGCTGAGTGACGAAAAATTGGTGCTTTTGAACTGTGGTGTTGGAGAAGACTCTTGAGATTCCCTTGTACTGCAAGGAGATCCAACCAGTCCATCCTAAAGGAGATCAGTCCTGGGTGTTCGTTGGAAGGACTGATGCTGAAGCTGAAACTCCAATACTTTGGCCACTTAATGCAAACAGCTGACTCGTTGGAAAAGACCCTGATGCTGTGAGGGACTGGGGGCAGGAGGAGAAGGGGACGACAGAGGATGAGATGGCTGGATGGCATCACCGAGTTGATGGACATGAATTTGAGTAAACTCTGGGAGTTGGTGATGGACAGGGAGGCCTGGCATGCTGCGATTCATGGGGTTGCAAAGAGTCGGACACGACTGAGCGACTGAACCAAACTGATGGCTCAGATGGTAAAGAATCTGCCTGCAATGCAGGAGAGCTGGGTTCAGTCCCTGGGTTAAGAAGATCCCCTGGAGAATGGAATGGCTAATCACTCCAGTATTCTTGCCTGGAGAATTCCATGGACAGAGGAGCCTGGCGGGCTACAGTTCATGGGGTTGGAAAGAGTCAGACATGACTGAGTGACTAATACATACATGGCAACACCAGAGAAAACAGGGAAATCATGGAAAATGGAATTACCTTAGAAAATCGAATAGCCATGGAATCAGAACAAAGGAGAAAGTAAAGGAAGCAGGATGTGGAGTTTCTTTTCAGTTGGTGTCAGGCAGTGGCCCTGGGTGGAAGGGAGACCCGTCCCACCATAGGTTTGCTGTAGGGTAGAGTAAAAGCTTCCCTTATACAGAAGGAGTTTACTCTTCCTTTTACTGTGATGAAGTGGGACCTAGTAATTTTTTGGTCTCTTTCTTAATTAAAGGGACTTAAACAAGTGTCTTAACATATGAGTCTAATCAAATAATAGCCTATGCTAAATTTACTATAAGTCTACTGGTTGACAACACTCAACGTTATTCATATGTGTTCATGCTTCTTAGTTTGTTGTTCTCTTTCTAAATTTCCTTATTTTCCCCATTCCTAGGAGCCTAGGACCTATATGCCGTCACTCATCTTAGCTCTTTCACATCTGAGATCTCTTCACCCTGCAGGAGAGGAAGGGTCCATCAGTCATCCATTAATGCCTTTCTTACCAGCTCCTTAATTTGCAGCTATTAATTGGACTGCTGGACACTCTTTACAGAACATAGGGGAAGGTGTCAGTTTCTAAAAAACTGCCCCAAAGCCTATCTCTCTGAAGGATCTCAGTTACACCCTTGCATAAGGGTGACTGGTACTGTCATATGCTGGCTTTGTAGACAAATGGGACCTACATGAATAATTAGCACCAGTAAAATGTTTAAATCAATATTGACACATAGTAAACACTCAATAAATGTAAGGTATTTCTCTTGAGAGTCCCTTGGACAACAAGGAGATCAAACCGGTCAATCTTAAAGTAAATCAAGTCTGAATACTTTTTTGGAAAGGCTGATGCTGAAGCTGAAGCTTCAATACTTTGGCTACCTTATGCGAACAGCAGACTCATTGGAAAAGACCCTGATGCTGGGAAAGATCGAAGGCAGAAGGAGAAGAGGGTGTCAGGAGATGAGATGATTGGATGACAGCACCAAGTCAATGGACATGAACTTGGGAAATTCTGAGAGATGGTGAGGGACAGGGATGCCTGGCATGTTGCAATCCATGGGGTCGCAAAGAGTCAGACATGCCTTGGCAACTGAACAAGGAACAACAACAACAAATTACTATTATTATCAATCCCATGGAGGGGAGAATTATACAGCTCCTGGGGACTTCAGAGGAGCCTGAGACAGTACTTGTTTCATCTAGTTTTGCCTTCCCCATTGCCTTGCTGCTTCTAGAACTACTTTATTTAGTTGTTTAAATGTAATTTTAATTAAAGGGACTTGAATGAATGTCTTAACATATGAGTCTAATCAAATAATATCCTGTGCCAAATTTACTGGGTTATAAGTTTAATGGATGACAACACTCAACTTTGTTCATCTGCGCTCATGCTGCTTAGTTTGTTGATCTTGGACTATGGACATATTTTAAGAAACCAAAAAAGAATTAGAGGAATATATTTCCTGACCCCTGAAGTCCAGTATTTTCAGGTTGTCCTCTAAAACTTAAAGCATAGCCTCTGAGCCCCAGCTCAGAGGGCTGAAGAGTGCTAGGTTCCCAAGTTGATTTTCCTCTCCTCTTCCTCTGAAAACTTCCATTTCCTTCCATGGACTGTACTAGGGAAGATGAAAGAGGAAAGCAAACTGACTCAGGTTATCTACAGTCAGATTTAGATGAATTACAGTCACTCCCAATAGCTGTTAATTTCATGTATTCGCAAAGCATGGAGACAGCAGCTAAACACTAGGCTATACTGAAAGGTCTGATATATTCTCTGCCTTAATGATGCTCACTGTTTAAAAGGGGAAGATAGACGTTGAGACCATAAATCAAACTTTTGTTCTAAGGATAGAATTATGGGGAGAATGGTAGACAATTCAAAACTGGAGGATACATTTTGAACAGAGGTGACCTCCCTTTTTATTTGGTCTCCCTATAAGGCTGAACCTGGAAAAGGAGTGAAGGAAAGGGGCTGCTGAAACTGTTTCTCCCCCTGAATGTCCTCAGTACTGCAACAGGCTCAGTCTGTGTTCTCTCGTCTGTATGCTGTGACAACACAACAAATGTCTCAGCAGGTTTCTGCAGGGAGCTGACCTAGCTTCGCCTGTTCCATAGCCTCAGATCTTCCCGCTTTTCCTCAACCACCACGCACTTTCCATCAGAATATCTATCCCCTCAAGGCTTTGCTGCTTTGGCTGACATTATCCAATATAGCCTCCCTGTTTTTACCTGGCTGAGTCCTTAAAGCTTGAGTGTCACTTTCTATTTTTTTCTTTCTCTCTCCAGTGGTCATGTACAGTTGTGAGAGCTGGCCTATAAATGAGGCGGAGCACCAAAGAATCTATGCCTTCAGACTATGGGGCTGGAGAAGACTTCTGAGAGTCCCTAGGACAGCAAGGAGATCAAACTAGTCAAGCTTATGGGAAATCAATCCTGAATACTTGTTGGAAGGAGTGATGCTGAAGTTGAAACTCCAGTATTTTGGTCATCTGATGTGAACAGCTGACTTATTGGAAAAGTCCCTGATGCTGGGAAAGATTGAGGGCAGAAGGAGAAGAGGGCATCAGAAGATAAGATGACTGGATGGCAGCACCAATGCAATGGACATGAACTTGGACAAACTTCAGGAGATGGTGAGGGACAGAGAGGCCTGGCTTGCTGCAGTCCATGGGGCTGCAAAGAGTCAGACACGACTGAGCGAGTAAACAACAACATCACTTCCTAGTTTCCTTCTTTGACAACTCCTTATCATCAGGCTGAGGGAGGCAGCTCCCCCGAGACAAAGTTAAAAGGATAGTAACAGAAAAAACATGGCCAGCTTTAAGCCAATCAATTTGAAAACCCATCTCAGAAAAAAAATTATTCAAGAAAAAAGGAATGATTCAAGAACAAAAATAACAACAATAAAAGTAAATGTGTACATAGAATTAACTATATATCAGGCAGTCTCCTACACTGTTTACATATTTCAACTCCTTTAATCCTCAAAACAATGTGTCCCATTTTACAGATAAGTAAACTGAGGCACAGTGCAGTTCAATGACTTTTACATAGCTAATACATCAAAGTTGAGATGGAATCTAGATAACTTGGCTCCAAAGATCATCCTCTTGTCCATTATGCTATATTTTGTGTGCCTTTAAAGAAATACAATCAGAAATTATTAAAGAAATACAATATTGTATTGTATTGTATTAAAGAAATACAATACTTTAAAAATCTTCTTACAAAAAAAATTCACTCCTGATTTTACACGCAAAGTTTAATAAACACGTAAGGAACAAACAACTGCAAGATTAAAATTTAAATCTTGCCTTTTAAAAGCCAATTGTCAATTAAAAAAAAAAAAAGTTTTGTCAATTTAAAAGTCTTGTCTTTTATAGACTAGAAAAAGAGAGAACACTTCCCAATTCATCCTATCAAAACCAGATAAGGATTGTGTAAGAAAGAAAATTACCCATAAACAGAGATGCAAAAGTCTTAAACAAAATATTAGCAAACCAAAACCAGATGCTATGTAAAAAATAAATAAGACAAAGCTGGGTATATTCCAGAAGTACACCCACAAGATTAGACACAAATTAAAAAGACATATAATACAAGCATTGGCAAGGATATGGAACAAAAACATATATAATTCTGGTTACGGGTGTGAATTGAAGCAATCACTGTAAAAACTTTGGCATTACCTTGTAAAGTCTGAAGAAGCACTAGTTTTTTTTGTATTTCTTTACTGTCCTTTTAAATTTTTTCTCTAATTTTTATTAGTAAGATTCTAGGAAGCAACAGTTTGAACTGGACATGGAACAACAGACTGGATCCAAATAGGAAAAGGAGTACGTCAAGGCTGTATATTGTCACCCTGCTTGCTTAACTTATAGGCAGAGTACATCATGAGAAACGCTGGGCTGGAGGAAGCACAAGCTGGAATCAAGATTGCCAGGAGAAATATCAATAACCTCAGATATGCAGATGACACCACCCTTATGGCAGAAACTGAAGAGGCACTAAAAAGCCTCTTGATGAAAGTGAAAGAGGAGAGTGAAAAAGTTGGCTTAAAGCTCAACATTCAGAAAACTAAGATCATGACATCTGGTCCCATCACTTCATGGCAAATAGATGGGGTAACAGTGGAAACAGTGTCAGACTTTATTTTTCTGGGCTCCAGAATCACTGCAGATGGTGACTGCAGCCATGAAATTAAAAGACGCTTACTCCTTGGAAGGAAAGTTATGACCAACCTAGACAGCATATTAAAAAGCAGAGACATTACTTTGCCAACAAAGGTCCGTCTAGTCAAGGCTATGGTTTTTCCAGTAGTCATGTATGGATATGAGAGTTGGACTGTGAAGAAAGCTGAGCACCGAAAAATTGATGCTTTTGAACTATAGTGTTGGAGAAGACTCTTGAGAGTCCCTTGGACTGCAAGGAGATCCAACCAGTCCATCCTAAAGGAGATCAGTCCTGGGTGTTCATTGGAAGGACTGATGCTGAAGCTGAAACTCCAATACTTTGGCCACTTGATGCGAAGAGCTGATTCATTGTAAAAGACCCTGATGCTGGGAGGGATTGGAGGCAGGAGGAGAAGGGGACGACAGAGGATGAGATGGCTGGAAGGCATCACCGACATGATGGACATGAGTTTGAGTAAACTCTGGAAGTTGGTGTAGGACAGGGAGGCTTGGCGTGCTGCGATTCACGGGGTTGCAAAGAGTCGGACACGACTGAGTGACTGAACTGAACTGAACTGATTTTCAAGTGTTTCTTCTCCTAGTTTGGAAACTAGTGATTATACTTCTAGTCTTTTAATAGGCATTTTCTTTTTTAAATACACATTAAATCTAAAGTTTCTGAAAATCTAACTTTATTTCATGTCTCTATCATCTTCTTGAAGGAAGGAAGGATTTTAATATACGCTAAATACTGAAATTCCAGTAACATATAAATATGAAATAAAAACAAAGCAAATGGTCAACAGTTGGTTTATTGACTGTATTCATTTTCTACTTGCTGTCTTAACAAATTACCATAAACTTAGGTGTTTGAAACAAAAGTTGATTATCTCACAATTCTGTAAAACAGAAATCCAGGTACATGGTGGCTCAACTTTCCTTCACAAGGTCAAAGTCACAGTGTTGGAAGGGCAAAGTTCCTTTCTGGAATCTGGAGATAAGTTCACTTCCAAGTTCATTTGTGTTGTTGGCCAAGTTCAGTTACATGGTACTGAGGGACAGATGTCCCTCTTTCCTTACTGGCTGTCAGCCAGAGGCCATCATGCTCCCGGAAGTCTCTCTTTAGTCCTTGGCTGTCACTTCCTGTATCTCAGAGCCAGTAATGAGTAGCACATGAAATGCTTCTTGGGCTTGGAGTCTAATTTCTTCTGCCTCTCTCTATAGAAAGCTGTCTGCTTTTAAGTCTCCACATGATTAGAGTCAGCACACCTGGATAATCCAGGCTACTTTTCCTGTCTTAAGGTCTGTAACCTCAATCACATTGGCAAATTCCTTTTCACTATGTAACATAATGCATATTCACAGATTCCAGGAATAGGGCATGGATATCTTTGGGAGACCATTCTGCCTATCATAGTAAAAGCTACGGTTTTGTGAGTAGTTATGTATGGATGTGAGAGTTGGACCATAAAGAAGGCTGAGCGCCAAAGAATTGATGCTTTTGAACTGTGGTGCTGGAGGAGACTCTTGAGACAGCAAGGAGATCAAACCAGGAATCGATCCTAAAGGAAATCAACCCTGAATGTTCATTGTTAGGACTGATGCCAAAGCTCCAATATCTTGTCTACCTGATGTGAAAAGCTGACTCACTGGAAAAGACCCTAATGCTGGGGAAGACTGAGGGTAGAAGGAGAAGGGGATGACAGAGGATGAGATGGATGAGATGGTTGGATGGCATCACTGACTCAATGGACATGAGTTTGAGCAAACTCTGTGAGATGGTGAAGGACAGAGAAGCCTGGCATGCTGCAGTCTATGGGACTGCAAAGAGTTGGACACGACTGAGCTACTGAACAACAACATAGCAGATTACACTGACTACAGCTGTCAGGATACCTCAGATGACTAAAGATGCAAACCTCTGGTTCAACGGCACAAAATTTATTTTTTACTCAAGCACTCTCTGACTCTCCAGAGCAGTTGTTATCTATAGGGTAACTGAGTAATCCAGGCTGACAGAGGATGTAATAGGTTGATCAAAAAAGGTCATTTAGGTTTCTCTGTAAGATCAAATGAACGTTTTTTGACCAAGCCAATACTATCTGTTAGAACAGGGCTTCTCAAACTTTAATGTACGTATGAGTCATCTGGGGGCTGTGTTAAAGTCAAGATTCTGACTCTTCAGCCTGAGACAGAACCTGATTCTCCAGTTCTCATGGGAGTCTAGCAAATGCTGATGCTGCTGGTCCCTAAACCACCCTTTGAGAAGGCAAGTTTCAGAACACAGTCTCCTCGGTCAGTACTACAAGGAAGAACAGAGCATAGAGAATATCAAACTGACCCTTGATCTTTTCATCCTGAAAGTAATACACTCACTCCAACTCATATTTCAGTGGCCAAAGCTGCTCATATGGTCATGCCTAACCTCAAGGGGTTAGAAAAGTTCACTCCTCCCATATGTTCATTAGAAAAGGAGAACAGGGAATATTAGGGCACAACAGCAATGTAATGTGTGTGCATAGACAAGACACTGTCACACCACTTTGGGCTCATCACTGTTTTCTTCTATGCCCACCTGTTTTGGGGTTGAACTTTTTCTTTCTGAAACACATCCTGCATTAATTATTTTAGTGAAAATCTGTAGGTTGTAAATTCTCTTGTCTTTGTACATAAGAACATGATTTGATTTTATCTATACTATTTGAAAAAAAAACTTATTTATTTGGCTGCATTGGCTATTAGTTGTGGCAGATGGGATCTTTGCTGGGTCATGTGGGATCTTTGCAGCACACAGATTCTCTAGTTGGGGTGTGTTGGCTCAGGAGTTGTGCACGCGGGCTTTGTTCTTCAAGGCATACGGTATCTTAAGGCAGATTCTTAACCACTGAACTAACAGGGAAGTCCCTCTGCCTATACTCTTGGTTGATAGATGAAGGTACCAAATTCTACAGTGAGAGCTACTTTCTGGAACCACTTTGAAGATATTTAGCTCATTACCTTTCAGACTCTTATGATTAAGAATTTCTGCCATTAATTTAATTTTCATTCCTTTGTGGGTCATCTGTTGTTTCTCTGATAGCTCTTAATATTTTCCTCTTTAATGATAGACTATTCTTCTGATACTGGACTATGTTATATTTGGGTGTATATTTGTATTTTTTCTGCTCAACACTTTCATTGCAATTCTAGTCTCAGGACACATGTCTCTTTTTTTCTTTCTGGGATATTCTAAATGTTGTTACCTCCATTCTCTTCTTTGGAAACTCCTTTTACATGCATGTTAGAAGCTTTTATTCACTGTCTCTCTCTTAATGGCCCTTTCATGTCTGGTTTCTCTGGAATTCTGAGCTGTATTTCAGACAAATTTCTAACTGCTATCTTTAAATTCATTTCTTTTCTCTTTGTGACCAATTTATCTCTTAAGATTTTTGTTTCAGTGACTACAATGTTTTATTGCAAAATTTCTAATAGTCTTTTGTTTTCTATTATTTCATTTCTATCTAATTTTCCTCTCTCATTCACTCTTTATTTTTAGTAGCTAAGTCTCAACGAGTTTCTTTTCAACACACTGTGCGGTGCCTAGTCACTCAGTAGTGTCTGACTTTTTGTGATCCCCATGGGCTCTGCCAGGCTCCTCTGTCCATGGGTATTCTCCAGGCAAGAATACTAGTGTGAGTTGCCACGCCCTCCTCCAGGGGATCTTCCCAACTCAGAGATTAAACCCAGGTCTCCCATATTACAGGCGGATTCTCTATCAGCTGAGCTACCAGGGAAACCCAATCAATTCTTATTATTTGTGGTAGTTATATACGACAAAGTTGACACAAACAATGAATTAGTGAATTGTGAACCATTACTCCTAGGAGGAATACAGTTGGTTTTGTTTCTGGTCACAACACTTTAGCCAACAGGGCAATAATGTAGCTTTGCTTTATGTGTTTCTATTTAAAGACTTCTTAATTAAAATACAATGATGATGATTCATTAACACTGAATTCATAGCTGACAGCACTCTGATAACTGATTAAAGTTTATCTAACATTCATTTCCTCCATAAGCACTTAACCAGCCTTTCTGAACCTAGAAATATCAGGCACACTTCAGCATTGTGGCTGGGGTTATTTTAAAGAGCTATATCACCAACAAAAAAAGCAGAACGATGGGAAATACTTGGCATTAAATAGACTAAATAGAAAGGAATACCTGTTTACAGTCTGAGAGCTGAAAAATATAGACAGCATCTCATCCTGTTCCACCTCAGTTGGGAAAGTGCTCCTTGGCAACTGAAAATCTGGACCGCTCTGCTCTTGTCAGCAAACAACTGAGGATGGATGGACATTTGAACACTGGTGAATTCACAATGACTGTAACCCACAAATGATGAGGATCAACTGTACCCATTTTAAAGTCTTTGTCAAACTGTTTCAGATACTTTTATCTGGAGTGAGTGTTAATTTTGCTGGTTTTTTTGGTATTGTGTTTCTTGTACATACTTTGGAATTTTTCAAGTAGGCTTATTTTTAAAGGAAAGATTTAGCTTTGCTTCTCTGTCTCTGTCTCTTCTAAGAGTTTTGTGATTATTCCCCATGTGGTTCACACAGTCCCCAGTTTATATCTCAATACTGGGATTTTGGGCTTTAATCTGTAATGAGGAAATTTCAAGTCTAGTCACAGAGATGTAGTCTGACAAGCACAATTTGAGATGTCCAACAATCTCTCTAGACTCACTGATTCAAATAAGGCTCTCACCCAAAGCAGTAAATCATTATATATATATATATATATAGTTAATTCTTTAACTTCTCTCCACACAGACATGCCCTCCAAACTCCTGACATGGAGTTCTCAACCTGGCTTCAGTGCCCCTTATTCTATAAAATAAGTTTACTTCCTGTTACCCCACAGGAGTTGAGCTACTGCTAATCTTTGCTTACTTCCAGGCAGAGAGCCAAAAAGCCTTTGATATCAGCCCGGTCCACCATCTTGCTTTTTTGCTTCGTTTTTGATTCATGGACATTTTGGTCTTGTTTTTGAACCTGGCTGTGTCATTGTTTTATCACTTTAGATTTTATCTGACACTGCTGCTTGTCTTGGAATAGTTCAGTTCAGTTCAGTCGCTCAGTCGTGTCCAACTCTTTGCGACCCCATGAACCAGGCCTCCCTGTCCATTACCAACTCCCGGAGTCCACCCAAACCCATGTCCATCGAGTCAGTGATGACATCCAACCATTTCATCCTCTGTCATCCCCTTCTCCTCCTGCCCTCAATCTTTCACGGCATCAGGGTCTTTTCAAATGAATCAGCTCTTCACATCAGTTCAAAAGCATCAATTCTTCAGTGCTCAGCCTTCTTTATAGTCCAACTCTCACATCCATACATGACCACTGGAAAAAGCATAGCCTTGTCTAGATGGACCTTTGTTGTCTTGGGATAGAGGGAATAACAGATTGATTAGAAATCCTCTTAGCTCTTTCCTCATACTTTTCTTTTACAACTTATCTTATTCTACATTGGATTAGAAATATCTGTATTTGAGTCTTTTTGGTCTTTCTGCCTCCAATTTCAAAACAAACATTTGAGAGTAGAAATTGTCTCATATATATCTTTTCAGTTCCATTACTCCCAGTGCACTGCCTTTCACATGGTCAAGAAATATCTCTTGAATAAAACAGTAATAAGAAAGTATGAATTGGCTTATTTTAAGAAACAACCTTCTGGCAATTAGCATTGCACAAAAAATATAGAACATGGAGAATTTTCTTCCCTATAAATAATCAGGCAGAATCTAGAAGGGTTGTTATAAAGTAGTAATTTTTGTACCCTTTTTTGTTTTATGCATAACTATTCTTCCCCCCAAAGAATTTTATTCAGGATGCTAATCAATAAAGCAGATATAACAGAGCTCTTCCGGATAAATTAGGGGTGATGTACCTAGAAACCTGACTCTTTAGCTTTCATCTCCCAGGAAAGATGTCAAGGTGGCTCCACTGAAATTCGTTAGAAAATTGTTTTACCAACTACAGCCCTAAAAGGATTGAGAGATCTGAATTAGTTCCATAACAATTCAAAGCAAAAAACAAACAAACAAACTCCCAGCAATATTTTAAAGAGGGGAAAAAAAATAAAGAGGGAAAAAGAAAAATTAAAAAGTTACAGATTACCCTCTGTGAAAAGTAGCGATACATCATTTTAAAACTGCTGTTTTAGGAGGAAAAGAGGTTTTGTAATGAAAAATGGCCTGGGAAAAGGAGGCTGGGATATTGGTGCTAAATGAGTTCTGAAGCATATTTTCCCCCTGAGATCCAAAGGAAAAGAAATCTAAAGAATGTCTCTTTACTCTTCTTTCTGTGATGACCATATTTCACTCAAAACTCTCAACTGGATCTGAAACCCAAAGCAGACAGACTGTAAGAACCATGTGCAGACTTCTCCTCACAGTAAGATGATAAAGGAAGATATAGCTGGACCTGAAAGATAACCTTCCTAAATTTCACAATTTCCTTTGAAAAGGAGGAGAATGGTTAAACTGCAAAGAAAGGCATGTGAAGAAGATTCCTAGGACAATGGCATACAAGAGAGAGAAAACTAATGAAATAAGACCCTAGTTCATTGGACTCAGCACAAAGGTCTCTGAGTGATCTCTGGGTGGAAAAAGCACGTAAGAATCTATATTGCTTGAGTTTCAGCCCAACTTGGTATTAACAGGAAGATTTGCTGCTGCTTACCATATCTAGTCTCATGAAAACCAGGCTGAGCATAGACAAGTATTTGCAGGCTTAGCAATCTATGCATGGCAGCTTGTTTCCTTTCATTCCACGGGGCACTCTGCCAATGGATGAGCCGCAGTAGTAATTTCTTTCTTAAGTCACTGTCAAATTCCCGCTTCAAGCTTCTATCTGGGTCACCAGGGGCCAACATACATCTTATGCAATTCAGAAACTGGGACTTGGGAAAGTAGATTTTAAGGAGTATTGGCTCAATAAATTAATATCCTCTTGACAGGCGGAGAAGCTCAAAGGGGAGGGAATTTGGTATGTTTTCAACAAGCATTTTTGGGTTTGCCTTTTCTGCTGTATTTAATTTGCACATTGAAAATTCTTAGCAGTTCATACACTTCTAGCCTTAAAGGATGATAATTGCTATAGTAAACTTCTTTGAGTATGTGTTTTCTTAAAAGAAAAAGCATGTTGGAAAAATGTTTGAGCTTTTAAACTCTTTGTATTTTGGTTTTGTTATTTGCTAAATGAGTTAGTCTAGATCATCTGTATACTCTCTTGTATGATAGGCTTTGGCATTATTCAAAACACACAGCCTCACTCCTAGTGTGACCTAGATAAAGTACTTCATTTCTTTAAACAGTCAAACTAATTTATCTGTAAAATCAGGGTAATGTTTACTTTTCAAGGTGGTTGTGAGAATTAAAAGAATTATGGAATGGAAAGTCATTAGCACCATGCCTGGCACATGTCAGATGCCCAAAGTATATGAGCTTCTTTCTAATTCTACCATCCTGTAAGTCTATGATTTTGCTAGGACCCTCTTGAGGTGTATGATCAATGTTCTAGTCACTTTCAATAAGGAAGATTGTGGCACACAGAGGTTAAAGCTGTTTGCCCAAGGTTCTGGGGCTTGCTGGAAAATGGTGCTCAGAACAGCTATTCTCTGCTAATATAACAAGTCCCAACACTACAGAAAATGATGGACTCAGCCTTCAAACCTCTTCATCAGTTACTGATGAAGGATTTTTCTTTCCTTCAAAAACCTATCAAGCCAGCACCATGCCATTAATAATGATACACACATCTTCCAAAAGACCCAGCTGAACTTTTTCTCAGAAAGTTTCAACATGGTTATTGATCATGACAATATTGAAGTAAACAAACTCTGGGTTGACCAAGTAGGCCTTCTGTTCATAATAACAGTCTTAGGAAAGCAGCTGTGTCACACTGCCTATGGATCCACATGAAAAGAGCATAGCAACTATATGAGGCCCTTTGATTTCTTATCAGGCAGCATTACATGTGTGAACTGGAATTTGTGCAATTCTTCAGGTCAGAAGAGCCAGCTCCTATCCCTCAAAGGCCATTTACAAGTAGTGCCAACACTGCATCTGATAGTCTCCATGGGATGATGGAGAAAAAGCTATCATCGACATAGTGGGGAGAAAAAACTATGATCAACATAGTGGGGGGCAAAAATCTCCCATGGTCTTTTAAGTATACCGGAAGGATGCCAAGGAGCCAAGGATGCCAAGTCAGTCATCTCAACATATCTCCCTTTGTATATTTCCCCCAAATTTGGAACTCTTCATATTAACGTGAGTTATGGACAAGAGGGCAAGTGTCCCCAGCGGGAGAATTCAGCTGTTCTGGAACAAAGTGCTAAATGTTGTTGTGACGCTGTGAGCAGCTGTTTCATTGGAACCCTGTCTTCTGTAAGACCATCACCTACTTATCTTTGTCAAAGTATGGTGGAAGAAAGAACTAAAATTTCTTGAGTATGTCCCTTGTATTTACACGATCACACTGATTCCTGGAAAAGAAGACCCTAAAGTGACTATTACTCTTGCTTCCACTTCCTGCTTGAGGAAACTGAGGTGATGAGGAATCGAAGAGCTGGCCCAGCCACAAAGGGAATGAGGAGCAGAGCCCTGAGTCTGTTTTCTCTCCACAGAGTACAGCTTATCTCATAGGACTCCTGCAGCATAAAAGGCTGAGGCAATTGTAAATAGTGCTTCAATGAACATTGGGGTGCATGTGTCTTTTTTTATTTTAGCTACTAAAACACGAATTTTATTGCAGCATTGTTTTATAAACACAAAACAGTTAAACGTGTAATGACAAATTACCACTTGTAAATCTTATCACAGGTAATCCTAGAAAACATCTTTAAGGGATTGAGAAGTGACACTGGGGATAATTTTGTTGATCGATATAATTTTGAGGGGTTTTGTAGCCTGTGAAAATAAACCAGGTTTCATAATCTCACAATAGTCTCTCTCCCATTAAAAAAAATTCTATATCTTCAGAACTACAGTTCTATGGTACACATTTTTAATCTGCTCATGAATTGTCCTGTTTTCTTATTGCCTTAAGTGAAACCAACAGCTGTAATTTACTTTGTAGCTACTCTTTATCATTACAATGGCCACACTACTGGAAAAGGTCAGTTTTCATTCCAATCCCAAAGAAAGGTGATGCCAAAGAATGTTCAAACTACAGTACAACTGCACTCATCTCACATGCTAGCAAGGTAATGCTCAATATCCTTCAAGCTAGGCTTCAACAGTATGTGAACTGAGAAATTCCAGATATACAAGTTGGATTTAGAAAAGGCAGAGGAACCAAAGATCAAATTTTGCCAACATCTGTTGGATCATAGAAAAAGCAAGAGAACTCCATAAAAACATCTATTGCTTCATTGAGTATGCTAAAGCCTTTGACTGTATGGATCACAACAAATTGTAGAAAATTCTTAAAGAAATGGAAATACAAGACCACCTTACCTGCCTCCTGAGAAATCTGTATGCATAAAAAGGCAACAGTTAGAAACAGACATGGAACAATGGACTGGTTCAAAATTGAGAAAAGAGTACATCAAGGCTATATATTGTCACCCTGCTTATTTAACTTATATGCAGAGTACATCATGAGAAATGTCAGGCAGGATGAGGCACAAGCTGGAATCAAGACTGCCGGGATAAATATCAATAACCTCAGATATGCAAATGACACCACTCTAATGGCAGAAAGTGAAGAGAACCTAAAGATCTTCTTGATGAAGGTGAAAAAGGACAGTGAAAAAGTTGGCTTAAAGCTCAACATTCAGAAAACTAAGATCATGGCATCTGGTCCCATCACTTTATGGCAAATACGTGGGGAAACAATGGAATCAGTGACGGATTTTATTTTCTTGGGATCCCAAATCACTGCAGATGGTGTCTGCAGCCATGAAATTAAAAAACGCTTGCTCCTTGGAAGAAAAGTAATGACAAACCTAGACAGTGTATTAAAAAGCAGAGACATTACTTTGCTGACAAAAGTCCATCTAGTCAAAGCTATGGTTTTTCTAGCAGTCATGTATGGATGTGAGAGTTGGACCATAAAGAAGGCTGAGCACCAAAGAATTGATGCTTTTCAAACTGTGGTGCTGGAGATGACTCTTGAGAGTCCCTCAGACAGCAAGGAAATCAAATCAGTCAACCCTAAAGGAAATTAATCCTGAATATTCAATGGAAGGACTGAAGCTGAAGTTCCAATACTTTGGCCACCTGATGCGAAGAGCTGACTCATTGGAAAAGACCCTGATGCTGGGAAAGGTTGAAGGTAGGAGGAGAAGGGGGTGACAGAGGATGAGATGGTTGGATGGCATCACCCACTCATTGAACATGAGTTTGAGCAAACTCTGGGAGATGGTGATGGACAGGGAAGCCTGGAATGCTGCGGTTTATGGGGTCGCAAAGAGTAGGACATGACTTTGTGACTGACCAACTCTTTATCAAGGGGCTTTCCTGGTGGGAGAGCAGTAAAGAATCTACCTGCCAATAAAGGAGACTTGGGTTTGATCCGTGGGTCAGGAAGATCCCTGGAGAAGGAAACGGCAACCCACTCCAGTATTCTTGCCTAGAAAATCCCATGGACAGAGGAACTTGGTGGGCTATAGTCCATGGGGCTGCACAGTCAGATATGGCCTAGCAAGTAAACAAGAAGTCTTTATCAAGTTGAATAAGCTCACTTCTATCCCTAGTTTTCTAAGAGCAGGGGTGCATGCATTTTTTCCATTACGGTTTTCTCTGGGTATATGTTCAGGAGTGGTTTTTGAATCATATGGTAGTTCTATTTTTATTTTTTTAAGGAACCTCCACACTTAGCTATACACCTGAAACTAACATAACGTTGTAAATCAACTATGCTCCAATATAAAATAAAAAATAAATTGAAAAAGAAAAAACAGTTGAGGAAGAGGATAAGAAGTCAAGAACACAGTAAGGAGAAAAGAAAAACAGAGAGACTTAGGAGGGGTCCAATAAAGACATGTCAGGAAAGCATTAAAAAAAAAAAAATAAAACAAATGTGTACAGCAGTCAGGAGAAGGCCTGGGGGAGAAGGAAAGCAGAAAGGCCGAAACTGCTGGGGAGGAAAAACCCAAAAAACTTGGCTGGTTGCCTGGCAAAGAGCACGGCAGAGAGAACTGTATCCACCAGATTCACCAAAGGAAGGAATCTGTGAATCATAAAAAAAATGTTTATTTCTTTATGCCACAAATGATAAAACAGTTAGTCATAAAACATGAAAATTTTTTCCTTCCCATATTAATTGCTGCAAATATTTTTAACCATTATTCTGAATACTCAGTGCGTCACTATTGAGAAAGAAATGGTGTCTTGTACCAAAATCCATCTCCAGTTATCCCCATGGCATGCTATACACTTGCATTTAGAGATGAGTTCATCTGCAAGATGGCTAAAGCTCACTTAGCATAGGTTGGAGAGAACCTCTGTCCTCAGAGAAACAATAAAAGTCATCGATCATTTCTTACTTCCTAAAAAGTTATTTTCCTTTGTTATCTAATTTCAGCATAAACAGAAAGAACTGTGGCCCAAGTCAGGGAAATTTGGATGTTTTTGAAAATGCGTTCCCTAGAGAATATCCTTTTGTCTCAGCAGAGGCAATGCTTGTCAATGTTAAAAATGGAAAACACACACAAGAACCACAAAGTTCTACAAGTAGTTAAGTTGCAGTGCACATTTGTTCTAGCTTTGTGGCAAGCTAGACTCGTTATGGGTGATATTGATTGGTCCCCTGGTATATGTTTCTGAGAATATACAGCAATTCCAACCAAGTATTTGTCTGGCCAAAGAAAAGCCAAGCTTTATAGCTGCCAGAGACCTAACTGTCCAGCCTAAGGACTGGGCAAAAGAGAAAGTCTGGTTTTCCATAGTTTCTCCAAAAGAAAGGCATTATAATTCTACAGTTCTGCCAGAGATGAGGTCTGATGTTTTTGTTGTAAAAGACCTGGAACCTATTATTTAGCAAAATAACCAGGAGAAGTTCCCCCATGATACCAAAGAATAAGGCTGACTTTCAGAAATTTAAAGTGATCAAATTTTCACTTTTTAAAATAATATATTCTCCTGGAAAGGGTACTTTGCCAGAGAAAAGGGGAAGTTGATTAAAAAAAAAAAAAAAGATTAAGGGAGGGCAAACCTGACATTACTGAGTCAGGCACTCCTGATTTTAGCTATTTTCTCACATAAACCTTCTGTGAGATGATATTTTTTTCAGCGTTTCAAAAATACATATATATTCAGTGACTTAAAATATTTTATCCCAACCTCATTTTTGGAGGTAGTTTGAAATTTATACCAATCATAGAACACATGCTCACTGTAAAAAACCTAAAACTCTACAAAAGTATGCAGAATAAAAAAGGAAAGTCCCTCTTAAATCACTCAAATTCTTTCTCTCTCTGCATTATATACACAAATAATCACTGTGATCAGTTTGATGAGTATCCTTCAAAATTTATGATATGCCAGGTACATTTCTGTTTTAGGATTTTTTTTTAACTGATTGAGATCATGTTAAATATATTATTGCACAACTTGCTTTATGTCACATTTATTGTATCCTGGAAGAACTTTAGGTTATTACCTAGAGATCTATCCTATTCTTTTTTGAAAATTTTTTAATTAAAGGATAATTGCTTTATAGAAGTTTCTGATTTTCTGTCATACATCAACCAGAATCAGCCACAGGCACACCCATGTCTCCTCCCTTCTAGACCTCCCTCCCATCTCCCTCCCTACTCCCGTCTTCAGCCAGTCCCTGTTTGAGTTCCCTGAGTCATAGAGCAAATTCCTACTGGCTATCTGCTTTACACATGGTGTTGTAACTTTCTATGTCACTCTATCATACATCTCCTCTTCTCCCTCCTCCCCTTCTCCTCTGTCTGTTTCTCCATTGCTGCCCTGAATATAAATTCATCAGTGCCATCTGTTCAGATTCCATATGTATGTATTAGTATATGATATTTATATTTCTCTTTCTGACTTACTTCACTCTGTATAATGAGTTCCAGTTTTTCCACCTCATTAGAACAGATTCAAATGTGTTCCTTTTTATGGCTGAGTAGGATTCCATTGTATAAATGTACCACAGCTTCTTTATCCATTCATCTGTCGATGGACATCTAGGTTGCTTCCATGCTCTAGCCACTGTAAATAGTGCTGCAGTGAATACTGGGGAACATGTGTCTTTTTCAGTTTTGATTTCCTCAGGAGATCTACCCTATTCTTTTTAATGATTGTATACAGTCCCATGGTATGGATATACCACAATGTATTTATTTAACCAGCCCTGGCTCCATCTGTTTCCAATTTTTAAACTACCACAAACATCAAATTAACATTCTTTGTACACATACAAGGAGGATATTTTTAAAGGTAGGAGAGATGAGATTGAAACAGGTTAATGAATTTTGTTTAAAAGTACATTATTACTAAGCGGCAAGACTCAGAAAAGCCCATGTTCTTTCTGCTCTATTTGGATGTTTTTAGTTCTCCATGTATGCAGGATTAAAAAAGAAGAGGGTATCTGAATTTTTAATCACTCTGAATCTCTCACCCCTGCACTTCTCCATACATCCTGATGGCCTCTTAGAGTCTGCTCAGATACAAATGCATGTGGAATGTAAAAAGCAGGAGAGCCTGGCCCCAATTTTTTTATGTGAATTGATGCATATTAAAGAATAAATGAAGTCCTAATAAAGTAACTTGGAAAAGATATGTCCTACCAGACCTTAAAATGAGAGCACTTTCCTTCTCAGTGAAGATTACACTTAGGAAAATTTCTGCTTCCAGCTGGGTGGGTCAGTACGGAGGAAATTATGGATGGATCTGACAAGAAGTCCATTTTCTGTGTCCACTGCTGCGCAGAGTTGAGTAGTTAGCCACCCAGGAGGCCCAGGTCAGAATTACTTTCCTACTTAAGACACTTCAACTTGAGCTTAAGAAGTTCCTCTACTGCCCTTCATATATTTTAGTCAGGGGCTGACTGACTCTGGGAGAAGAGGCATGTGCACTGTGGGGTAGTCAGAGCAACTGGCTTTCTGTCAGCCTCTGCTCCTCTCCCAAGCAATGAGGCTCTGGTAAGAGGCCAAAAATGCCCCTCACAAAATAACATTTGGGGGTAAGTTCAGATTCTTTAGCACAGATAAGTCTCTCTTTCCCCACAATGTACCTTGAACTGCACCTCATAAAAGGACCTGGCAGAGCCTAAACTAAGCTGAGCTACGTCATGTCTCACCCTTCACAGGTACACCTGGGCCCCAATATCACCTCAGAGGGAATTTCCTGACAGCCTCATAAAAGTCATCTCCCCACTGTCACTATCTCATTACCCTGCTTTCTCTTCTTCATAGTCTTTCACTATCTGAAACTGTTACACTTCTATTTACTTGTTAACCATATGCCTTCTCCCACTAAAGTATAAGCTTCGTGAGAACGGAAGCCTTATCTTTTTCTGTCACTAGGATACCCCAGCACTTAGGGAAAAGTGTCTGGTACATGGTAGGTCATGGTAGAAAGTGCTGAATGAATCCCATTCTCATTTTTCATAACACTTTCTCATTGGAGCCCATCATCTTGAAAGATTGAGCTCAAGTGTCACCTTATTTAGGATGTCATTCATTCATTCATTCATTCACCATATATATTAAATGTCTACTATGTGATAGAGGTTGCCAAACCTCATCTATTCACAGTCCTTTTAAAGTCTCAGTAATCTTTTCTATGGTACCTCTAGGCCAAAAGGAATACCCTTTGGTTCTATTTATTAATTAATTAAGTCCAAGCAACTTAATAAGTATCTGTGTCCTAATAACCTGGTGGTCATTGGAAAAATAATACATGTAATTTTTACAAAAAAACCTTTATTTCAATCATAAGTAACCATGTTTTCTTACTGATGGGATGTATTCAGCTGTTAGGCACTATATTCTCAAAGTCTGAAATCAGATTGGAAAATGCCACCTTCATTTTCTGTCCTTTGTTGATTTTCTCAAAGTACTTACTTTTTATCAAGGCAAATGTCAACTTTCCAAAGATAAGACATAGGGGAAAAACCAAACTTGATCTGGTAGTTTGTACAGCGCCCATCAGATGTCAAGTGTTGCTGTCCCTTGAGTATTTAAAACACCACCCTGAAGCTCTGAGGACTTGCTGTGTTCCCTGCACAGAGTATCAGAAACATGGTGCTTACACTTCATCTTAGGTACTGGATGTGCAGCAGTAAGAGAACCAGGCATAGTCCATCCATGACCTCTTAGCATGTTGTATCTACCTCCGCACAAATAGTGTTTATCCACACATTAATTCATTATGTGTTTATGTATCTGTCTTTCCTAATAGACTCTGGACTTCCCCGAGGAAAGTACCCTGTCTTTTTATTGATAGTACCGACTTTTAACACCCCTAATACAGAATAACAGTTGGGTGCTCAATAAATGTTGGCTAAATAAATGAACGATTAAACCAGAGAATGAATAAGTGAACAAATGAATGGCTCTGACACTCAGCACAATTTTTTTATTTTCTGGTAATGAATAAGGACTTGATTATGAGAAAGTGATCCTCTTTCTTATCTTAGATGTGCCTCTTGGCTGGAAAATAGCCCAACTGACACAGGCTCACTGACTGATGCCCAAAGTTCTTGTTATTTACTACAGCATTTGTCTAGACTCCAGAGGATATTTCACAGATCTGAATGTTGTTCCAGAAATTAAAAAAAAAAAAAAAATTCTGGCCTCTATTCTTGCTTTGCAAATAGGTTAATTTTTTTTTTTTTTTACTATTTTTCTAGATTCCATTTATATGCATTAATATATGATATTTGTTTTTCTCTTTCTGATTTACTGATGCAGATGTAGAGAAGGACATGTGGACACAGGGGGGAAGAAGAGATTGGAAGGAACTAAGAGAATAGTATTGACATAAAGGTTGCTCAGCTTGGTGCTCTATGATGACCTAGAGGGGTAGGACAGGGCAGGGTGGTGAGAGAGAGGCTCAAGAGGGAGGGGATAAATGTATACATGTAACTGACTCACTTCATTCTACAGCAAGATCTAACACAACATTGTAAAGCAATTATACTCCAATTAAAAAAAATAATTTAAATGTATACTTCATTTGAAATGAGTGAATGGACAATATCTTCACTCCTGGAGTTATAACTTCTACCTATGGACTGATGACTCCCATTTTTAAACTCCAGTTCAGCCCCTTCAAGCAGCTCCAATACTACTTCTCTAACTTTATACTTGAAAACTCCATTTGAGTCTGCAGTGGTTTCCAATTATCCTTGTCTTAAAGTAAACTCTCTGTAATTCTCCATCCCAAACTTGATTTTCTACCTTTATATCACCTAAGTGAACCAATTCTGTTTCTTTCGATGGCAAAACCTGCAAATCATAATTCAGTATTTACACACAATTCAGCCTTGTTTCTCAGCAAATTACAATTCAATCACTAATAAACAGATAAAGTTTTTTCATGAAAGAAAATTCTGGGCCTTTCTTGTATGGAGGACTGAGAGAGGAAGATGCCATCAGGTTGGCAGTGAGAAGATAAGCCAAGCCCTGTTACTCCACCTTGACTGCAACTGGAAATTGAACCTTTATCTTTTGAATGTGGACTTGATATTTAAAAACAGCCCAAAGAGAGTGCCCTGCAACCTATTAGAAGATGGAGGACTTTGGACATTTTGGATTGAGCTGAAAAACAAGTTGAGCCCATCTGGACTTCTGACCTTCAGAGCCATGAGACACTAAATGGGTCACCTCTATCTCCTCTCTCTCCCCCTTCTCTTCTCTACTTAAATCTATGAACCTCTTTGGGTGTTCCAGGCTGTGGAGAACACTTAGGGAACTGATCATTGGCTAGATTGGTCTCTCTTCTTTTGACTTCCCCTCCTCTCCCCCTGGTCAGCTCTATCTCCTTCCTTCCTCTTCTCTTCTCTATGGAGCTCTGTGAACTTCTCTGAGTGTTCCAGACTGTGGAGAGCAAATAGGGAATTGATTACTGGCTAGATTGTTCTCTCCCCCTTTTGACTCCCCCTCTTCTCCTCCTGGTCAGCCCTATCTCCCTCCTCCCTCTTCTCTTCTCCATGTAACTCTGTGAACCTCTCTGGGTGTCCCTCACTATGGAAATCTTTTCACCATTAACCTAGATATTTTATCATCAGTGCTGTATGGATGGAGAAATCTTGAGGCTACTGTAAGAATAAGACTGAAAGCCAGAGGGAGGAGGCTTAAATCCAAAACCTGAGAACACCAGAAAACTCCTGACTCCAGGGAACAGTAATTGACAAGAGTTCATCCAAAAGCCTCCAAACCTACACTGAAACCAAGCTCCACCCAAGAGCCAACAAGTTTCAGAGCAAGACATACCAGGCAAATTCACCACCAACGCAGGAAAATAACCCTGAGCACAAAAATACAGGTGGCCAAAAGTCACACCAAACCCATAGACACCTCAAAACTCACTACTGTACACTTCATTGCACTCCAGAGAGAAGAGATCCAGCTCCACCTACCAGAACACCAACGCAAGCTTCCCTAACCAAGAAACCTTGACAAGCCACTTATCCAACCCCATCCGCAAGGAGGAACCTCCACAATAAAGAGAAACCACAAGCTTCCAGCATCCAGAAAGGCCACCCCAAACACAGCAACATAAACAAGATGAAAAGGCAGAGAAATATTCAGCAGGTAAAGAAACATGATAAAAGCCCACCAAACCAAACAAAACAGGAGGAGATAGGGAGTCTACCTGAAAAAGAATTCAGAATAATGATAGTAAAAATGATCTAAAATCTTGAAAACAAAACGGAGTTATAGATAAACAGTCTGGAGACAAGGATTGAGAAGATGCAAGAAAAGTTTAACAAGGACCTAGAAGAAATAAAAAAGAGTCCATCAATAATGAATAATGCAATAAATGAGATAAAAAACAGTATGAGGAGAACCAACAATAGAATAATGGAGGCAGAAGATAGGACAAGTGAGGTGGAAGATAGAATGGTGGAAATAAATAAAGCAGAGAGGAAAAAAGAAAAAAGAATTAAAAGAAATGAGGACAACCTCAGAGGCCTCTGCACAATGTTAAACGCCCCAACATTCGAATCATAGGAGTCCCAGAAGAAGAAGACAAAAAGAAAGGCCATGAGAAAATACTTGAGGAGATAATAGTTGAAAACTTTCCTAAAATCGTGAAGGAAATAGCCACCCAAGTCCAAGAAACCCAGAGAGTCCCAAACAGGATAAATCCAAGGCAAAACACCCCAAGACACATATTAATCAAATTAACAAAGATCAAATACAAAGAACAAATATTAAAAGCAGCAAGGGAAAAACAACAAATAACTCAAAAGGGGATTCCAATAAGGATAACAGCTGATCTTTCAATAGAAACTCTTCAAGCCAGAAGGGAAAGGCAGGACTTACTTAAAGTGATGAAAGAGAAAAACCTACAACCCAGATTACTGTACCCAGCAAGGATTTCATTCAAATATGAAGGAGAAATAAAAAACTTTATAGACAAGCAAAAGCTCAGAGAACTCAGCACCACCAAACCAGCTCTTCAACAAATGCTAAAGGATCTTCTCTAGACACGAAACAAAGAAAAGGTTTATAAACTCGAACCCAAAACAACAAAGTAAATGGCAATGGGGTCATACCTATCAATAATTACCTTAAATGTAAATGGGTTGAATTCCCCAACCAAAAGACAAAGCCTGGCTGAATGGACACAAAAACAAGACCCCTATATATACTGTCTACTAGAGACCCACCTCAAACCTAGGGATATATGTAGACTGAAAGTGAAGGGCTGGAAAAAGATATTTCACCCAAATGGAGACCAAAAGAAAGGAGTAGCAATACTCTTATCAGATAAAACAGACTTTGAAATAAAGGCCGTGAAAAGAGACAAAGAAGGACACTACATAATGATCAAAGGATCAATCTAAGAAGAAGATATAACAATTATAAATATATATGCACTCAACATAGGAGCACCGCAATATGTAAGGCAAATGCTAACAAGTATGAAAGGGGAAATTAACAGTAACACAATTATAGTGGGAGACTTTAATACCCCACTCACACTATGGGTAGATCAACTAAATAGAAAATTAGCAAGGAAACACAAACTTTAAATGATACAATGGACCAGTTAGACCTAATTGATATATATAAGACATTTCACCCTAAAACAATGAATTTCACCTATTTTTCTCAAGTGCATATGGAACTTTTGCCATGATAGATCACACCCTAGGCCATAAGTCTAGCCTTGGTAAATTCAAAAAAATTCAAATCATCTCAAGCATCTTTTCTGATCACAATGTGGTAAGATTAGATGTCAACTACAGGAAAAAAAACTATTAAAAATACAAACATATGGAGGCTAAACAACACACTTATAAATAACCAACAAATCACAGAAGAAATCAAAAAAGAAATAAAAAATGCATAGAAGTGAATGAAAATGAAAACACAACAACCCCAAACCTATGGGACATAGTAAAAGCAGTGCTAAGGGGAAGGTTCATAGCAATACAAGCTTACCTCAGGAAACAGGAGAAAAATCAAATAAATAACCTAACTCTACACCTAAAGCAACTAGAAAAAGAAGAAATGTAGCATCCTAGGGTTATCAGAAGGAAAGAATCATAAAGGTTAGGGCAGAAATAAATGCAAAAGAAACAAAGGAGACCATAGCCAAAATCAACAAAGCTAAAAGCTGGTTCTTTGAGAAGATGAATATAATTGACAAACCATTAGCCATTAGACTCATCAAGAAAAAAAGGGAGAAGAATCAAATCAACAAAATTAGAAAAATGGAGAAATCACAACAGACAACACAGAAATAAAAGGAACATAAGAGATAACTATCAGCAACTATATGCCAATAAAATGGACAACTTGGAAGAAATGGACAAATTCTTAGAAGGATACAACTTTCCAAAGCTGAATCAGGAAGAAATAGAAAATCTTAACAGACCCAACACAAGCATGGAAATTGAAACTGTAATCAGAAATCTTCCAGCAAACAAAAGCCCAGGACCCGATGGCTTCACAGCTGAATTCTACCAAAAATTTAGAGAAGAGCTAACACCTATCCTACTCAAACTCTCCCAAAAAATTTCAGAGGAAGGTAAACTTCCAAACTCATTCTATGAGGCCACCATCACCCTAATACCAAAACCAGACAAAAGATGCCTCATAAAAAGAAAACTACAGGCCAATATCACTGATGAACATAGATGCAAAAGTCCTTGACAAAATTCTAGCAAACAGAATCCAACAACATATTAAAAAGATCATACATCACGACCAAGTGGCCTTTATCCCAGGGATTTAAGGATTCTTCAATATTTGCAAATCAATCAATGTGATACACCACATTAACAAATTGAAAGATAGAAACCATATGATTATCTCAATAGATACAGAGAAAGTCTTTGAGAAAACTCAAAGTTTTAGCCACAGCAATCAGAGAAGAAAAAGAAATAAAAGCATTTGCCTTACATATTGCGGAAGGAATATCCAGATTGGAAAAGAAGAAGTAAAACTCTCACTTTTTGCAGATGACATGATCCTCTACATAGAAAACCCTAAAGACTCCACCAGGAAATTACTAGAGCTAATCAATGAATATAGTATAGTTGCAGGATACAAAATTAACACACAGAAATCCCTTGCATTCCTATACACTAACAATGAGAAAACAGAAAGAGAAATCAAGGAAACAATTCCATTCACCATTGCAAGGAAAAGAATAAAATACTTAGGAATTAATCTACCTAAAGAAACAAAAGACCTATACATAGAAAACTAGAAAACGTTGATGAAAGAAATCAAAGATGACACAAATAGATGGAGAAATATATCATGTTCATGGATCAGAAGAACCAATATAGTGAAAATACTACCCAAAGCCATCTCTAGATTCAATGCAATCTCTATCAAGCTACCAATGTTATTTTTCAGAGAACTAGAACAAATAATTTCACAATTTGTAGAGAAATACAAAAAACCTTGAACAGTCAAAGCACTCTTGAGAAAGAAGAATGGAATCAACCTGCCTGACTTCAGGCTATACTACAAAGCTACAGTCA
This sequence comes from Dama dama, assembly GCF_033118175.1. Classification (NCBI taxonomy): domain Eukaryota; kingdom Metazoa; phylum Chordata; class Mammalia; order Artiodactyla; family Cervidae; genus Dama; species Dama dama. Next base: position 34,688,591 of record NC_083709.1, read on the forward strand.
TCAAGACAGCATGGTACTGGCACAAAGACAGAAATATAGATCAATGGAACAAATTAGAAAGCCCAGAGATAAATACACGTATCCATGGACACCTTATCTTTGACAAAGGAGGCAAGAATATACAATGGAGAAAAGACAATCTCTTTAACAAGTGGTGCTGGGGAAACTGGTCAACCACTTGTTAAAAAATGAAACTAGAACACTTTCTAACACCATACACCAAAATAAACTCAAAATGGATTAAAGATCTAAATTAAGACCAAAAACTAAAAACCTCCTGGAGGAAAACATAGGCAAAACACTCTCACAGCAGGATCCTCTATGATCCACCTCCCAGAGTAATGAAAATAAAAAAAAACATAAACAAATGGGACCTAATTAAACTTAAAAGCTTTTGCACAACAAAGGAAACTATAAGCAAGGTGAAAAGACAGCCTTCAGAATGGGAGAAAATAATAGCAAATGAAGCAATGGACAAAGAATTAATCTCAAAAATATACAAGCAGCTCCTGCAGCTCAATTCCAGGAAAATAAATGACCCAATCAAAAAATGGGCCAAAGAACTAAACAGACATTTCTCCAAAGAAGACATACAGATGACTAACAAACACATGAAGAGATGCTCAACATCACTCATTATCAGAGAAATGCAAATCAAAACCACAATGAGGTACCATCTCACCCCACTCAGAATGGTTGCTATCCAAAAGTCTACAAGCAATAAATGCTGGAGAGGGTGCAGAGAAAAAGGAACCCTCTTACACTGTTAGTGGAAATGCAAACTAGTACAGTCACTATGTAGAACAGTGTGGAGATTCCTTAAAAAACTGGAAATAGAATTGCCATATGAGCCAGCAATCCCACTGCTGGGCATACACGAAGGAAACCAGAATTGAAAGAGACACGTGTAGCCCAATTTTCATCGCAGCACTGTTTACAACAGCCAGGACATGGAAGCAACCTAGATGTCCATCGGCAGATGAATGGATAAGAAAGCTGCGGTACCTATACACAATGGAATGTTACTCAGCTATTAAAAAGAATGTATTTGAATCAATTCTAATGAGGTGGATGAAACTGGAGCTTATTATACAGAGCGAAGTAAGTCAGAAACAAAAACACTAATACAGTATACTAATGCATATATATGGAATTTAGAAAGATGGTAATAATGACCCTATATGAGAGACAGCAAAAGAGACACAGATGTAAAGAACAGACTTTTGGACTCTGTGGGAGAAGGTGAGGTTGGGATGATTTGAGAGAACAGCATTGAAACATGTATATCACATGTGAAATAGATCGCCAATCCAGGTTTGATGCATGAGAAAGGGTGCTCAAGGCTGGTGCACTGGGATGACCCTGAGGGATGGAATGGGGAGGGAGGTGTGAGGGAGGTTCAGGATGGGGAACACATGTACACCCATGGCTGATTCATGTGAATGCATGGCAAAAACCACCACAATATTGTAAAGTAATTAGCCTCCAATTAAAATAAATAAATTAAAAAAAAAAGAAAATTCTGGCTAAGAAAGTCCTATAGCAGAATGTTCTTTCCTTCTATGAGTTTCTATTCCACTATTGACATAAAGCACCAAATGTGCCCTTACTTTATGCTGTACAAAGACCCAGTGAGAAAAATGGACACAGGATCAAATGGGAGTTTACTTTAGATTCATCATTAATAACCACATGAAGGATGTTATGAAAGCCATGAACCTTTACAACTTCAGTGATGAGAATCACTGGTTAAGATGGCTTATCACAGTCTACAGCAAAGACAAGAACTTTGCTTCTACGGTCCATGTGTGCTCACTTTGATTTAACCCTACTTTATTGCTGGATAAATCTGTTCAATGCAGTAGTGTCAGTCACAAAACCAATACAGATATCTTCATTGTTTAGCTCCAATATATTATAGCCCAGATATAAAATTTTTGAAGAACTACAGAATTTTAGAGCTGGAAGGGATCTTTGAAATCTTAGTTCAACCCTCTTGCTATTTAGGTGCAGAAACTGAAGCCTTCAAAGTTATTAACTTGCCCAGTACCAATCTGTCCTATCTGACCATTATAGCTGATGCCTTTGTCTCTTGCTGAAATGCTGCATGTAAGGCATTTCATAGTAATGATGCTGTAGACCATAAAAGTGGATTGTATCCAAGTGAGGACAAAGTCAAATGACTTAGGAAAAGACATTCTCCCTCTAAAACACAGTCTACATCTTCCTACCATTGTCCATTTACTGCAAGCATCCATTAGTACTCATGGAAACTACTGGAATCATTTCTGAACTGGAATGTCCACTTCCAATCTCTTTTGTGCATTCTATCTCTGGAGTGATCCTGCAGCCAAACCTATTTTTTAAAATCCTGAGTACAACTTTATTTTCCCCTCCCTAAAAGTCTCAGTAGTTCCTCTTGGCTCTAAAACTATAATGCTTTATGACATCCAGCATGATCTAGCTCCTGTCTAACTGCACCTTCATTTTTCTTATCTTCTAATGCTTCTCCTTGCAGACTAGTCTCTACATTGACTTTGTTCTTTCCTTGAACACACTACATTTCTTCATCCTTTAGAGCCTCTGTACTAGCTGGTCCTCCTCTCTGATTCACTCTTCCTCTGATATTACCACAGTTCATTTCTTCCTGTCATTCAAATGTCCGTCCCCAAGTGGACTTCCCCAACCTTACAGTCTGAAGTCACCACTGATCATTTAATTCTCTGCAGAGCACTGATCACTACCTGATATTGTTTCCTTTAAATAACTTGTCTCTGGTTTCCTCCATTAGAATGAAAGCTTCAGGAGAATTAGGTTTTGGTCCTATTCATCAATATACCCCAGTCCTGAGAACAATTCTCATGGTCAGTTATTCTTGGAATGAACAACATTTTGTCTCCATGTGCTAAAAAGGCTTTTAATGATTTCAACCATTCCTAAGAAGACAGAAATCCCTGCCCACCCACCTCACCCCTACTTCTGATTGTTCCCTGAGAGTTTTTAGAAAAGATATGGAAATGTGGTTTACCAACTGTAATCTTGCAAGGGTATTTTTTAAGAACAGTACAGTGTTGCAGTGGAGTAATAAAATCTCAATAAGAACATTAGAGTGCCATAAGCTACTACAGGCACCTTGGCCTAATAGGATGCCAATTGTGGTCACTATGTCTTAAATCTCAGTTCTAGTGAAGATTAAGGACAGTGATGAAGAAACGGTTTATAAGACACGTAGCATTCCTCTCACCACTTTGGAAGTCAATTTTAAACATATAAGTAAGATCAAAGCGTTCAGATTTGAGGTTATTTGAACAAACAGGAAAATGTGATCTAAGGAGAACTTTGAGAGGATCCAGGGACAATCTGAGACCTAGTAACCCACTTGAATGGTCTGGTGGGTTTACACCCACTGTTTATCCTGATGTGATCCTTAGTTGTTTGTTCGTTTGTTTGTTTTTAATTATTTTTGGCCGTGCTGTGTGGCATGTGGCATCCTAGTTCCCCGATCAGGCATTGAGCCCACCTGCCCCCCCAACCACTGGAAGTGCACTGTCTTAACTATTGAACTGCCAGAGAAGTCCCTATCCTTAGCTTTTTCTTTCAGAGAAAGCCTTGCCATTTTTCCTAAAAAGAGCAGGGACTGTCCAATGGGAAAAATTGGATGAACTACATCCTTAGGAATGAAAATAGCCTGCTTGGATCAGGTAGAAATGATATAAGAAGGTACCATGACTCCAAGAACCATGTGAATCTCATGGACACTTTAACTTTCTTATATTGATATATTCTGTCTATACAGTGATTAACAATAAAACCTTAAAAGCACATGAGCTGATAATTCAGTTGAGCCAGAAAAACTGGTAATCTAAGGAGATCTTTCCTCTTCCTCAGTTTCGGGGAACAAGAATCCCAAGAAATGCTGTATACAGCAAGTACAAAGAATAGAAATAGAGAGTGAATCTCTGGAGGAGAAGTGGCTCAGAAGAGGCCTAGGAAGCTGTCCAGGGATTAACAAGTGACCTCGGAGGCTTAAATAATAAGCGGTCCTCAAGTTTTTCCAAAACAAGCAACTAAAAGGGGAATATTTAATTGAATGGTTCTGAACTTCTTAGTTTGAAAAAATTGGAATGTGATTATGAAAAAATTCTTTCTTATGAAATTTTTCATTTGTATTTTTGGCAGTGTTGCTTCTGTCATGGCCAAAAGCCAGAAAAAAAGCATTGAATTACTTGAAGACTCTAGGTTCTCATAAAAAATTCAGTGTCAGTTTGATTCTACAAGCTGCAAAGAGTTGGCTCGTGCTATTGATTTTAAGTAATGTTAGGTCAGCCTTAGCCCAGGGAAATGCTCATAATGATAACAAGGAAGTTTTGGGCTGTTTCTGAAGATCTTAAAGGAAAGAGTAGGCAGACATCTGCTCATGATGCTTTAAGCGTTCACATCTACTTAGGATAGTCTGGACCCTTACTATTAACCTTAAAGCAGGAAAGAAAAGGAATGGTAGTTAAGGAGTTTTCTTTAAAAACATCATGTCTGTGTGTTTTTCATATTTTATAATTCATTTAATTAAAAAATGTTTTCATTATGTTTGCTTTTGTGTGTTTTTTTAATTGGAGTACAGTTGATT